>NW_027187345.1:6152553-6605846 GCF_028583685.1 Petaurus breviceps papuanus
TTCCTTCCTTCTTTCCTTCCTTCCTTCCTTCCTTCCTTCCTTCCTTCCTTCCTTCCTTCCTTCCTTCCTTCCTTTCTCATTATTTCCTTTAGAGAACTATTAATGTCCGAAAAAGTGAATTTACTTTGTTAAACACCTACTTTACAATCAAACTTAATAATACAGAATGTTGGATGTGGGGTGGAGCATAAATGTGATGCCATTTAACATTGAGGAGGAAAGCATCTGTAAATCCTAACAGGACCACTTATTTATTTTCTTCCCAGGCTATGATGGAAGAAATTGCAGGATTTGAAGACCGTTTGAATGAACTGAAAACTAAAGCGGACCATCTGATCAGTCATTGTGCAGACCAGCTTCAAGCCAAGCTTAAACAAAATGTGCAAGCCCATTTACAGGGCACGAAGGATAGTTACTCTGCTATCTGCAGTACTGCACAAAGGGTATAGTCATATCAATATTATGAACTATTGAGAGATGACTAGAACCTAGTGACATTAAAATAGGATAGATTTTTATCTCTTTGGGACACTTTTGGTACGAATCCAGTGTGAAGGCAAGAAGTCAGACTACACAGGGTGTTGTTGACATGGTTAATGAATTGACTTAATGACTAAATTGCCTCAATAATGAAATTCTGACTTCTAGTTTAACTGCTCTTACTTTTCCCTCACTGAGTTTATTGGTTGTTTTCACAGCACATGTGTGTATTCACACATATATACATATATTATGCATATATATTCACATATATATATATATGCATTATACTTCCTAGCTTTTCCATTTCCTTACAACATTGAAATAATAGTTCATTCCATCTTTTTAAAATAACATTTCATTTTTGAAATTGAAATATATAGCAGAAATTGTACTACATAAAACTAATAGGTACATCAAGTATAATTTTATACATAATATTGATGAGTATTTCTTCTAAAACTGACTCTATGAATGCTTTGAAAATAAATATAAAAAAATGTCAGATAGATTAGATGTTTTTAAAATCAAAATTTAGAAAAATAAGTTTATTACTTTTACTTACACAAAAATGAAAATTAATGCATTTTAAGCCAGAACATCCTAACAAAGATAATAGATTCAATTCACCTAAATTCATCTAAATCTTTGAAGAGGTTGCAAAGATGGGAGCCAATCTGTATAGCTAGAGAAAATTCCACAGTGCAAACACTAAGGCATATAAAAGAAAGCAAATAAAGAAAAACCAAACTTCAAAAACATGCCCTTCACCTAATTTTATTACTTTTTTTTGAAGACCAACAAGGAAGAATGGAGAGTTTTGCAAAAATGATAGGAAGAACCTTGGAAGAAAGTAGCAGTAAGAAATTAGAAGAACCATAATACTTTTGTGAAACACTCTAAAATGTAATACAGTTAAAGAGGGATGAAGTAATTCTGAAAAGAGAGAGAAACAACATTATTATTCTTTCAGTGCAATCTAAGATCATTACCTATTTGATAGTCAATAATAAAATTAATGAAATACTCACTATACAAGCTTGAATAATTATAATGAAAGTGGGTGGCTAGGTGGCTCAGTGAATAGAGCATCAGCCCTGGAGTCAGGAGGACCTGAATTCAAATCCAGCCTCAGACACTTAACACTTACTAGCCATGTGACCTTGGGCAAGTCACTTAACCCCAACTGCCCTGCCTTCCCCCCTCCAAAATCACCCCCAAAAGATTATAATAAAAAAGGAAAAAAAAGTAACTTTTGAAGGCAAAAATATATGGAGCTTTGTTGAAGGAGTGGCATACATTTCTAAGAATGATATGAAATTCTATAGTGTTAGATGACAAAAAGGACTTTATTCAGAATAACAGAGTAAGGAAAAGATAGGTCTAGTGATTGCAGAATTTAATAGATTAGTAGAAAGAGGATATAATTACTCACTAATTTATTGATGTATTTGACTTCTACAATCTGAAACATGTTTTTCAAACCAGAAAGGACAGAATATGGAAAACAAAAAGGGAATTCAGACTTTAAAGATGTGAAGAGATAGTTAAAGGATGTAGTCATTTTAAATGAATTCCAGTCCTTGCTCCTAAATTTAGATCTTAGGTTCTTGAAAAAGTTTGCAGAAGTAATCTCATCCCTAAGACATGGAGTATAAGAACGCTTGAAGTGCTTCCCTGATTTTCATTCTTTGGGGGTGGGGGGGGAAGAGGAGGGGGAAGGCAGGGCAGTTGGGGTTAAGTGACTTGCCCAAGGTCACACAACTAGTTAAATGTCAAGTGTCTGAGGTCACATTTGAACTCAAGTCCTCCTGCTTTCAGGATTGGTGCTCTATTCACTGTGCCATCAACTAATATTCTTGAAAGTGGGAAGAATATTGACAGAGAGGTCCATATCCTATGAGTATAACCACGATAGAGGGAGATCTGGAAACAATGTCACAAAAGGAACAGGTGGAGAAATTAGGGGTGCTTATTATGAAGAAGAGGGGGAAAAGTGGAATCTTACTATCCTTAAATAATTTAAGTCTTGTTAAGAAAAAGGAAGACGTAGTTATATGTAGCATTGTTTTGGAGTATATAATGGAGAAAAAAAATCAGTTAAAGCTATAAGGTCAGTATGGGGAAGAACTTCTTAATCATCAGCTGTAGAAAAATGGGATGGGCTATGTTGCAAAATAGTAAGCTTCCTCTCACCAAGAAAGCAAAACACTGGCAACTACCTATCAGGGATGTTGGAGAAGAAATAAGTACCTGAACAGTTATACTAACTATCTTCTCAGGTCCTCCCCAACTCTGAAATTCTGTATTTCTAATTCTGCTAATTTACCTTTATACCTCTCTGTATGGTGTTGCTATGTAGTAGCAGAAAGGGAGAAATAAATGGGTGCAATTTGGTATTTTCTGGGGTAAGTTGTTGTTGCTATAGCATAGTGCTCCAAAGTTTCCTAAGCAGGTAGAATATACTCTCTTCTCACTGATTATTCAGCAAACAGTTTTGCACTAACAGAGGCAAGATCTAGTCTGAAAAACAAAAGACATAACTTTGTGTAATTTGAGGAGGCTCTTAGAAGGTTAGTAGTAAAGACAGTTCATATTTAACCATTCTGCTTAATTCCAACAAACTTTTTAATTATCTTGGCTCTTAAAACCTCAGTAAATCAATAAATCAATCAATAATACATATTTATTAGCACCTGCTAATATGACTGTCACAGGAGGATAGAATTATAAAAGCAAGACAGTGTGTACCCTCAAGTTGCTTACATTCTATTTTTTTCTCTTATTTTGTCTTAGGTTTACCAGAGCTTGGAACATGAACTTCAGAAATATGTCAGCCGGCAAGACACCTTGCAGCAATGCCAGGCATGGCTTGCTACAGTTCAACCAGATTTAAAGCCAAGTCCTCATCCACCTTTGAGTAGAGCAGAGGCAGTTAAGCAGGTAATCAATCTTCATTTAAGTGATCTGAAAAAGAGATACCCCCTACCTGTCTAATGGCTTCTTCTCAATCTCCTTTGCTGCATCAGCATCAAGATCATACCCATTAGCTGTGGATGTCCCCAAGGCTCTATCCTGGGGGCTTTTCTTTTCTTCCTCTATATTATTTCATTTCGGAGTCTCAGCAGCTCCCATGGATTCAACTGTCATGTCTCTGCAGATGATTCTCATATTTATTTGTCTAGGTCTACCCTGTGTCCTCACTCAGTCTTCCATCTCCAGCTGCCTGTATGATCAATCAAACTGGAAGTCCTGAAAACATCTTAAACTTTTAATATCCAAAACTAAATTCATTATCTTGCCCTTTCCCCACCTCCAACTCCTAATTTCCCTATTATTGTTGAAAGTGTCACCATCCTCCCAGTCATGCAGGCTTGCAACCTACATGTCATTCTCAACTCCTCACTCTCTCTCATTATTTGTATCCAATTACTTTTCAAATCCTGTTGATTCTAGTTTCACAACATTTCTCTGCTCTCCTCCAACTCAACTAGCTAGGTACAGGACCTCACCACCTCATGCGTGGACTATTGCAATAGCTTTATAATTTATCTCCTTATCTTAAGTCTCTCCATGCTACAATCCATCATATAATTATAGCTGCCAACTGATTGTAGCAGCAAATACCCCAGCATCCCCAGGGTGGCTGCCAACATAGGTTCTTAGATGGGCTTTTCTAAAGGAAAGCAACTCAAAATGGATTAACAATCTTGTTTTAATCAATCAAACACATCATTTAACTAGTTCAGGGGAAAAAGTCAGTACCCTGAACTTCAGAGTATACAGAGAGAAGTTACAAGAAGACAGAGAAACATTTCAAGCAGACAGGCCTCCAACTGTCTGACCATTACATCCATACCTAGTTACAGTTACCAGAGAGGGAAGCATCAACATGTGGGTTTTGAAAGCCGGGGGGGCTCGACAGCTTCCCAGAGTCTCATCTGGTCAAATCACACAACACTTCTCAAAGTGAGCCCCAAAACAAAGCCTCACATCAGGGTTTATATAGCCTTCTCCTGGCTCAGAGAATGTAACAACCCTCTTGTCCCACTGCCTAATCATAATGTATCTCCTGAAAAACAAGCCTTCCATCATAGGATCCAGGTGCACTTAAGCCTATCAAAGGGCCTAGGGGCAGGGAATATCTTCAATTCACATTCCCATCATACTGATTCATCATAAAGCACAGGTCTTACCATGTTATGCTCTTCTTTAGTCAATTCCAAGGGCTCCCTGTCACCTCCAAAACCAAATGTAAAATCCTCTATTTGGATTATAAAACCCTCTGTAATCTAGCCCCTTTCTGCCATTCCAGTCTTTTTATACATTATACCACCCCCCTCAAGATATTCTGATTCATTGACATTGGCCTCCTCAACTTTCCCTTGCACAACAGTCTATTTTCCAATTTCTAACTTTTTTTATTGCTGCTTCCTTCCTTCTGCAAGAAATCTTTCCTTTCTAAATGCTAGTACCTTCTTTCTGTTGATTATCTCTAATGTTTTCCTGTGGATATCTTGTTTGTGTATATATTTTTAACATGTTTTTAACCTAGTTAAAAACATAGTTTTTTTTTTTTTTAACTTGTCTCCCTTATTCGACTGTAATCTCCTTCAGAGCAGGGGTGTCTTTTGCCTTTGGCTGTCCAGTGTCGTACATGGCCTATAGCAAGAGTTTATAGTAAATACTAATTTAGTGATTGACCTATAATTACATTCATTCTTTCTGGCATCCAGCTGAAATTTTTTCCCTGTTAAAATAATGTAACAGGTTCTATCCTCATATCCTCCCACAGGATTTTAAAAATATCTTTAAAATAATAATAACAAGAATTGAAGCAGATAACTTCTGCCTGCATAGTTTATAATATGAAAAATTGTTTGGGAAGAATTTCTTGGCTTACCACCAGACTCAAACAGTTGTCACTGCATGATTTGGGCGGGGTTGGTTTTTTTTTAAATTTGTTTTGTGTATGTGAGCAAATTTTAAAAGAAATTGTTTTTCCCTGTAATTCACCCAATCAAAACTTCACATTTGAGAAGAATTTGATTGTAAAAGTAATATGTTCCCAGATATGGATCAACATTATGTAGGTGTTATAAATTAGTGAAATGAAGATACTAAATAATAATGATTCGGACTAGGTGATAATGAAAGGAAGGGAAATCTCTTTGTGACCCTTCTCTGTTTGTTGTCCTTCATTTCCTTTGCTGGTTCTTCATCTGTGTCATGCCCACTAACTACAAGTGAGCCACAATGCTATACCGGGTACTGTCTTCTTATTTTCTACTCATATTCTCTAAAGGAGTGATCACATTATCTCTCATGGATTCAACTATTCTCTGCATGCAGATGAGTCCTAGATCTATAAATCCATTCTTTGTCACTCTCCTGATCTGCACTGCTATATCAAGAGCAGCCTTTTGGACATTTTGAACCAGATATCCCATAAACATCTCAAATTCAAAATGTGCGAAATAGAACTAATTGTATTTCTCCTAAACTCAATCCTTTTCTGAACTTTCTTATTACTAATAATAGCAGCACCATCTTTCCCATGTTTTTTACCCCCAATGTCAACTTTAGCTTTTCATTATAACTCACTCCCTTACTCTATATCTCTAATCATTTAAAAAATCTTGCCATTGTTTTATCTGTGATATCCCATGCGTGTGCACGTGTGTGTTTGTGTGTGTCTGTGTGCGCACACATACATATCTGTCCCCTTTTATTTACCCAGTGACAACACTAGTTCAGGCCCGTATTACCTCTTCCTTGGAATGTTTCAATACTCTCCTAATCGGTCTCCTTGCATCAAGTCTTTCCCTCTCTATCCTCTTGTCAGTCAAGAAGTATTTATTAAGAATTTACTCTGTATGCCAGGCACTGATCTAAGTACTGGGAATATAAAGAAAGCAAAAACATGGTCTCTGCCCTCAAGGAATCTACCTTCCAATGGAAGAGACAATGTACAAATACATTGTAAATGGGAGGTCCTTTTAGAGGAAAACCACTAACATTGTTGGAGAGGAATGGACTGGAAGGGGAAAGAGCTGAGTTTTGGAGGAAGCCTGGAGGCAGAGGTAAGAAGAGAGCATTCCAGACGTGGGGATAGTCAGTGAAAAGCCATGGCATCAAAAATCAAGTTTTCCACATGAGGAATAACAAAAAGGTTGTATTGTAAAGAACATGGACACAAGCAAAGTTTAAGCAGACTAGAATGGTGTGAAGGACATTGGCTGTAAAGGGCTTTAAAAGCCAAATGAAGAAATTAGTATTTGATTCTAGATTTAATAGGGAGCCAGGGAAGGTTATTGAATAAGGGAAGTGTTACCTTTCTTTAGGAAGATCACTTTTTTGCTGAGTGTATGATGGAATCAAGTGGGAGGATGGGGGAAGGAAACAATGGAACTTGAGTCTCCTGGTCAACGAGAAGACTATTGTGATAATCCAGATGTGATATGACAAAAGGCTTGCATTAGGGTTGTAGAACTTGGGAACAGATTGGATATGTGGATTGAGTGAAAGTGAGAAGTCATTGATGACACTGAGGTTGCAAGCCTGGATGACTACTTAGATGATATATGTATGTCTTGACAGTGTTAACCTTAAAGTTTAGTTAAAGGAAACAAACAGGCTAGGTGATATGCAAATTTGTTATTTATTCCCATAAATCTAGACAAAACTAGCAAGCTTGTATGTACAAGGAGCAAAACCTAAGTTCTGACTGCCTAATACAAGATTGACAAAGTTGTTGTATGTTTCAGGACAATCCCAGGATGTTTATATCCCTCAGATTTATGGTCTCCATATGATTTTTATACATACCATGAATAAGGAAGTTTCCTAGTTGTAAATACAAGACAGTTGACAAAGTAATGTCAGTTGGAATTTACAATCTCTGGATGTCTCTGTCTTCCCTTTTGTATGGAGTATGCCCTCAAGAGAAGAGAAATTCCATTATTCTGATTTTCCAAGCCTCCTGTCACAATGGGGAAGAAATACTCATTGTAGACCAGTTACAGACACGGGAATGGGCATTTTTATTTTTGTTTTTTGGAGAGCAGTTGGGGTTAAGTGACTTGCCCAAGGTCACATGGCTAGTTTTTTTTTGTGTTAAGTGTCTGAGGCCATATTTGAACTCAGGTCCTCCTGACTCCAGGACTGGTGCTCTACTCACTGCGCCACCTAGCCACCCCAGGAAAGCGCATTTTTAAAAAACAAAGCAGTTTGATTGATTAGTTCAGGCTTTGGATCTTTTTAAGGGCCAAAAATTGATATTTAATGATTGTCAACAGTAAGGGATCTTTGAAGTTGGAGAAATTTTGAGAGGAAAGATAATGAGTTATTTTTTGGATATGTTGGGTTAGGTTGTCTTTGCACATAGTTTGATATGTCCAATAGACGGTGATGTGAGAAGGGAGGTCAGAGCTAGATATATAGGTCTGAAAATTATCTGCACAGAAATGATCATTAAACCCATTGGAGCAAATAAGATCAACGAGTGGGATAGCATAAAGGGAAAAAAGAAGAGGGACCAGGAAGAGCCTTAATGAGCTGGAAGAGTATCCATCAAAGGAAACTGATAAGGAGGGCCCAAACAATTAGGAGAACCAGGAGAAAACAATGTCATGATAACCTAAAGAGGAGAGAATGATCAGAACAAAGTGGTGGACAGCAGGAATAATGAGGTCAAGAACAGGCTATTAGATTTGGTGATTAAAAGCTCATTGCTAACTTTTGATGGAGTAGTTTCATTTGGATGATGAGGTCAGAAACCAGATTGCAGAGGTGATAGAATCAAGTAAGAGGAGAGGAAATGGAGATACCAATTGTAATGGCCTTTAAAGAAATTTAGCTATGAAAGGGAGGAAAGAAATAGGACAATAGCTAAAGGAGATAAAAGATTAGGTGAAAATTCCAGGAAAAAAACTCCACAAGTGATTTTCCAAAAGGGCAGGTTTGATCATGTCACATCACTACTCAGTAAATCAGAGTGCAGGAATGGGGAACCTTTAGCCTCAAGACTACAATCCCTTTAGGTCCTCAAGTGTAGTCCTTCGAACAAATTCTGTGAAGTTTGGATTCTGTCAAAGGACCTCACTTGAGGACCTACAGAGCGATACATGGCCTCAAGTCCACAGGCTCCATCTCAGAGGCTTTCTGTTACCTGCAAGATCAAATAGAAGGAACTCCCTTTGGCATTAAAAATCATTCAAACTGGAGATAAGTTCATTTGGAGTAGAGACTAGGGGGGGAGGGAAGAGGGGGAGGACAACAGAGAAGACAGCAAAGAGAAGGAGGTGGATGGTCAGGGAAAGAATAAATAGACAAATCTTTCTTTCACTCTGACATTTGCCTTTTTCAGGTGAAACATTTCAGAGCTCTGCAGGAGCAAGCCAGAACCTACTTAGACCTTCTGTGTTCAATGTGTGATTTGTCCAGCTCCTCAGTGAAGACAACTGCAAAGGACATCCAACAGACAAAGCAAATGGTACAAAATGACTGACAGCATTTACAATAGTTTTAAAAATCATTTACAAGTTATGGGTTTTATACCTTTCTACATGTGTCTTATTTTGAATTACAGTTATCCTAATCATAAAAATGCATTTGATCGTAGGGCAAGAAGTTTAGGCAGGCATGAGTAACCCATTACATTGCTTCCTGTGAGGGACCTGGGAAGTAGTAGCAATCTGCCATTACTCAGAATTTATGTCATCTTTAGTTATTTTTTTTTAATTTGACCATCTTTCATTTTTCTATTTCTTTCTCCATTTCTGCCTTTCCTACTTAGTCCTTTTGGTTAGTGTTCAGGGATAAAATGTTTGCTAATACTTGATTTATGTTGCATATGTATATACATATGTGTGTGTGTACATACACACACACACTTTAAAGAAAAACATTGTCTAACTGAATCACTGGTAATTGGCTGGCTGGTAATGTTATGTTCATTGTTTTCAAATATATAGAATCAAAAACAGCTTTTTACAAAAATCTGTATTAAGTTTTCCTTGCCTCGTTGTTTCTGTTATATCTTTATCAGTGGGGAAAATGTTCTGGAATTCTTATTTCAAGTATCTTTGAAAGATTTTATACCATATCCACCTTTGGCAGAAAGGATGTATTAAAAGAAATGCTTTTGTTTTGAAAAGCAACTAAATTTCCATCAAACATATGTAAATAAATCATCAACTATATAAATTTCACTATTAACTTTTATGTTAATATTTCTGTGACTAGAACACTCAAACTAAAGAGTATTTTAAATACCTCTCTAATTCACTCCAGAGTCCTATAAATTCAATAAAATTAAGTAGGTAGGCATGCCTGAATTAGAAAATATGCAAATCTGTATAATCCACAAAATGTCTTCTGATCCAGTCCACAATGATGAAAGCTCATCTGAATCTCAGGAACACTAAAAAAATAATGGACTGGCCTTCTGGAGGCCCAGTTCTTAATGGCACCTGGCTCCTTTACTTGAGAAGCAGGTGGAATCTCTTCTAAGTCAAATAAGAAGCAATGACCTCTATGCATCTGCAAAGCATTACTCCAGGACCCCAACCCTCCCAGCTTTTCCCCCTGTATTGACTATGCATAAGAAAGGATGCTAGATAGAAGACATGATAAGGTATTACAGCAAGATGAAAAAGACATCTTCCTAGTCTCTAATGTTTGTAGATGACATTCTGAGCAGATTCCAATAGCCACTTTACCAAGTTTAAGGGAATTGTCCACATCTTTACTATATATCTTCATCTTTTATTGAATATTTCCAAGGAGGGAATTTTAATGAAGTGATTTTTTTTTTCTCTTTGGAGGAGGGAAGGCAGGGCAATTGGGGTTAAGTGACTTGCCCAAGGTCTCATGGCTATTAAATGTTCAGTGTCTGAGGTGGGATTTGAACTCAGGTCCTCCTTACTCCAGGGCCAGTGCTTTCCTCAGTGCACCACCTAGCCACCCCCAATGAAGTTCTTTGTATAGCTTTGTATCTACACAGATTTTATTTTGAGAGCAGGCTATCTGACACGATATTCACAATATGTGAAGATCTTTATATACTTGTTTTTCTTCACCTGCCTGACTTTTTTGTTTTTAGATTGAACAGAAGATAACAAACTCACAGAGTTTAACTCAGGGCTGGGAAGAGATTAAACAGATGAAGGCCGAGCTTTGGATCTATTTCCAGGATGCAGATCAACAGCTGCAAAATATGAAGAGGAGGCAGGCTGAATTGGAGCTAAATATTGCACAGAACATGGTTTCCCAAGTAAAGGTAAACAGCCGCCTTTTTTCTGTAAGATATCATTGAGATTGTTGACATGGTTAGAAGGAGAATGTTCATTTAACATGTTCAATACTCTGAGTACTTATCATAGGATTTAGAGCTGGAGGAGACCATAGAGATCATATAGTCCAGTCCCTTCATTTTACAGATGAGGAAACTGAGACCCAGAGAAATTGAATAGTGGAACCATTATGTGAATCCAAGTCTTCTGGCTTCAAATCCAAGTCTCCTTCTCCTATACCACAAAACCTCTCTGAAAGTGTTGGTAATTAATCCTTAGGTAAATTAAGAAAGTATAATGGAATGGGAACGCATTATGTATTTCATTTTTAAGGTCAACAAAAGAAACACATGTATAATTCTTGACCTGTGACAAGTAGCCAGGGAACTACCCACCTATCACATTTAGTCTATTTCTTTACTTACTGTTTCAAATGTAGAGTTGCTTAGTCTTATTTTTATCTTAATAATCTGCATTATGATTAAAATGTAAGATAAAATTATTCTAAGCAATTTACACGAATTAGAAGATGATTATATGGCTCTAAATATCCTTCCCAAACTCTGTTATTTTCCTGAAGATTTTATAACTAATAAGCATCTTTACATTAACCCTGAACATTGTTTTGAACTGCCAAAATGTAATGGAGAATAAAAAACATTTTTTTCAAAAGCATACACTAAAATTTCTACAAAAGACAGCAATAAAGCATTATTTTTGTGATTGTTACTAATAAATAATCTGGGTTGTTTTCTTCTACTAATGCTTCATAGGGAAAAAATTCACATAGAGCAGTTTGTGGACTGATGTAGTGTAGTGTCTAGTAACAGTTTGTCACATGGCACTTTGTAGAAACAAGTCTGTCTTGGAGATCTTGGAGAACAGGGTGGGCAAAATCTGTAATTTGCAGAGCCAAATAGTTCTGCTTTTCACACATACTGCCCTTCTGCCAAGTCTACACAGGACTTCCCTGTTTTCCTTGTCTGCCACTTATTACCACTAAAATCCATGCATTTAAGAAAGATGGCTATTGACTTTAGAATGCAGAGGAATTGGCAACATGTGTGTTGCTCAGAGAGATCAGCTCATAAATAAATGTGATAGTATCACGTTTATTCATGTTCTGAAATTTCTGCAGCATTTAGCTCTGCTAGACACCCACCATATTTATTTATTATAATATTCTCCTACAGAGGCTGCATGGTATAGGGATAGAGAGACAGGAAGACCTAGGTTTCAGCCTTGCCCCTTGCCACATCTTGGCTTTGTTACTTCAGCCAGAGATGAGAAACTTCTAGATCCTTGGGATTGACTTTTTGACTGAGTCCAAGTTTTACAAAACAAATCCTTTTATTAAGGGGATTTGTTCTGTGAAGTTTGGATTCAGTCAAGGGGCCAAACTTGAGAACCTATAGGGCCACATGTAGCCTAGAGGCCATAGTTCCCCACCCCAGCCCTAGGCAAATCACTTAACTTATTAGGCTCCAGGCAATTCTCTAAATTCAGAGAAAGGTACCAACTAGTGCTGGTTGAAAGGGGTTTCTTTGTCAGTATTCTATAGCAATTACATAATGGATCCCTATCTCTATCTCCCCACTTCAGTATCTTTGCCGAGAAAACCCCAAATGGGTTCATGAAGAGTACAACACAACTGAAAAACAACTAAACAACAGCAAATTCTTGTTTCTAATTTACTTCTAACTACCTATTTCAATTTGTTTATACATTAGGAAAGACTAGAATCTAATGGGGAAAAAACCAACATACAATGAAAAGGAACACCATTTTTATATTCCTTGCATTAACCAGCCATATTTTTTCCATGTCAGAAATCACATTTCCTGAAAGAAATGGGGATCTAGTGATATTTGATAAAGAGTATCTTATGTACTTTGATTTTTATCAGTCAATGGTTTGGCTATCTGTTTGGCTTTCATGGGTTTAATCAGAGATATCTGTATTCCAGAGGTACTAGATATGATGTATCAAATGGCACTTAATACAAAAAAAAAAATTTGAGTTGGAGTTCTTGAATAGGGTACAAAATCTATAGTTTACAATAATTAGTCCTGCTTTTCACACTCATTTTCCTTACATTCCTTATATTTTCCTTACAGTTACTTCACTGTTTTCCTTTGTTGCCACAGAATTCTCTGCTGACTTCCTTGATTCTTTGTCTCTGAATTCTACTGTACCAGCCCTTCTTCCTTAACTCCCTCCCCCATTCTCCTTTGGTCCTTTTTATCGGTATGGTGTGCTTGGAAAATGGTAGGGATTCAATAACACTTGATGAAATGAACTGAATTGAACTGAACTGAATGTTTGACCAAATATTCCACCACTCCTCACTGTCTCTCATTCCTCATATGCAATCTGTTGTTTGTCAATTTTACATTCACAAAAATGTCTTAGATAGTCACCTTCTGTCCTCTGACATAGTGTTAGTCTGGTACAAGCCTCATTGCCTCATACCTGAACTATTTCAAGGGTCTGCTTATGAGTTTGCCTGCTGTATGTCTCTCCTGACTCCAACCCATTTTCTACTTAGCAAGGAAGTGATTTTCCTAAAGGTCAAGTCTGACCATGTCACAACCCTATTCAATAGACTCAAGTTATCCTATCAACTCCAAGGTCAAATACAAAAAGCCTCACTTTGGAGTTCAAAGTTCTTCACAAGCTAACCTCCCGCATCTTCCCAGTCTTATGACAGCTTAGAATCCTTCCTCCCAACTCCCAACTAGTCTCCCAACTCCAAGAAATCTGCAATCTAGTGATATTGTTCCTCAAACAAGACACTCCATCTTTCTATTAAGGGCATTTTCATTGGCTGTCCCACTATACCTGGAATGGTTTCCCTCCTTATCTTTATCTACTGGCTTCTCAGGCTTCAAGTACTAGCTAAATTCCTACCTTCTATAGGGGGTCTTTGCTGATTGCTCTTAATTCCTAAAATCAAATAATGCCCTCCCCACAATACACCTCTGATTAATTTTCTTAAATATATGAAAATTGTCTTATCTAATAAATGATGACTTTTTGTATATTATATTTTCTATTATGATTTTGATCCAATTCTTTTCATAAATGTAATGTTTTAGGCCCTTCTAGAACTGTAACTCATTTATTTAATAAGCAAGCGTTTGAATTTAATTTTACTTCTTTATCCTTCAGGAATTTGTTAAGAAGCTACAATCCAAACAGGCAGCCATCACAGCTGTTACTGAGAAGGTGAATAAGTTAACACAAGCGCAAGAGTCCCCTGAACACAAGGAAATAAATCATTTAAGTAATCAGTGGATAGATCTCTGCCTACAGACCAACAATCTACTTTTGCAAAGAGAAGAAGATCTTCAAAGGACAAGAGATTACCATGATCGCATGAATGTGGTTGAAGTATTCTTAGAAAAGTTTACTAAAGAATGGGACAAGTTGGCCAGGTAAAGGACGTTCTTCTCCAGGACAAGATTCAAATGTTTTACAAAATAGAATTTAATTCTTATCTTAAGAACTTTTTATTCTCTTTCTTTTATACATATATATTTTAAGACCGGGGAAATGCAGGGGCTAATTATAGGCCAATCCTGTTTTGATGTGCTCCGTTTTTGATCTAGTCTGTCTCCCCCTTCATCAAGCAACCTGGATATTCACCATATTAGCTCGATTTGTGTAATCCAGTGCAACTCAGAACTCCCCAGATCAAGTTTTTTTTTCCTTTTTCCTTCTCTTTCTTACTGCAGTTACTGCAGTCTGTTGTCTTAGTGACTAACTCCTTGCAAATAATTTTATTTCCAAGCTTTGATGTCATTAAGATTGTTGTTTACTAGTTGTGACTAGTAAAGAAATAATTTTGCTGTTTGAAAAAAAAAAGCCAATCTCAACTTCACTGATAGCTAGAATTACAGTTTTCCTCCACCAGAATATAGCACGATTTTTTTTAACCTAAATTGAGATATAGAACATTCTAATATAACAATATTCCTGCATTCCACCTGTTTTATTTTAAGTTGCTACTATTTGCAAGAAATCATATGGTATAGACAACCATCCCTTACTTAAATCCCATTCATTTGCCTATCAGGGTATGACCTCCCTGATGTCATGGCTCTTTTTAGAGAATGAAGGACTAAAAGCATCAGCAGCAATGGTAAAGAAAAGAGGACTTAGATTTTGCCTTGATGAAACTTAGGGATTCACTCTGGCTGCATCACCTGGACAAGACCCTTTTTGCTGTAATGTTAGCACTGCTAGGTTCCTCTTTCTACAAGAGTACAGTGCCTGGCTCACAGTCTTCCTGTTTACTTTTCCACAAATTCTTACACCAAAAGGAGACAGAATACTATAGTGGGAAGGGCACTGACCCTGGTGTCAGAGGGTTCGAGTTCAAATCTCGCCTCTGATAAGTACTGTTTGGTCATTTAGCTACCTTAGGTTTCATTTTCCTCAGCTATAAAATTAGAGGGTTGGACTAGGTGGCCTCTGAGGTCCCTTATAGCTCTAAATCCATTCTTTAATTTTAATTTTGTGTGTGTGTAGATCACTCTCCACTCACTCCCTATCTTTTCCTCTCTGATAGATTCCCTCCCTTAGAACAAAGATAGTCATGCAAAAACGACACAGCAATTTGGCTGTCTAAAAATGTGTGACTCATTCTTTCCTTCTAGTCCCTCCTCTCTCTGTCAAGAGGTAGAAGGAATTCTTCATCATCAGTGTCCGCCCTGTCCTCATTCTCTCACCTGATTTTCTCCCACACTTTCAGGTATCACTTCTGTGCAGGTGATGCCAAAGTTTTAACTTCAAACCTCCAAGGTCAGAATCTCCAGCTGCTGAAAGAACATCTCCACTGAAATGTTCCAAATATACCTCCCACTCAAACTTGCGCAGATAGTAACTTACTGTGTTTCTAAAAAACAAACCATAAAACAAAACAAAACACCAAACTGCTTCTCTTGGTGTTTTCACTTTCTGTCTGCACTACAATTTGCCCAAAATACTGTAATTGAAACCTTGATGTTATCATTATGGGGGTATGTATATACATATATACATATATGTGTACACAGAAAATATGCATATATACATATATTATATAAAAATATTATTTTATTTTTATATTTAGGCTATATATGGTATAGAGAGAGACTTCCATTTCTCTTACCTCTCATCTCTAATTGCTTACCAAATGAATTCTATCTCTTCACTTTTTCTTGTTCATGCCACCTCCTCTTAATTCCCACTGACATAACTTTAGTATAGACCTTAATTATGACTATACCACTTCAACAGCCTCCTAATAGCCTCTCTCTTCCCTCTTCCACTCTCGCTTCTCCTTTCTATCTTTTCATCTGATACAGACTAGTGTTCCATATATAGAGATCTAGTCATGCCGCTTCTCTGCTCAAAATATTGTAATGACATCCTATTGCCTATTGAGTAAAGTTCAAACTCTTCTGCTTGACTTTGGGCATCTCTGTAGTTGGGCACCATTCTGCTTTTCCAAACTTATTTTAGTACTGCCTTTTATGACTCTTGAACTATTCACAGTTCCCTGAATATACCCTGCTTTTCACTTTCCTACATCTATACCTTTGCTTACAGTGTTTCTAATATATAGAAAGTCCTTATTCCCAATCCCTTAATTTGTTGAATTCCTACCCATCTCTTCTAAAAAAAGCTCAGTCCAAATTCTAATTACTCTTTACTAACTGCTTTGACTGGTAACAACTTTTCCCTCTTCAGACCTTTTTAAAAAACACTTTGTTTAAGAAATTCCTTTTTTAATTTTTTGTTATCTGTCATTTTGTCCTATCCCCTTCCTAGCTTGTGAATTCTATGTGGTCAGAGAGAAATTTGTATTACTTAAACTTTATACCTTCTTAGTACTTAGCTCTATACACATTAATTTTTTTTTTGCCTTTTGGAGGGTAATTGGGGCTAAGTAACTTGCCCAAGGTTACACTTTTTTTTTTATGTGGGTTTTTTTGTGTGGGTGTTAAGTGTCTGAGACCTGAACTGAGCTCAGGTCATCCTGACTCCAGGGCTGGCACTTTACTCACTGCACCACCTAGCCACCCCCATATTAAATATTTTTAAAATATTTATTGAGTGAAATTGAACCACCCATAGAATGCACTATGGTTAACAGTATGAAATAAGACTGGAGAAGCATATTTAACCTAGATCATACAAAACTTTGGTACAGTTATCAAAAGGTTATCAAGTGACCTAGTCAAAAGTTATTTATTATAATATTAACTTTTCAAGAATTAAGGATATATAATTAGAAGAAACAATAATATAAAATTATTTGAACTGGATATGAAAGTTCTTAGGTACTGGATGAATATACTTACCTGATTCTACATGTGTCAATTTATTTACAGATCAGATGCTGAGAGTACAACTGTGCACCTTGAATCTTTGAAAAAGTTAGCGTTGGCATTACAAGAAAAAAAGCACATTATTGAAGACTTGAAAGACCAAAAACAGAAAATGATAGATCACTTGAATCTAGATGACAAAGAATTAGTCAAAGAACAAACAAGTCACTTTGAACAACGTTGGTTTCAGCTTGAAGACCTTGTTAAGAGGAAAATCCAATTGTCAGTCACAACTTTAGAGGAGCTGAATTTGGTACAGTCCAGATTTCAGGAGCTCATGGAGTGGGCAGAAGAGCAGCAGCCTGGAATAGTTGAAGCACTCAAGCAAAGCCCTCCCCCTGATCTAGCTCAAAATTTGCTCATGGATCATCTTGCTGTTTGTAGTGAACTGGAGTCCAAACAGTTGATCTTAAAATCACTCATTAAGGATGCTGACAGAGTGATGGTTGATTTAGGTCTCAATGAAAGGCAGCTAATCCAGAAGGTACTCTCTGATGCACAATGTCATGTCAGTTGCCTCAGTGATTTAGTGGGTCAGAGAAGAAAACACTTAAATAAGGCACTATCTGAGAAGACCCAGTTTCTCATGGCAGTGTTTCAGGCTAGCAGCCAAATTCAGCAGCATGAGAGAAAGATTATGTTCCATGAACACATTTGCCTGTTGCCAGATGATGTTAGTAAGCAGGTCAAGACTTGTAAGAGTGCCCAAGCCAGCTTAAGAACGTATCAGCATGAAGTCACTGGCCTTTGGGCTCAAGGACGTGATTTAATGAAGGAAGCAACAGACCAAGAAAAGAATGAAGTATTAAGTAAGCTTCAAGAACTCCAGGGTATCTATGACACTGTTTTACAGAAGTGTAGCCAAAGGTTACAAGAACTGGAGAAGAATTTGGTTTCTAGGAAGCATTTTAAGGAGGATTTTGATAAAACTTGTCATTGGCTGAAACAAGCAGATATCATTACATTTCCTGAAATAAACTTAATGAATGGTAGTACTGAGCTTTATGCCCAGTTGGCAAAATATCAGTGCCTTCTTGAACAATCTCCTGAATTTGAAAACCTTTTGCTGACCCTCCAAAGAACTGGACAAGCAATCTTGCCATCCCTTAATGAGATGGACCATTCCTACCTCGATGAAAAGCTGAATTCTTTGCCCCAACAATTTAATATTGTTGTAGCCCTGGCTAAAGATAAATTCTACAAAGTACAAGAAGCTATCCTTGCTCGGAAAGAATATTCCTCCTTGATTGAATTGACTTCCCAATCTCTAAGTGAACTGGAAGACCAGTTTGTAAACATGAACAAAGTCCCCAATAATTTGTCAACCCAAGAAGCCTTATCTCTTCAAGAAGCTTGCAGAGTTCTTCTTGGAGAAATTTTAAGTCTTGGGGCAGCAGTAGATGAGCTGAACCAAAAGAAAGAGGGTTTTCGTAGCACAGGTCAGCCATGGCAGCCAGATGAGATGCTTAAACTTGTTACTCTTTATCACAAGCTGAAAAGACAAACAGAACAAAGGGTTAACTTATTAGAAGACATGACAAATGCTTACCAGGAACATGAAGAAATGTGCCGTCAGCTAGAGAAACAGTTACAAGCTGTGAAGAAAGAGCAAACCAAAGTCAATGAGGAAACTCTTCCTGCAGAAGAAAAATTGAAAACATATCATTCACTGGCTGGAAGCCTTCAAGATTCAGGTATTCTTCTTAAGAGAGTAACTGAGCATCTTGAAGATCTTTCTCCAAATCTTGACCCCATGGCTTATGAGAAAGCAAATCAGCAGGTTAAGGCATGGCAAGAGGAGCTCACGTTATTGACTTCAGGCATTAGTGAGACAGTAATGGAGTGTGAAAGTCGACTGGTTCAAAGCATAGACTTCCAGACTGAAATCTGCCGCTCACTTGATTGGCTAAGACGTGTAAAAGCAGAACTTAATGGAACAATATGTTTAGATATGAAACTTCAGAATATCCAAGAGGAAATACGAAAGGTTCAGATTCACCAAGAAGAGGTTCAGTCCAGTCTGAGAATAATGAATGCATTGAGTAGTAAAGAAAAGGAAAAATTCTTGAAAGCAAAGGAACTGATTTCTGCTGACTTAGAAAACACCCTTGCTGAACTCTCTGAACTAGATGATGAAGTTCAGGAAGCCATACGAAGCAGACAGGTCAGTACACTGAGTTATACATAGTGCATTTGTTGAATGCAGGTAAGAGCTTGAGGGGTTTGTTTATATATTAGGCTTTCATTAGATATTTCTTTTCAGAAACTTTGTATGGATCATAAAAAGTGCCCTGATAAAATGGTTTTATTTGTTTTTCCCCATTGTCATGACTTCATAGAGTGAAAACAGTTTTTTCCTAATAAGATCTAAATCTTCTGTAGCAAAATATGACTTCAAATATCAACAAGATACTTGTTTTATTGATGGGAGTATGAAGAAATTTCCTTCATCATTTCAGTCATTTGTATTGAATATTTAGGAAAGTCTTTACTTCAAAGCCTAGATAGTATTGGCAATCAGAAAATGATATGTATCACCAAGATGATAGTGCAACTGACTTTTCCCAAAATCTTAAGCTGCTAGGTGGTGCAGTAGATAGAGTGCTCAGCATGCTGTCAGGAAGACCTGAGTTCAAATGTGGCCTGAGCCATTTACTAGTTGTGGAACTTTGGGCAAGTCACTTATGCTCAGTTTTATCATCTGTAAAATGGGGATACTAGTAGCATATACTTGATTTGGGTTGTTGTAAGAATAAAATGAGATGTTATTGTAAAGCATTTTACTTATAGTATGACAAAGTATTAGTTGTTGTTTTTATTATTGTTGTTATATTTTAAAACCAATAATGAGACGAAAAATACTATGCAATGTGTATAAACTTAATCAACTCATAAATTTCCTTCCAAAAGAGCATTTCTTGTTATGTCTAACACCTTGGTTTATAGATTGAATTGGAAAAATAACATTGGCATGTAAAGACCAGGTTAAATTAACTCTGTCATTCCAAATCTTCAGAGTGGGTGCCGTAGTTGTCTATTATTATTCTTAGGTTAGCCTGAGGTTCTGAAATGATCAATCATTAAAGATATGATACACTTGTTAAGAAAACAAAAAAATCTTTGCCCATCCATACATTCACTTGCACTCTGTAAACAATCTGCAAACATATGTCTCCTTGAAAAAATCAGGAAAATATAGTCCCCCAGTTTCTAGAAGTTATATAATAATAATATTAATAGTAATAATAAATAGAAGTTAACATTTATATGGTCCTTACTATGTGCCAGGCACTATGCTAAGTGCTTCACAAATATCTTATTTGATACTCACAGCAACTCTGGGAAGTAAGTGCTATTATCAAACCTCTTTTACAGTTGAGGAAATTGAGGCAAATAAGTTAATTGACTTGCTCAGAATTTCACAGTAAATGTCTGAGGAGGAATTTTTTTAAAAATCGAATTTACCAATGACTTATTTGTTGGGTTTTTCATAAAACCAGCTCCTTGTTTTATTAATTCAGTAATTATTTATTCAGTAATTAGTTGAGTAATTTTTTTTACTTTCAATTTTATTCATCTCTCCTTTGATTTTTAGGATTTTCACTTGGGTGTTTAACTGGGTATTTTAAATTTATTTTTCTACTTTTTTTAGTTGAATGCCCAATTAATTGATCTGTTCTTTCCCTCATTTATTTATATAAGCATTTAGAGATAAAAAGTTTCTCTTAAAAACTGTTTTGTCTTCATCTCAAAAATTTTGGTATGTTGTCTCATTATTGTTATTCTTCTTAATGAAATTGTTGATTGCTTCTACGTTTTGTTCTTTGACCCACTCATTCTTTAGGATTAGAGTTTTTAGTTACCAATTTTTATTCTACGCCCACACAGTCCTTCACTGAATGTAATTTTTGTTGCATTATCGTCTGAAGAGGATATATTTAATATTGTTGCTTTTCTGTGTGTTTGTTTGTGAGGTTTTACACCCTAAAACATGGTTAATTTTTGCAAAGGTGATCTGTACAGCTGAAAAAAGATGTAGTCCTTTCCATTCCCATTCAATTGTCTCCAGAGTTCTATCATATCTAACTTTTCTAAATTTGTATTCATCTCCTTAATATCTTTCTTTTTTTATAGTTAGATTTGTTTGTCTCTGAAAGGGGAAGGTTGAGGTCCCCACTAACATAATTTTGTTATTTCCTCCTGTAACTCATTTAACTTTACATTTATGAATTTGGATGCTATGCCATTTGGTGCATATATATTTAGTATTGATATTACTTCATCGTCTATGAAGCAAAATGTAATTTCCTTGCTCATTTCTATTAATTAGGTCTGTTTTTGCTTTCACTTTGTCTGAAATCATGATTGCTACCCCTGCCTTTTGACTGAAGCAGAAGTATGATAGATTCTGCTCTAGCCTTATTTTAATTCCCTGTGTGTCTTTCTGTTTCAAGAGTGTTTCTTGTAAACAACATATCGTTGGATTCTGGTTGCTAATCCATTCTGCTATCTATTTTCATTTTATGGGTGAATTTATCACATTCATATTCATGATTACTAACTACGCATTTCTTTTTATACCATTTTTTTCTCTTTATCCTTTTTCCTTTTTTTATCCTATCCTTCCAAGGAGGGATTTGAATTTAAGACTTCCAATTTTGACTCCAATCTATCTATTGATCTACTTGTTGCATTAGCATGTCTAAGCACAGTTGGCTGTCCTTTTTCTGCTTAAATAAATTTTTTTTTTCCTAAAATTCAGGGCACTTAATCCCAAGGCCCTCGCTATAATCAGTTTTGGCAAGCCTTCAAAGTTTTCTGCTATTTCCTGACTCATTGACTATTTTTCACTAAGAATATCAAGTGTCCTTTCCAAATTGGGTCCTACTTGGAATCACGCAGTCCTCCAATCAGAAATATACAAATAGTTCAATTCAACCTGTGTTTCATTTGAAAGATAAATTGTAAAATCTTATTTTCATTGTAGGTTAGCATTGACTCACTGGACAGGAGATCAAGGCATACTATACAAAGTCTGGAATCTATGAATTCCTAGAATAACTTTTGCCATACACCTACTCAGCTGTATATTACCTCTTTGTATATATTACTGCATTAGTACAGGACTCTCCTCTTTACTGGCTTGTCATTGCAGGACAGTTCTCCATGCTCCTTCAGATTAATGGCTAGCAAGGAAATGGAATTTGATTAAATGGTCTCTAAATCCTATGATTGTTCAGCTTTTAATTCCTGTTGCATCAGTCAACCCCACCTCTTAACCTCATTTTATCCCCATTTTCTTGTTTAATATCTTAAATCTTCTGTCTTTAAAACATTTCTTTGGCAATTTCTCTCACACTTTGTAGCATTAGCACTATCAAGCATGAAAAGCTGTACTTTTCTTCAAATTGGCCAACTAGCTAATCACTTTCAATTGTTGACTATGTTCTTTCCTTCTTCAGCTCATCAACTCTTTTCTGCTTTTTTTGGCTTTTCTACCTTTTTAGACTGTTTCTGTACTATCATAACTTAAAAAAATACATCCTGTTTAGGTACAAGGCAGTTCTGGTTGCTTGAGGTTGTTGGAAGACTGACTTCTGGATTGTTGAATGATTTTGATTGTTGTATTGATTATTTTGAAGAAACATTTAGTTTATTGCATATTATTAATTCACCTAATTGGATCAGTGATGCTATAATAGGACTCTTATCCTTTAATTCTGCCTTTATTCTTAAATCATTGAATTTACTCTATCTATAATTATTATTTTTATAGGCCACATTGACTAAAGTATATAAATTGTGTCAGAAGTATTATCAAGTATTTCAGACAGCTAAAGACTGGCTTGAGGATGCTCAAGAATTGTTACAGCTGGCAGGCAGTGGAATGGATGTGGAAGGTTCAGAGGAGAACCTAAGAAGCCACATGGAATTTTTCAGCACTGAAAATGAGTTCCATAGTCATCTGGCAGAACTTCAAGCTTTGGTTTCTAAACTAGAACCATTTATCAAAACCACTGGAAAGGAAGAATTGCTGCAAAAAGTGACTTCCTTAGAAGAAAAGGGCAAGAAAGTCATTCAGGAATCCCAAGTCCAGTTAGACCTATTGCAAAGGTATCTCTTTGAAGTGTTTTTCTTTGTTTATCTTTCAAAGTTGAATGAAGGGACTTTTCGCAGTGGAAATAGGAGCTCACTAATTATAGACATTAGTGCCTATATTTACTCTGGGTTCTTTTGGTATCTTTAGGTATAATTAGAACCAGAGCTCTACATAGTGATGCATGATTCCGCATTATTTGTTCTCTGTCAATGCTTTATTAGTGTCATATCTTACCCCTCCCCCCCCCCAGATGTGCAACTCAATGGCAGGATTACCAGAAATCAAGAGAGGAGGTTATTGAGCTGATGAATGAGGCTGAAAAGAAATTATCCGAGTTTTCTGTATCCAAAGCTTCTTCTAGTTGTGGAGCAGAAGAAAAATTACTGGACCACAAGGTAAGGTTTCCTGTGTAAGCTTTATGCTATTTCAGGACTTTTTGAAGAAAAGCTACAAGAAAATTTCATTTTAAGCCTTGTTTCATTTTCATCCAAGCCCCATAAATGTGAATAATATACATTGAATCATTTTCCAATTAATGATAAGTAACTATCATCAATCATTAGGATTCTCCATCTGAAATGCCTTTCCATGATTACAAATAGAGGCACTTCTATGACTCTCTAAGAAAGCACCTTGAGACAGCATGCTGGTTGCTGGTGATGTTATAGAATGATTCTAATCAATCCAATAAATTAAAAACTATAACTCAAAGCTCTTTTGCAGCAATTTCAATAAAGTCTGATCTGAAGTTACCTGTCTACCTAGTCCTGCTCACTTATGCAACTAGTTAAAACATGGACACAATAAGATATCCCAAATATGGAAAAAGTAGTCATTTTTAATAAATAACCCTGTTCTCCTTCACTTAAAAATATTATCTTATTCTAAGATAGTTTTTTTTTTTTAAATCAAGTAAGACTAAATTTTTACTCTTTTAACTTCTTGGACAAAATAAACAAATATATGATGCCAGAATACATTATTTTATCCAAGTTGAGAGTCAGTAACCTCAAGACCTTTTTAAACCTAGGGAAAATCTTTCTGTGGAGAAGTATAGACCCCTTGGCAGCTACCCCACTCAAAACATTTTAAGAATTAAAATTTGGTAGCGTTCATTGATGCATTAAAAAAAAAACTCACCATCTTTCCTTTATTATTTCAGTCACTAGTATCTCTAGTAAGCTCCTTCCATGAGAGGATCATAGCCCTAGAAGAAAAGGCTTCTCAGTTAGAAAAAAATGGAAATGATGCCAGCAAGGCAACCATCAGCAGGTCAATGACTACAGTCTGGCAACGCTGGACACGCATTCGTGCTGTAGCTCAGGACCAGGAGAAGATTCTGGAAGATGCAGTGGATGAGTGGAAAAGCTTCAATAGCAAGGTAATTTTCCTTAGTACATTAGGGATCATGAGACTTACTTAGATTGTCTAGACCAAACCCTTGGACCAAAGGAGACTGCGCAATTTACCTCAGAGTAAATAGCAGAGTAAAAATTCTAACCCTGATCTTCTGACTCCAAGGCTTTTAGTAAATGGAAAGAGTTTTTGTTGGTTGGGTCAGTTTTACTCTTTTAATTTCTTGGATAAAAGAAACAAATATGTGATACTAGAATACATTGTTTTATCCAAATTGAGAGTTATACTAACTTTAGAAAAATATTTGGCAGAATCCCTTTTGCGAGGCTTTCATATAGGATGTATAGGGTTAGTAGGCTCTTGTTCATCTGTCTTCTCCAACTGGCCCTAGAGAAGTGTGAAGTATGCAGGAAACATGGAACATAGCCCAATGCAGCCTGAATAGTTAAATCATTTGTCAGATTTCCTACATCTCTAAAATAAATCAAGGCTTCTAGATAAAGATTTAAAATCTTTCTATTCACCTTCTGCTAACAGTATTTCCAAGAATAATTTTGGAGGCTCCTGGCTCTTCTGAGATTGGAGCATGGAACCTGAGATGACAAGAAGTTATCCCTCCCTCATCCCAGTTATGATGTGATGTTTATATCCTTTAGTCCTTGAGAGGTTACATACTCATTCTTAGACTGGCCCTAATATGTCAATGCCAAGTTTGATAGAATGGCAAGGCCGAGGGGGTAGAATTGCCTTTATTTGAACGTTTGCTCATCTTTGATTTTCAGTAGTTTCTTTTGTGATTTATAAACTTTTATGTGCATCTTTAGGTTCAAAAAGCCACTGAAATGATAGATCAACTACAAGATAATTTACCTGGAAGTTCAGCAGAGAAAGCCTCAAAAACAGAGCTTTTGGCACTCCTTGAATACCATGACACATTTGTTCTTGAGGTGGAACAACAGCAGGCAGCTCTAGGTGTTCTAAAGCAGCAAGCTCTGAACATGCTGCATGATGGGGAAGTAGAGTCATCTGCTGAAGAAGAGCTACCTATCATTCAAGAAATCACAGCAATGCAAGATAGATGTCTTAAGTAAGCATTCAGACTTTCTGGTATATAAGAATGACATGAGAACATAGGAAAATTAAATAAGATTGCAGTTTTGTTTTGTTTTGTTTTGTTTTTGCTTTTTGGAGGGCAATTGGGGTTAAATGACTTGCCCAAGGTCACATGGCTAGTTTTTGTGTTGTGTCTGAGGTTGGATTTGAACTCAGGTCTTCCTGACTCCAGGGCTGGAGCTCTATTCACTGCACCACCTAGCCACCCCTGTAAGACTGCTTTTTAAAAATCTCATATCACTGGTGCCTTACACAGTGCCTTGCATGTTGTATGAATGGCTGAAGGAATGAAAATGCATTTGTGAAGAGATTACTATACGCAAAGCCCTAGAGGTATAAATAGAAAAGCAAGACAACCCCTGATCTCAAGGAGCTAACCTTCTTATAGGGAGTGTGGGACCACCCTTATAGAAGGCTTCAGCTGCAAGGCAGATGCAAGGGCCTTATGATTTTTAGTATGCAGTAGCAAAACTCATGGTTAGTGTGCCTTCTTTACTCTTACTTCCATCAAGAATATCAGATCTAATCCTGATGTTGAACCACTTGATGATACCAAGGGTTTTCTGTAATTTACTGCTACTGAGAAGATGAGGGATAAAAAATAAGAGAGCTGCAGGTTGCTTCTTTATAAAGATTGCCCCACTAGACAATGGCTTTGGGGGCTGGTGGCAATCAGGATGTGCAGGGGTATTGCTATGTCCAGGACAATAAGGCTAACCTGTCTTTCAGTGACACTTGGTCAATGGTTGGGGTTGGTAATGATTGGTAGGGATGGTGGGCCCTTTCTGCAAAAGGTTTGCTCTCCTTGATTATGTCTGTGGAGTCAGACTGGAAGTAGGGCTACTGGTCTTGGTGGGTGCTGCTATTCTGAAGCTTTGGGTCAGAGGATCCTGGGAGGTATGGCCCACCTGGGGCAAACCACCCTCTGACTCCCCCCCAGGTTGTCCTGCTACTTCATCTAACCTGACTTACCTGCCTATTGCAGGAGCTTAATAAGTTCTTTTGTTGAAAGGAATTACAAGAGCTTTACTTTAAGAAGGTTGCTCTGAAAGTTTTGAGTAAGATGGAATATAAAAGAGAAGCCAGCAATGGAGAGGCTAGAGATATGAAGACACTATTGCAAAATCCATAAAGAAAAGTAATGATGGATTAAATTAGAATGATATCATTATGAAGGGTGAAGAAAGAATGTACATGAGATTAACTACAGGAGTAGAATTGATGGTACCTTGTCAGAAGGAGGAGAGGAAGGAATAAAAGATAGCTGAGATTTTAAGCCTGAGTGACTGGGATGGTTGTATTATTAACAGAAATAGGGAAGTCAGGAAGCAGAACAGATGGAGGAATGGAGATGAAGAGTTCTATTTTGTACATGTTGAGTTTGAGGGGCTATCAGGACATCCAGGTGGATGTATCTAGTAGAGAATTAGATATGCAGTTTCTTCCCTTCACTTGTCTGAGCAGCCAGGATTTGATATACTATTTTCTGGAGTCACTTACAGAGACTGGATAGTTGAAACCATAAGTTTAGCTATAATTTAAAAATATTGATTCAACTAAAAACTAAGAAACTAAGTATAGCACCATATTACTTTATATTTTGTTCTAAAAATTTTTATGTAGCTATTTGAAATAAATAGAGCTATCGACTAGGTTTATGTATAATATAAGAAACTAGGTGGTAAGAGTACACAGAGTGCTAAACTTGGAGTCAGAAAGACCTCAGTTTACATCCTGCCTCCAACATTTACTAGTTCTATGATCCTAGGCAAGTTACTTAATCTTCTGTGCCTTAGTTTTCTCATCTATGAAATAAAGATAATCATATCATTTGCCTGACAGCTTTTTTGTAAAGATCGAGTGAGAAAATATATGTAAAGATTTTTGAAAATCTTCAAGTGCCATATAATTATTACTTATTATGAAGTTATTTTTAATTATTATAAAGCTAGGCAAACATACTTTTTAAAAATATGAAATATGTTAATGGCTTATGTCTTACAAAGCAAAATGAAGTGGATCCAGATTCTTAATTAAGCCACAGAATAATTTAGTTGAAAAAAAAACTGATAGCAAATAAATGGGACAGAGATTTAGTCAATTCCTAATTTTTCATAGTCCAAATTGTAGTCTCCATTCCTGGGTTCTCTTTTATATTCGTTTTGTTTTAATTTCCTGAATTAAACTACACCAGGAAACAATTAGGTAAACACAATGCATGCTTGTCCAAAAAATTCATGCCATGTCATCTCTTTATTTGTAAAGTTGTAGATTTGTTGTTACTGTTTTTTTTTAAAGCAATGGGGGTTAAGTAACTTGCTCAAGGTTCCACGGCCAGGTGTTTCTGGGTGGGTGCTAAGTGTCTGAGCCTGGATTCGATCCCCCAGGTCATCCCCACACTGGGGCCGGTGCTCTTACTCGCTGTGCTACCTGGCTGCCCCAACTGTTTTTCTTTTAGTTTATTTTTGGAGCTATGTATTTGCTGGGTATGGGAATCCTAGATTTCAGAGCTTTGGTTTCTTCTTTGGACTCTTATGTTTTAATCTGCCAATTGTTCATTTTCCCTCCAATTCACTTGAAGATTTTCCTTTTAATATTTCTGTAGCATGCAAGAGAAAGTGAAAAAAAATGGGAAGTTGGTAAAGCAAGAACTAAAGGATCGTGAAGGAGTAGAGACCAAGATTCATTCAGTCAAGTCTTGGATTCAGGAAACAAAAGAATATTTGGTGAATCCTACAATGGAAATCGATGCTCAACTTGAGGAATTGAAGGTACAAAAGATTGTTTGATACCCCTTATGAATATTCAGGCATACCTTTTGCTATGCAATACATTTGTGAAAATTGTGACTTGAACCTTAATCACAAAATTGTGGTACCCATGGAGTGTATTGGTGGTTTTGGCTAAATGAGTTGAATGTTAAAGAGAGTGAGATTTTGTTCAGTCATTTTTCAATCATTTCCAACTCTCCTTGACCCCATTTGGAACTTTCTTGGCAAAGATACTGGAGTGGTTATCTATTTCCTTCTCCAGCTCATTTTAGAGATAAGGAAACTGAGTCAAAGAGTGTGAAGTGACTTGCCCAGGGTCATACATCTGGTAAGTGTCTTGAGGCCACATCTGAATTCATGAAGATGAGTCTTCCTGACTTGAGGCCCAGTTCTTTTTCCACTGCGCCACCTAGCTTCCACTGAGAACTGGGGGAGTAAATGAGGGAAGACTCCTAGTTTCCATCAGCCTTGGAGGCTTCTATTAGAGTTAGGTTTCCTTCAATGTTTTTTCCTCAATCTTAGTAAAATGACCCTGGAAAATAACTACAGTATCTTTTTGTAAAAAAGGAAAATATTTAATACATATCATCAGACTATTGACTGTTATGTGGGGAAATTCTTAGCTTAGAAATGAATATGCCGATGTGATGTAAGTTTAAACTACTGAACATGAACCATAAAGGGCATCATTGCTTATCATCATACAAATTCAACAATAATCATCTCTACATAATAAAAATAGAATTTTTAACAAAAACCTTTAACGTATAAGCCATATAAAATAAAATAGATCATAACTGACACCCATCCTAAGTTCAGTAGGGCTTGTCTGAACATCAGATCACATGGTTTTTTCTTTCACTGTCAACAGGATGGGGGTGAGGTACAACAAAATCTGTAACTTAGTTCTCTCTATCTTCTCTTCATGGGCATAGGAAGAGAAAAGGTCCTGAGTAGAGCTCAAAAAGTTCTAATCTCATCCACAACCAAAAAAGACGAGAGATGACGCTCCTATTCCTTATGGGACAGGCAGAAGAGAGAGAAGTAGAAGCAGAGCCGTCAGGCTCTTGCCCCTCAGTGGCAGGCAAGCGAGAAGACCAGGAAACAAAGTCAAGGGCTAAAACTAGAAACCCTGCCTCCTGTTTCTGGTCAGCCTCCTGCACAACCTTCCACTGACTCCTCATCTTTGTCCATGAGAATGAGACATTGGAAGAGTCATTAGAAGAAGCCAGTTTGGAAAGAAGGGAGTATGACAACTATCAAGGGATCCTTTATGAAGGACCACTTTCCTTATGACACAGTTACCAAGATCATATTCCTAATAGGAAGTTCACCTCTCTATGACACTCTAAAGAATATTCCTATACTGGTAGGAGGCAGATGATGAAAGAAGGATTATTTTACCATTCTCTCACCATTAAAACATAGAAGGCATCAACTGTCCTTCAGTACATTACCAATAATGGGAGTAACTTGGGATATAATTCTTGAGTATACAAGTATTAGTGATGAAAACATTACTAAGAAAAGTGAGGAGTCCTCTCTTAGTAGGTTGATGAAAACTACCACATTACCAGATACAGGAGGAACTGAGAGAACCCCTAACAATGTGTTTATTGTCACTACCTCCACAAATGTGGAAAAGCTAGTTTTACAAAGTTCTACACTATTTTTTGTATCCAGGTACAAATTAAAGCATAATATGAAAGTCTTCTCTACTTATTCATGATAAAGTTTCCTCTTTATACTATTAGGCAATCAGAAATTATTTGATTTTGTTTTTGTTTCTAGGGTCTCCTAACTGAAGCGACCACTCGCCACCAGGCCATTGAGAAAATTACTGAAGAGCAGAAAAATAAATACCTGGGTCTGTATACCATATTGCCTTCTGAGCTCTCCCTTCAGTTAGCTGAAATAGCAATGGACATAGGGACCATACGTGATCAGGTAAAGGTACCTCTTCTTAAAAAAATAAAATTAAAAATTAACACCATAGGAAGTTTTCTTATTTCCCAGAAAACAATCCTAGAAACTTTATCATAAGACAGATTTTTCCATAGAGCTAGTGTTATTTGATAAATGTGTTACTGACCAAGAATATAATCTCCAGTAACACATAGTTATGGTGTTTACCATTAAAGCAAAAACCAAAAAAATCTATAAACTTCTATGATAATTTAAAATCATCAAGTTTTGCTTCACATTTTATAAAATGTGCATATACGTACTGAATGTTTTTATTATGTAAAGGGGCCCGGTGTACATAAATTACATTAAACATTAATATAACAGAACTCCATTATTAGCTATTCCCTTCACAGGTACATTGAATAACTTAGAGGAGCCAAAATGGTAACAACCAATCATCAAATTTATAGAGTCTTTGATAATTGCTATAGTCAAATATTCATTACCTTGTGGTCCCACTGGTGATAAGCCTTTCCAAACTGAGCTTATTCTTAGAAAGAGGTTTTGTATTAATGGCATGATAAAGAGTGAGGATATGTGATTGACTCTGAAATTATGGACCTGGATATTCTTGCTCTTAAAAGAAATAGGAAAGTTTGAAATAAAGGTAAGTTTGAGGGAAAGCATAATGAGTTCTCATTCATATATGTTGTTTGGGGTACCTATGAGGCATAAAGTTGGAACGTCCAATTAGTTTCTAAAGAGATTAGTCCCCAGAGGGACTAGTGATTATGAGGGAGACTAAGATTTTGAGAGTCCTCTGCATAGAGAAGAGAGTGTAGGCCATGATGGTGAGGTAAAAGAATAAGAATGATAACAAAAAAGTATAGAGAAGAAAAGAAAGGCCAGGACAGACTCTCAGGTACTATCACAGTTAGGAGATGTGATATTAATGATTATCTAGCGAAGGAGAATGAAGAGCAATCAGACAGGTAATTAGAGAACCAAGAGAGAAAGGGTAATGAAAACTGAGAGAGGAGATTATCCAGAAGGAAAAAGTAGGCAACAGTGTCAAATGTTTTCAATAGATAAAGAAGGAAGAAGATGGAAAAAAAATCATTGGATTCAGCAACTATTAATGTCATTAGTAATTTTGGAGAGACCAGTTTCAGTTGAGTTATGAGGTCATGACTCAGACAGCAAGGAGTTGAAAAGAAAGAGGAAAAGTAGAAACAATAAGTGTAGACAACTTGTTGAGGTTTTCTTTTTTTGTTTTTGTTTTTGTTTTGTCCTAATGACTTGACTCTAAAGAGAATATAAATGTAGGGCAATCCCATAAGGAAATGGCAGGGCCAAGTGAGAGGGCCAAGTTTTTAAGGATGAAGGAGGGCTGGGAATGTTTGTGAACAGCAGAGAATGAGCTATTAGGGAGAGATGAGAGAGAGAAAGGAGAAATGATAATACAGTCGTCTTCTGGAGGAGACAAAAATAGATTGGGCTATGGATATAAGCAACGTGGTTATCCTTGGCTAGGAGAAGACCCACTTATTCATCAAAGATTGGAGTGAAGAAAGAGAGGGCGGGGGTGATTCCAGGGTTTTCTTATACATGTAGGAAAGAAGAGGAATATCACTGCAAATTAATGCCCTCTATTTTCAAAGCAAATTATACATCCTCTGCCACGAGAACAGAAGGAGGGAATGGTGTGAGAGGCTTAATGATAGATGAGACAATTTGAAAGATTTGGTAGATGGAACCAGAGTAGTAAAAGGACTGCTTTGTTCAGTGAAGGCCTACTAATATTAGATAACATATTTATGGTGGATGAAGTCAAATTTGTTGCTGTATGTGTCTGAGGTGCAGTGAAGGAGTGCATCATGGAATATGAAGACAGTTGAAGAAATAAGAAGTCATAATGTCTGAGGGGGACATCAACCTTGTGTGTTAAAGTCTTCTAATATAATGGCAGAGGTTATAATACAGAGGGAAATGCTATGCCAGGTATTGATGTCTTTGAGAAGTTAGCAAACATGAACTGGGTGTGGATAGATAATTTTCAAAGGGACCTAGGTTGGATAATATATTTGGATAGCTGTTTAGTCAATTCAGTCATTTCCAATTCTTCATGACCCAATTTGGGGTTTCTTGGTAAAGCTACTAGAGTAGTTTACCATTTTCTTCTCTAGCTCATTTTATACATGAGGAAACTGAGGCAAACAGGATGAAGTGACTTACCCAAGGTCACACAGCTAGTAAGTGTCTGAGTTATGGATTTGAACTTGGGTCTTTCTGACTTCAGGCCAGTCTATACACTGGGCCGGGCCACCTAGTTGGCCCATATCTGGATAGAGTGATACTCAAACAAATTGTTGAGTGATTAAAGCAGAAGGAAGAGCTTCAACTGGTTGTGAGTTACAAAGAGAATGCTAATTCACCTTTCAGGTGCAGTGTTTTCAAAGGTGTGTCAAGTTCAGAAAATAACTGAACAGCCTGGAATTTTCAGTTTAGTTCAATAAAAATTTATTAAGTGTATACTATGTACAAGGCACTGTGCTAAGCAAAGAAAAAGAGAGACAGTCCCTGCCCTCAAGGAGATTACAATCTAAGGAGGGAAGCCAGCACAAAAAGGAAATGGAAATGGGTGGGGGAAAGAATACCAAGGGATACCTGGCAAAGCGGAATCTTGTTCATGGAGTTCAAACCAAGTAGAACTGCAGATAGAAAGTGGGGACAAAATGAATTTTTTGAAAGAGAATTTAAGCAGGAATGGAAATTTGAAAGCAGTTTTAAAGGGACTTAAATGCCCAGCTATGCAGTTTATATTTTAAACTAGAGGCAGATGAGTCACTAAAGAATTTTTGAATGAGAGAGAATCATAATCAGACCTGTGGTTTAGGCAAAATATTTTGACAATTATGTCAGTGGTGGATTAGAAATGAAGAGACCAAGGGTAAGGAATACAGATAGGAGTCTATACAAAAGTCCAGATGAGTGGTGATGACAAACTGAATTAGGTAAACAAAGGGATGTAGTTCAGTATTGTGGAGGGGGCACTCAGAAGAGTTGCCCATCAATTTTCTGTGGAGCTAGTAAAGAAGATTGAGAGGTAACGGCCAAGATAATGCTAAGTTTTGGAGTGACTCTATAAACGCAATTCAGAGATGAAGAAACCAACTTTGAGTTTGAGACATTGCCAAAACATTTGAGCCCATATGTACCAGAGACCACTGGAAATGAAAATTGTAGTTGAGGTTAGAGAACTGGAATGGCTAGATAGATTTGGGAACCATCTGCATAGGTATATTGATCAAACATTTTTACATTTCACATTTTTCCGTCTTCTTCAGGGTATTTAAAGCTTCAAGTCTAGTTGTTCACTGTAAAAACAAAGCTATGCCACCAGTAAGAAATAAATACTGTTGTCATACTTTTTCATCCTTTACAGCTATGAGTCTATTGACATTTTGTTTGTGCTAGTGGGGGCGCTTTCTACTTCACTAGAAAGGTTTAAAAAAAAATCATCAAGTGAACATTAACATGAGACTCAAAACATCTCTTACTAGAAAATTGCCAAGAAATTCAGAAAACAATCAGTCAAGAATTTACTAAGAGCTTATGTGCTAGGCACAACTATACATGTGTTCTCTTTTGCTATTCAGATGATAAAAGAAATATTCACAAATAAGAAAAAAAGCAAGGTGTTGGGCTTGATTAATCATCATTGAATGAGTGGAGTTTTAAATCTGTTGCTGTGAAAAGTAAGATCTGGCTGTTATTGATTTGACTTGAGCACACTAGTCCAGAGTTTTAATAACTACTACAATTAGGTATTCAGTAATTATTAGCTGGTGGTAATGATTATTGTAGTTGATTTTTCTGTCATTGATTTTTTAGATTCAAGCCAAAGAAAAAGAAGCCCAGAGGAGCAAAGCCATGAATCAGGAATTCAGCCAAAAAATTCAGGGGATAGCAAAAGAACTCACAACTATTTTGACTAAACTGAAAGCAAAAACAAATGATTTAGTTCAAGCTAAAATTGACCAGAAGGTAAGTAAAGAAGAACGGTACCCAGAGTTGGTACTTTTAAAAACAGAGACTGAAAGAGTGAAAATAAAATTAGGGGAGGATGATTATTGTACTGATAACATAACATAATGTCCCACTCCCTTGTTAGCACACTATAGGAAAGAAATAAAAATCATTCAGGAGATACATCCAGTTATTGGGAATTGTTATCCTTTAACACAGTACAATTTGTAATTATGAAGGAATTATACTTAGAAAACTTTAAATGAAATTAACTTATTAACTTAGGAAAGAAGCTCAGGATGCTTAGTACAAATTAAAAATTTTAATGAATTCCAGTGTGGACTGTACCATATGAAGTAGCTTAATTTCACATCTCTTTTTCTTTGTCTTGAAAATGAATATAAATATATTCAAGGTGACTAACTTGTGAAGAACTAAATGAGTAACGATATAGAAATTCTGGAAGTTCATATGTATATATATATAATGTAAAATAAATCATGTAGGAGATAGTTTGAAAAATATAATAAAATACTTCTTAAATATTGTATACAATAAATATATAGTATTAAAATGTTTATCTATAGCTGATTAGATTCCTTCTAGAAAGTAAATATGTGGGTACTTAGCTTAGGGTAACAGCCATTTTGACCTTGGTTCTTTATTCACATGTAGTCCTATCTATAATTCTTCTCACCTCTCCTTCCTGTGGCACAGATTCGGATAACAACAGCATGCTAAACAGTTGGTAGTTTCAGCACGTAATGAAATTGGCATAATGTTTTGCTTCTAATATGAGCAAATAGTAAAATCAACTTCTTAGTTTTAAAGATGAACAGTATTTGGGTAGTTGTTACTCACTGATTCATTTTGGGTGGAGCAAAAAGAAGGCAGGAAAGGAAAATGTTACCCACCTAACTCAGGCTGATAGGAAATAAACATCAAGATGATATCATATCCATTCAGCCTTTCCAGTCAGAGAAGTACAAATGAACCATAGTCAGAGAAGTACTATTCCTAAAATATATACATAATAAAAATGCACATTTTAAAACCACACTCTTTTTGAATCTGGACAACTTGGAGGGCTGGATTTGGAGAAGTGTAATGTTTTTTAACTTCGATATTTACTCTAGGCCCTTGGAGAGGAATTAGATGGTTGTAATATAAAGCTAATGGAACTAGATGCAGCTGTACAAGATTTCACTGAGCAGAACAGCCAGCTGGCGAAGCAGCTGGCCAAGAGGATTGGGAAACTAACTGAACTTCACCAGCAGACCATTAGGCAGGCTGAATACCGTCTCTCCAAACTCAATCAGGTAGGCTTTCAAATAGACCAATCAATATCCCTTAGGCCCTTCAAGGTTTCTGTTTTTCTTTTCTTTTTAAAGATAATAGTACAAATTGTGATTATTTCATATAAGACTTGGTATAGAAGGGTTACTGAAAAATTATATATAAATTAATTTATTTTAGGTCATATTACATTTCATATGCATCAACAGTGAGGTTATATAAAAGGAACTATTTGATGAATCCTTTTGTACAGTGGATAAGTAGCCTAAGAATATGCTAAAGTTCTCTTGTTTTCTGATCACAAGATCATAGACATCGTAATAGGTAGAATTTATATAACACTTTTAGGTTTGCAAAGCACTTTTCATTTTAAAGATGAAGAAACTGATACTCACAGTTCAGTGCTTATGTGACTTACTCAGGGTCACATAGAAACTGAGGGACAGATACTAAAATTCTCATACTCCAAATTTCAGTGTTTCTTCCATTGCACTTTGGTGAATACCAATGCTAATAGAAGGAGCAGCATAGATAATACTATAGAATGACCTTCACATATATTTTCCAAGACCCTCTGCATCTTAATTCATGCACTAAGGAGCATATTGTTAGATCATAAGCAATTTTTTTCCCCAGAAAGTTTTGCCAAGACTATCTTAATACCCTTTTACAAAACCCATGAAATGTCAAATCAGTAAACATTTATTAAATTCCTGTTATGTGCCAGGCATTGTGTTAAGTACGAAGGACACAAAGAAAGGCAAAAGACAGCGCCTCTCCTCAAGGATCTTAAAAGCTAATGGAGGAGAAAACATGCAAAAAGCTATGCCTAAACAAGGCGCAGATAGAATAAATAGAAAATAATCAATAAAAGGAATGTTGTTGTTCATACTTCATTCTGGAAGAGGACCACTTACATCATGAGTCTGTCCAGAAGTGATTTAAAAAGTATGTGTCTTCACATTTACCATTTTTCATCATAGAGGAAAAGAATTAGAATTAGAGGGACTAAGAAAGGCTTCCTGTAGAAGGTAAAATTTTAGTTGACATTTCAAGGAAGCCAAGGAAGTCAGGAGGCAGAGATGAGGAAGGATTCCATTTCACAAATGAGAGTCAGCCAGGGAAAATACCTGGACTCGGGAGATGGATTTTTTTTTGAGGAACAGCAAGGAAAATACCTGGACTCGTGAGATGGATTTCTTTTTTGAGGAACAGTAAGAACATTATCATTGGATTAAAGAATACATGGTGGGGAGGAAGGTATAAGAAGACTAGAACAATGGGGACAGTGGTCTAGGTTATGGACTTTGTATGTCAAGCAAAGGTTTTATATCTGATCTTGGAAGTGATAGGGAGCTTACTGAGTATAAGGGTGACGTGGTCAAACCTGAGATTTAGAAAAAATCATTTTGGCAGCTGAACGGAGGATGGCCAGGAATGGGGAACGACTTGTGACAAGCAGATAGCCAACAGGCTCTTGCAATAGCCTGCGTGTAGAGATAAGACCTGTACCAGGGTGGTGTGTAGCAGTATCAGAGGGAGAGAAGGGCACATATTTGATAGAATCCAATATATGTGGGGCATGAGGAAGATTGAAGACTCAAGCTTATGACCTATATGGTGAACTTGGGGTTCTAGGAGGATAGTGGAGCCTGAGATAGTAATAAGGAAGTTCAAGTTTGAAAAGGAAGAGCACTTAAAGGGAAAATTAATGAATTGCATTTTTGATATGTTGAGTTTAGGATGTCTAGAGGACACATAGTTTGAGATATCTAAAAGGTAGTTGGAGATGTTCGACTGACATTGGCAGAGAGATTAAGTCTCAAAAGGTAGATTTGGGAATCATCAGCATAGAGATGATAATTAAATCCATGGAGCTGATGACATATATCACCAAGTGAAATAATAGAGAGTAGAGAAGAAGGTCCAGAGCAGACACTGTTTTGAGAAGTTATTTATTTTGTTTCTGATTTTTCTTGTTCAATAACTCTGATATATCTATACAAATAATATCACATCTTAATTCATGTAGAGAAGGATTATTTGTTCCATTTTAATTATCATGATTTAAAATTATTCTGCTCAAAGTATCAAAAATTTGCATACAGAACCACAATAGGCTAAAATAGATTTTGATATGTGGTATAATACTTATTACATATTTCCCTCTCTAATGGAACAATGATTTATGTATAGCAGGTACTTAATGTTCATTGACATAGCATATTTATACTCTCTAGTTATTAGAACTTTTAGTAAGCAAGATTTTGTACATGTGATTCTGAGTTCTTCAACAAGTAAGCAATCAGGAAAACCAAGTCAATCTAGGTTAACTGGTCTACATCTATCTATAAAACCTAACAGTCCTTAATAACTTAATAATAAGAGGGGAGTAGTAGCCCTAACTACAGAGTTACTTTAATGTAACAAACATAAATTATTCAAAAGATAACTAGTCATGTATATTTTTTTTCTTTATGGTATAATTAATTTAAAAAACCATCAACTTCATTATTTCTGACTCTGCTTCATTTAATCATAAAGTAATTTATTTGTCAACATTTGTAAACATTTATTTTGTAGAAAATTAATTACTGAGGTAGATATTGATTCCATGTAAGGCATGTTTATGTCCTCAGAGAAATTATATAGTCTATGAGATCATTTTAAAATGAGAAATTATGTTAACTTTACAATGTCAGCATAGAGGACTTTGATTCCTTAATTCTTATAGTTTAACCAAAAAGTCTTATTTCATGTTGATTTTTTTTTTCAGGCAGCTTCACATTTAGAAGAATATAATGAGATGTTGGAATTCGTAATGAAATGGGTAGAGAAAGCTAAGGTCCTGGTACATGGAAATATTGCTTGGACTTCTGCTAGCCAGCTTAGAGAACAATTCATTTCCTATCAGGTAACTTTGAGCATTAGTTTTCAAATAGTACCTGAGGATATCAATTGATATAAAGTCGCCTTATTGTGTCAAATACAATAGAGACTTGCTCGGTATTGAAAAGTATTTCCAGTTGTTTAGTTAAAAGGATATTAGGTAGAACCTAGAAGTTTGTTTTAAATTATTATTCCTCTATGAAATTCTAACTTATTTGATTTGTTGCATTTCCCATCATGATTTGGGAGTAATTTGAGAATCATGATTTTGACAGCCAATAGAATATCTATCCCCTCCAGATTCCTGCTATGTATAAATTTGACAAGCATGATCTATCTCTCTTTATCCAAGTCATTGATGAGAATGTCAAAAAGAATATGTCCAAAGTCAGAATTGTACAATGTGCAGCTAGAAACTTTTCTCCAAGAAGGACTGAGCCATTAATCAATATTCTTTTATTCTTGTCATTTAATCAGTTTTAAATCCACCCAAATGTGTTATATTTCAACTTATTGCTCCCCAATTTATCCATGGGCATCTCATTAAAGAGTTTTTTTAACTATAGAGATAAAAATCCAATATATTATATATTGTGTTTTTTACCTATGTTGTAGAGGAAGCCTTGAGGTGTATTAGAGAGGGAGCTTGCTGCAAAACCATTAAGAATTAAGTTCAAGTTCTGCCCCTAACAGTTATTGGCTGTGGTATCCTTGGACAAATCATTTAAATTTTTGGTGCTTGAAGCAAATTCCTAAGGCTCTAAATCTTGGAATACTTTCGTAGAGGAAGTTAGCTCAATTGGAATACCCTCTGAAATCACAGGTCCATTCTTTAGTCTTAATTCCTGTGTTGTATCCAGTAGTTATCAAGGTATTGAGGGGGAGGAGGAAACTATTACGTATGATTTAATTTTCATGAAAAGTTCAAGCCCCTAGTGATCATACTTCCTTTTTTTAATGTTCATAGTTAATTCTCTTAATTTAAAAAAAAAACATTTAGGGACTTGACTTCTTGTTTAATGTATCTGTAACTTCTGTTTCTGATTTTTTTTTTCTCAGCTGATAGACAGCTAGACAATTTGAAAGACTGAATTTAACATCACAGACAATTTCTTTTCATTCCAGACCATGCTAGAGGAGTCTGGAGAAATTCACACTGATCTTGAGGCCATGAAAGAAAAGATAGAGTATCTGAGCAGCGTTTATTGTACGGAAGGCATGTCTCAGCAAGTGTCAGAATTGGGACGAGAGACAGAGGGGTTACGGCAACTTATCAGATCACGTTTGCAGAGTCTCCAAGATGCTGCGAAGGTAAATTAAGGAGCCGTCATTCCAATAGTTGTGACGCCGTAGTCAATCCAATATTCAACTCTGACATGAGTTTCTTGGCTGTCTAACATTTATGAAACTTTTTTCTTCAAAACACTCACAATTTATATTATAATGTGGTTGCTCTACTTTTGGTTTTCTAGGACATGAAAAAATTTGAAGCTGAGCTAAAAGTCCTACAAGCTGCTTTGGAACAAGCTCAAAAAACTCTTACTTCTCCAGAGTTAGGACGTCTAAGTCTGAAAGAACAGCTTTCTCATCGACAGGTAAAAAAATAATGCGATTGAACGCATAAATATTGTTTCAAGAATGCAGCCTTTGCAAAGAATGATGATTGACTTGAATTATAGTCCTACAGTATATAATTATATAAATAGAATACAGAATTTATTATAAATAATAAAATATTATTAATAATTAATAAAAATAATAATATTATAGATATAATAAAGAATTATAGTATACAAATTATTTTTAAAACTTTTTATCTTGGGAATAAAATCTCATGACCTACCTACCTATTCTATGATGTTTTTAAAAAAATTTTAGGAAATGAGATAGAATGTTAATTTTCTTCAGAAATTTTTTACTTTATAGTTATTTTTTTAATGTTTTATTTTTTTTACTTGGTTTATTGACATGAGTCTGATACACATATGAGAAATTTTGTTGTATATTATATTGTTTGTTTTTAGGTCTACTATTATATAGATTGCAGTTTCTAGGGCCTGGGACTTGGGTTGATAATCTAAAAAGGTCTTAGCTATTAAAAGGAGATTAGATCTTCGAAGTCAAAATTCATCTAAAGGAAATACCTAGAATAGGGCTTTCGACTAATTTCTTGCCACAGTTAGATATGCCAGCCTGACTGGCAAAATTTTTTTTTTTACATAAAAGAAACAAACACCTAGAAATAAGACACCAGTAGTGGTAGAATTTTTTAAAAAATCATAGTGGTTTCTTACAAAATCCAAAGAATTCCTATAAGGAATTCATTAAACCCTTTGGGATTTATTGATTTATATACTTAATGATGCATATTAATTCTATTTAATGATCATCCTAGGTATTACTGGACCCAGTTTAGATTAATTTAAAGTTAAAAATTAGAGTAACCAAACTGGATAACTGAATTATCTGAAATTAAAAACAAAAAGTGTGGGTATGGATTGAACATTTCTCTGAAAGCTAAATTTATTTATTTTTTCCTATGCCAGTGAAATTTCATTTAATTTTTAGAAAATTTGACCTACCTGGGTACCAAGTAATGAGACTTATGGTGTGATTTCCTTCTTTTTGTGTCTGACTGGTTAATCGCTTCTTACCATATTTAAGCTCGTTTATGTTTTAGATCTGTTCACAACTCAGTGAAATGTGACTTTTATTTCTAGCATCTGCTGTCTGAGATGGAATCACTGAAGCCAAAGGTAGAAGCTGTGCAAACTTGTCAGAGTGCTCTGAGAATCCCTGAAGAGGTGGTCACTAACCTACCTATATGCCACATGGCTCTCAGACTCCAGGAGGAAGCCAGCCGCTTACAACACACAGCCATCCAGCAGTGCAACATAATGCAGGCAAGTGTCAGAAGCACGGAGGGCCTTCTCTATTAAACTCTATTGCATGATATGGAGCACAAAAGAATGATTCAAGTGTTTTTCTTAGATCTATGCATTCTCAGCAACCCAAATACACCCACAATGTTCAATTTGGTAGACTGTCATGTAAAATACAAAGATGAAGCTTTGACTTAATCCTTAATCATTTGAACCAATTGAAATAATCTAGAGAAAGTATTGGAGTAAATAGCATAAAAATTGAAAAATTGTGACATTTATATAAACAGGGACATGAAAAAGTAAAATTTGCATGGCATTATCTCTGAGAAGTTAAAATATCTTAAAATAACACTGGAACAGATGCACTTCTGTGCAACATAATATTTCTTCTTTAACTTTTGAAAATATTTGTAAGATTTCTTGCACAAACTTTAATGTTAGTTTCTATGCAAAATAAACATAAATTCCATTTTGAATCTTTACCAACTCATACCCAAGTCCTCTTCCTGTTCAGTTACATCAAAACCACTTTTTCTCCTTCTTTATTTTTCTAATTATTTAGATAATCAAACAATCAATTAGCAAACATTTCTTATAAATTAGCAAACATTCTATGTGCTAGGTATTAATCAAAGAAAAAGAGAAAATGGTCCATGCCTTTAAGAAGCTTACATTCTAATGAGAGAGGGCACATGGTACATAAATGGCTGTGTGTTTGTATATGGAGACATAAATATGAGATAGAGATTATGTCAAAATTTTTTAAAAATTAATGTAAAAATATTTTACATGTCATTGAAAAAAAAGAAATATTAAATAAATTTAAAAATACAAATAAAGTATTAAGAAAGGACATAATAAATCTTGCTTTGCCTTCTCAGAAACGTTTTATGATTTTAAAAAATAACTATAAGCTTGACCCTAGCTCACAGTTCAATTTTAGAGAAAATTTCTAAAACAAAGCTTAGTTTTGACTCATGATCCTTCCCGGAAACATGCTCAATAAACAAAGTACATCAAGCAGAGGGCAGCAATTTATTTCCTCTACCACAAAAGAAATACTTAGGACACAAAAGACTATGAGAAATACTTAAATCACATGCAATAGCTTATCAATCCTATTATATTCTCATACATTGATTCCTAAAAAAAAATTGAAACATGCAACACTGTGGACCTAGTGAATAGGCATTTCACTTTCACCTCTGATCTTTATTGTTCAAGCAAATTATTAAAGGTCCCTAGGGTCTTCTGTCAAGTCAGGATATGGCTTCGGCTCATTATCTTGTCAGCATATATATTCTCCTTTGAGAAGTGTTTCAGAATTTAGTTTCTCCTGGGCAACAGGCACTGGGACTCAGGAAGTCGATCTGGCTAAACTCACTCATAAAATTAACACCAATGTTGGAAAATATCCCTCTTAGTAGCATTAGTTAGTCATATCCTTAGGGGGTAAAAAAAGAACCAACATAAAATTAGCAGAGGCTGTTAGACACTTGTGGTCCTGTCTTAAGTTCACCTAGAGAGCAAGAACTCTGTGTTCTGCTGTGTCTGCTGTGAGAGAATAGCTTCCAGAGATGCTTGGGGAATGGAGCTATCTCTCCCCTCCCTTGCTTTGGAAGTCTGCAGGAAAGCTATAAAAGTTGCAGTATGCTCGAGAAATGAGATGAGAGAGCATAATCACTAAAGTTTTCTATCTCCTTAAAATCCCTGAGTTGGCAGTTCTTCCTATTCAATAGCTATTTTTCTTTGAAGTAGTCCCTTACCACCTACCCCCAGCTGTCATAGTGGGAACTAAAACTGATTGCTTCTTCATCCTACAATGCAAGTCCACAGTGACCAATAGGGGATTGCTGTAGCATCCTAAAGCACGAATTCTTCAGTACTTATCTGAAGCCCATGTCTCTGTGGAAGTGGTCCAGGGTCCAGTAGAGCTCCCTTAATTACACCCATTACATTTATAAAATGTATTACAAATAAGCTAAAATCTTAAATAAGGAACATTGAATATAGGTCATGTCTTAAACACTCACACACACAAAAACATACACATAGAAATACACATGCACACACACACATACAAAATTTTATTTTGTTTTATTTTGTTTCTTCAGCTCAAGTGTTAACAACTCATATAGCTTCACTTGAAGCCTCCTTCTTCACACCTAGTTAATATTCTTTCTAACTGTTATTATTAATAATTTTAATAATATTCTTTTATTCCTCAAATCATATTGTGTTTACTTCTAAATGTTAATATTCTTTCACCCTTTGAATCATATTATGTTTACTTTGTGTACATGGTCTTTTCCTCTAGTAGAAGATAAACTCTTTTAAGGGTAAAGGCTATTTAATTTTGTTTGTAATTGTATCCTCAGTACTTTGCACATAGTAGGTTTCAATGATTTTTTGAAGAAAAAGGAAATCTAAAATGCCATTAGAGTGACATTACAGCTTAGAATAACAATGTTATCTTTGTCCCTGTTTTCCAGTATTTAATTCAGTTTCATCTTGCATTTCTTCATTTTATATAGTAATTGGAAAAAAATGACTGTTTTTTTTAATAGGAAGCAGTAGTCCAGTATGAGCAATATGAACAAGAAATGAAGCATCTACAGCAATTAATAGAAGGAGCTCATAGAGAGATCCAGGATAAGCCAGTGGCCACCAGTAATATCCAGGAGCTGCAAGCCCAGATTTCTTGTCATGAGGTAAAAACAGCAATGAAGTTCAAATGCTATATACAGTATACTGCAAATTGTTTTTCTTTAACTGTTCTTCTGAATTATTTTACAGGAAGAGAATAGGCATAGATTACAGTGTATAACATATGACACTAGTTAGAATCAGTAAATATATTCAAAACATATTTTATAAACCAACATTCAATTCCCATGTGGTATTTTAGAATAATGATATTTGCATGCAAAAATATAATGTTTATGAGTATGGAAAGCATAGGAATAATGTTTAGAAGTTATAAAGTTGTTAGTTTTTAAGTTTAATGCAAGGAAAAACTTCCTAACAGTTAGAGGTATCTAAATGTAGAATGAAATACCTAGAGAGGTAATAAGTTCTCACTCATTAAATATTCTTGTCAGGTATATTGTATTGGGGATTTCTTTCATGTAGGAATTAAATTAGTCCTCTGAGTTTCTAACTATTATTATTTACATATAGTGCTTACTATATGCTTTAAAAATTATTATCTCATTTGATCCTTACAACTACCATGGGAAGTAGGTACTATTATTATCCACATTTTATAAATGAGTAAACTGAGACAAACAGAGGCTAAGTGACTTACCTAGGGTCACTTAGTTACTAAGTGTCTGAGGTCAGATTATATGACTTTTGATTGGTATAATCGTGTTTTTGGCTGAATGATATTGTTTGACTTATTAATACTGCTTAATGCAGTTTGTAAGATGTTGATTTTTTTACTCTAGAGATATTCAAACAATTTTATTAATTTATTTTTATTTTATTATTTATTATTTTATTTTAAAAACCTTCAAAGTTAAGAGAATGAACATATGTTATATACATACATACTTTAATATACATTGCATATAAATTCTTGAATTTATACCAGTGGGACCTGAGCTCTGATAGAAGCTATGAAACTGGGAAGGTTTCAAGTTCAATCCTAGCTAACATCCTAAGATCAAATTAGCTAATTCAGCATGATGAGGCTGATTCCAAGGATGTTGACCCCTATGTGATGACTTTTTTGGCCATCTCTTACTAATAAGACAGGTGAAAATTAAAAACTAATTTCAGTATTAAACAGATCTTTCATTTTTGCAATGTTTGTGAAAGGAAAGGGAATTTAGGACACTAAACACTCCATTATGAGACTATCAGCAAACATTAACTAAACTGATTAAATTCTTAATATATGATCTTTGTCCAGCAATCAAGAAGTTGGCACTACTATATTGAGAATCCTTGCTCTAAGTTAAATCAGAAAACTTAAAGAAATTGAAGCTAAATGGAAAGAAGAGTCCTTGAAAAAAGGCATTGACATCATTTCATTGGTTTCATTGTATCTCCAAAGCCAACAAGAAACATCATTTAAGGGGACATTCGGTCACTTCTCTTTAAATTATTTTTTTAAGTATGTAAGCAAGCAAAATACTGTTACAATAATTACAGCTTATATGCCATCATCAGTTGCAGAGGATGAAGAAGTAAGAAAAGCCTGTGTACAACTTGACAAGATACAACAAACTAAGTGAACATAGACCTTGATACTTGGTAATTTTGATGTGAAAGTGGGTATAAAAAGTTAGCAAAAATATGTATTTTCCATGGAAGTGTGTGTGTATGTGTGGAATAGTTCAGAATCAAGAAATTTTAAAGTCAAAATTAGATTCCCATCAACTGGGGAATGGCTAAACCAATTGCGGTACAAAATTCAGTGGAATATTACTTCACTATGATGCATACAAATAATTCAGAGAAGAATGGAAGACTAGAACTGAGGCAGAGTGAAATTAGCAGAACCTAGGGGAAATTTATAGTTATATATACATACATACCTATACCTACACAGGTGTGTTGTATGTGTATCTGTGTATGTATGTGTGTGTATGTATGTATATGAACTTTAATTAGTAAACAAGCAAAAAAGGTATAGGAATGGTAGAGGAAGGGAGGGAGAGAGAGAGGGAGAAAGGGAAAGATAGAGGGAGAAGGAGTGAAGGAGCAAAAGAGAGAGAGAGAGAGCACTTTTATTAAGAAATTATGTTGTTCCAGGAACTATGCTAAGCTCTAGCGATTGTCTTATCTGTTAAATTGTCTTGTCTGCCCCTCAATTTCCCTTATCCTCAGATCTAATTAGGGAAAATAATACATAAAGAGGAGATGGGAAGTAGTAATGGGAGGAGAAAGGGTACCTGTATAGGGGCAGTCAATAAGAAGGAGTCTTGAGAGTTTGGCAATGCGTAAGGTCTTCACCTTAATAAAATGGTGGTCCCAAAGAAAGTCACTGATGAGGAAAGGGAGGATCCCAGTGTGGCAGTTTCTCAGGGTGGCAATTTGGTAAGCAAGGAGTACAGAGAAAAACTAGGTGTGAACGAAATGTATCATGAATACTTTGCCTAAGAAGAAAGCTAGAAGTACATCACATACCACATGTACACTAACACTCATGTGTGCACACATGCACACATACACACACAATGTATTTGATCATATCTTAATTAGCAAGAGATAACTTATTATTGGTGTTGTCATTTCTGAAATCAGTTCTCCCTAATTCAGTTAGGTCACTAACTAATTAGAACAAAGATCAAAATCAATTCCCAAATTAAAAGAGAGGAGAAGAAGTTACCACCCAAAATTATAGCAACTCCATGCTGACCTGCTCAATTAAGCTGTGGACACCCAATGTGGAAAAGGTAAAAAAGTAAAGCCCTTGACTCTGATTATCACCATTTTAGAGAAACTTTATTCATGCAAAACAGATTCTAAGAAGCACTCAAAACAACTAAGACTATACATAAGCAATCAAACATTTAACTTTTTTTTAAAGAAAACATTCATACATATATGTATATACATATATATATAAACACATGTGTTTCTATATACATATATAAAATATGTATACATGGGTCTGTATATGTTTATGTGTATGGTGGTGCAGTCAATAGAGAATTGGTCTTGTAATCAGGAAGACTCATTTTATGTATTCAGATCTGGCCTCAGAAACTTTCTAGGTATAGTCAAGTTACTTAATCTTGTTTTCCTCAGTTCCTTCTCTAGAAATAAGCTGAGAAATGAAAAGTCAAATCACTCCAATAACTTTGCCAAGAAAACCTCAAATGGGGTCACAAAGTTAGACATTCTTTGTTCATTTTCTTTCTTGTGCCCCCCCCCACATATGTATCTATCTTTGTATATATTTGGTTTAATCCAGATTTGAATTGGAAGAGATAAGGTTGGATTGTGTGTGGGGAATGGTACAGTGATTTCAATGATCTTAATCTGTTCACTGCTTTTAAAATCACATTTTTTTAATACTGCTGTTTTCCCATTGAGGGTATGCGACTATACATAATTGAATGTGATCACATGTAGCACCAAAACAATATTCACAGTTTCTACAGCAGCAATGAATATTGTAATTCAGTATAATTCTGAATTGCAAAATATAACAGACTCTCCACATAAAAGACAGAAACAAATCATTTATTCAAACACTAGAAATTTGAATCACAACACCAGAAAGTCAAATCCATCATAGGAACAATGAAATCTATACACAATAACAGTTCAGGGGGCACTGCCATTTCCCAGCCTTCCCCATGCTAGGGCCTTCTCACAAAGGAACACTCACAGCTTGCTGCCTGCTTCTTCTCTCTCTCCCTCAGCTCTAACTGCTCTGACCAACTTCCTCCCAGCTCCACTCCACTCTTCCTGCTCCACCCTTCCTGCTTTACCCATTCAACAAGCTCCCTCCCTTCAGGCTTTATGTGACTCATATTCATGTGTCTTAGGCTTTCATGTGACTTAAGCAGGTCACATGGATCTATTAAAGGGTAGGAAAGATCTTCCCATTTACATTACCATTACGTCACAGAATAATAAAAATTATTGGTAACTGAAAAGTTAATGGAAAAATATTTATAGTGGAGAGGAGACTCTGCCACCTAACTAATGAGTAATTTTGCAAAAGAAAAGGTATAAAATGCCTATAAGAGACAAATATGTGAAGAAAGATGAAATTGAGCTTATTTGATTTATAATGGTGAAGGGAATCTTAACACTGATTAGGTGATAGATTCATTTAAGTATTAAAAATACACACAAAATCCCTGTTGGCAGTAAAGTTTAGATATAGTTTTTCTATATCAAGGAAATTTTTATTCAAATATAAGAAGTGAACTAAATTGGGGTGGCTAGGTGGCACAGTGAGTAGAGCACTGTCCCTGGTGTCAGGAGGACCTGAGTTCAAGTCCAGCCTCAGACACTTAACACTTACTAGCCATGTGACCTTGGGCAAGTCACTTAACCCCAATTGCCCTGCCTTCCCCCATCCAAAAAGCAAAAAAAAAAAGTGAACTAAATTTGTAGAAACTAATAAAAACATTTTTTCACCCAATGAAACTATGATCCTATTGCTTTCTCTTTCTTATGAAACAAAAACTTTTAGAAATCTGAATCATATTAATAAAAAAGTAATTTTAATAAAATTAACTACCAAGAACTTAAGTATTGGTAATGCTAATTACCATTATATTCTGCAAGATGTAAATGATGGCTATTATATTTGAGTACTGATTAGCTAAGTTTCAAAGGCTCATCACAAGATTTGCTTCAGGGTATCTTCTAAGATACAGAAGTGTTGGCGTGGACATAGTACAAGAATTACAGTAGATCAGTGAAGTTATGAAGAAATAAAAATATTATTCAAATAATATGATCACTACTGAAAAGCTTCAAATTTTGAATTTAATAAATCATTTTTAAATGATCATTTTAACTAAAAATTCCATAGAAATAGTCTCTAAAAATTTATCCTACATGTAACTCCTAGTTGACATTTCCTAGTCAATGACATTATCAAGAAATTTTATTGATAGTAGCACCTGCATCAAAATCATTGTGATCAATATTAAATCATTCATCAGTATGCTAAATTACCATAGTTGTAAAAGAATGAGGGGAAAAGCATTTATTAAGCATTTTTGTTGTTTTTCAGTATGTGTCTGACTCTACCTGACCCCATGGATTTTTGTTTATGGGGTTTTTTTTGGTAAAGATTTTGTATTGGTTTGACATTTCCTTCTCCAGTGTTGTCCCCATTTTATAGATGAGGAATTGAGGCAAATAGGTATTAAGTGACTTCCCTAGGGTCACACAGCTAGTAAATGTCTGCGGGTGGATTTGAACTCAAGTCTTCCTGATTCCAAGCCTACTGCTTTATCTTCTGCACAATCTAGCTCCCCCATTATTAAATATTTACTATGTGCCAACTACTAGGGATACAAATGATAAAGCTTCAAAAACGTATGTTCTAATGGAGGAGAAACAAATAAAAGGGAGCAAGGTAGGGCCCTCTGGTCTAGAGGTCATAAGATGGTGAGAAGGAAGTAATTTGGAAAGTAGATTGACATGCCCCATAGGGCAACAATGGCAGAGCTAATTTGATCATGTCAAGGGCATGGTCTCTCACATAATGCTACTAAAGTGTTGTCAAAGGTTAAGGAGGAGATAGGAACTCAGAGGAGTGAAGGAGGGAGCTATAATGAACATGTTTTCATTTCTTAGATATTAGTGGTTGTTTGTTGTTGTTGTTTAGTTTTTTCAGTCAAGTCTCAATCTTCATGGCCTGATTTGGGGATTTTTTGGCAAAGATACTGAAGTGGTTTGCCATTTCCTTCTCCACTTCATTTTACAGAGCAGACAGAATTAAGTGATTTGCCTAGCATCACCCAGCTTCAAATTTGAACTAAGGGCTTCCTGACTCCAGACCAGGTGCTTCATTCACTGGGCCATCTAGATGTTGTTACTAGCCTATAAAATGAGTTCATGCCAAAACTGAAATACTGTCAGCTATCAGTAACTTCACAAAAGAAAGAGGTATGTGTTTTGAAGTATGCAGAATAAGATAAGAAGAAAACTCTGCTGGTCAACAGTCAACATGCATTTATTAAGTACAAGATTATATATGTGTGTATGCATACACACATGCACACACATATGTACACATTATGCTAATTAGTAGGATTGCAAAAACAAAACAAAGGAAAGCATAAAACTAGCCCTTGCCCTCAAAGAGTTACAGTCTAATGTGCAGATAACAGATCAACAACTATGTATAAACAAGAAATATACAGGATAAATTGGAGGTAATTTCACAGGGAAGGCGCTAGCCGTATAGGGAACCAGAAAAGGCTTACTGCAGAAGACAGGGTTTTAGCTGAGCCCAGAAGGAAGCAAGGGAAGTGAGGAGGCAGAGATGAAAAAAAAAAGAGAGAGAATTCCAAGCATAGAGGGACAGGCATGGAGTCAGGAAATTATGTGTCTAATGGGGGAAATAGCAAGGAGGCCAGTGTCACTGAATCATGGAGTATGTGGAGGGGAGTAAGATGTAAGAAGCCTGGAAAGGGAGGAGTGAGTCAGCTTATGAAAGATTTAAAAAGGCAGAGCATTTAAGTTTGATGCTGGAGGTAATAGGGGACCACTGGAGTTGATTGAATGGAGGAGGGAGAGGGTGACATAAGATGTGCTTTAGGAAGATCATTGAGTAATGAGTGGATTCAGTGGAGGGAGACTTGAAGCAGGAAGACAAACCACAGGCATGTTGTGATGGTTGGATCAATAGGACTTGGCAAAAAATTAGATGTGGGGGTGAGAATGAGTGAAGTGTCTGTGTGACTGGGAGATGGTAGTGCTGTTGACAGTAATAGAGAAGTTAGGAACATGGGGAGCTTTGGGGAAAAACAGAATGAGTTCAGTTTTGAATATGTTGAGTTTAAGATGTCTATGGACTTCAAGTTTGAGATGACCGAGAAGCAACTGGAGGTTCAAGACTGGACTCGATCAGTCACACACACACACACACACGTATGTGTGTGTGTGTGTGTATTATACTACTATATAATGCTGCCACAACTCCCTTTTTTCCAAAGAATCAATGGAAGCAGAGTCAGTGGGTTAAATGAGAGAATGCAAAGATTAATCATTGTATTAAAGTCTATGAGAAAGAATATATAACTTTGCTGTTTCATTGAAGATCTTAAAAAGAACAAAGAAATGTTTTATCAGTAATTTTTCTTACCTCACATCCTTTTTATTTTATCATAGAATGGATCACAGTTTCAGAATCTTTTTGGTAATGTATTGGGACTCTATTACTTATGTCACCAGAAATTCAGGTTCGATTAGTTTTCATTACTTTTTTCCACTTCTCCTTACCAGTCTCCTTCCTTTTACTCTGGCTTAACTTCTTAGAACCTCTGGCCTTCATTATCATCTGGACTGACATAGGATAGCATTCTTAAGTCATCAAAATCTCTAGAGGTTTGCACTTATTGACTCATAGCAATTAATTTATCTTCATAACCTGTCAACTTCTACTTAGGTCACAATAACTCTGTATATGGCTTGAGGTGGGTCATGTCTGTGATAAATCCAAAAGAAGTGACTACGTGATGTATTCTTTTTATGCACGTAGAAGAATTTGAAGGTCATTTATGCCTTTTCAAAGAATGGCAGGAGAATTAGCTAGAAAAGCCAATGACAAGTCTGTGTGTGCTCTCATCAAGTTAATAAAACTGCAAAAGTATTGCCAAAAATATGTATCTCAGTTGTTAGCAAACCACATTTGTGAAAATTAAATATCATTCCTGCTTATCTGAATATGCAAGAGATCTAATTAGTGCCAGGACTGTAAAAGGAATAGCAGATGGCATTCTGTTGCTTTTTAAGGAAAGCAATTACTTTGCCTTTTGTTGGAAAATGAGGAGTAGCTCATGAGAATGCATTTCTGGAATTTCCTGATCCTTCTAATTTCTTGGCCATTTAATGGTTTGCAAATACTTGAACTGGAATAAAATTTAAAACTCCCTGTTAGATTAATTCTATTCCTATCACCATTTCTACTATTTATATCAATAACTTTTATTTTGTTTAGTTGTTTCAGTCATGTCCAACTCCTGTTGACCCTATCTGGAGCTTTCTCAGCAAAGATATTAGAGTGATTTAGCATTTCCTTCTCTAGCTCATTTTACAGATGAAGAAACTGAAGCAAATAGGGTGAAGTGACTTCCCCAGTGTCACACAGCTAGTAAATGTCTGAGGCAGGATTTGAACTTGTCTTCCTGACTTCAGGCCTGCTACTCTATCCATTGTGCCACCTAGATGACCTTATAAAATCATGGGGCCAATTTATATAAATCTCTCTGCCCCTAGTCACATAACATGGCCAACCAGTAAATACTTGAACTCTGTATTTCATTTTTCCATCTCTGTAATGCTTGACCCAAATTCCCTTCTCAAAATTCTTTAAGAATCCTTTTCTTCTTTCAAGGCTTACCTCCTGGAAGTCTTTTCTGATTTTCTAGGTTTTAGTGCTTTCTTCCTCTTTAAATTGCCTTCCATTTACTTATGTACATTTATCTTCTTAATAGAATGAAAGCTCATTAAAGTCAAAGGCTGTTTCATTTTCATCTCTCTATCCTCTACATTGCTTAGCACAGCAATCTGCATATCATAGATACTTAATATATACTTGTTGAATTTAAGCTGTGATATATAAAATTATTTAAAAGAATGGTTAAATAATTCATAATTTCCTCTTAGGTTCTGCTAGATATTTTTATTATGAATGAATGAGGAGGAGGGAGGAAGTATTTGTTAATCACTTGCTATGTTCCAAGAAGTGTGCTGAGTGAAATAAAATCGAAAAAGCTAGAAAGTCCCTGCTTTCAAGTACTTTATACCCTATTTGGAGGGCATAATATACAAAAGAAAGTTCAGGTACAGGGAAGAGGGAAAGACCTGGGATTCCTAAGGGTCTACAGTGCATGTCCTCACGTAATGTAAATCCAGAAGGACATTAAGAGGAAGTGGCAGGACTGATGGTCGTCCATTTCTCCAGAAGAAATAGAGTTGATGAGTCTCCCTACATCCAAGAACATTCAGGAATACAGAATGGATTTTGGTGATCCCTAGTGGAAGAGGGGAGGATGACAGAAATGAAGAATTGTGTCCCTGGTGGTGGCAGGTCTTCCTAATACTTGACTTTAATTAATGTAATTAATGGTGTTACTGTTTAGCTGGACCTGAAAGGTAGATGAGGTGATATCTGCCTTTCTCTGTTCATTAGAGAATATGAACAATTCCTATAGTTGTTGATAGTCTGGTTAAAGGAGACAAACAAGCTAGGTGATATGTAAATCCATATTGTTTATTCCCTTAAAGCTAGATGAAACTAGCAAACTTGTATGTACAAGGAGCCAAAACCTAAGTTCTGATTGCCTGATACAAGATTGAGAAAGTTTTTATGCCTTTTTGGACAATTCCAGGATGTTTGTGAACCTCAGATTTATGGTCTCCATGTGTTTTCTATCCATATCATGAATAAGGAAGTTTCTTAGTTGTAAATAGAAGACAACTGGTAAGGTGGTTTCATTGGAATTTACAATCTCTGGGTGTCTCCATTTTTCTCCATCTGGAATATGTCTCCATGTAATGGTAATAGAATTTAAAGATCCCCCTGTATTGGCTTGGTTTTTGAGTTGAGTGTTAAAACCTAGAGCTTGTGAATCTCACTTGTGGGATTGACTTGTTGACATGAAAAGAGAGGGCTGAACTGGGAGGAGCTGGTGCTGTGGATTTGGAGAGGCACAAGCAGAGGAAGAGAGACAGAAGAATTTTTGGAAGCAGCATTGTGGAGACAGAGAGAGAGAGAGGATTGCTGAGGGCCAGTTCGAGCTGCCCAGGACTTTTGAGAGCTGCCACCTGGAGCTGCCAAGGACTGAGGAGACATGGCTGTGATGCTGGTACTTTGTCTGTCTGTTTTGATGTTGTTTTGCCAGATTTGTATGCTGTTGAGGGACAGTGCTGTTGTTACAGAGGTCCTGAAACCTTGCTGTTGGTTCAGGGGTCCCAAGACTGTTTGCAGACAGAGAATGAACTGGTGAAGGACAGTGCTCTTGTTGCAGAGATTCTGGAACCTTGCTGTTGGTTCAGAATCCCTGAAGAAGGATTTTCTTGTTTTATTTTTACAGAAATCCTGGAAGAGGGTCTTGCTAATGTTTTCAGGGGTCCTAGGGCTGTTCTGCAAACAGAGGATGAATGAATGAGGACATTGGCCATGTATCTTGTGGCTTTGTTAAGCTTTGTCTCCCCAGAAACAGAGATTGCTGAGAACTTGCCTGGGGTTAATATTAAGAAAAGACCTCTCTTTGGGTATTAAATGCTGTGATGATATCTTAACCTTGTTGTAACTCTGGGGTAGATGGCCTTTGTGCTTTCTACTGCCCCTTTTGAGAAGGTGTTTGGCATTCAGTTGTGATCCAGGGGTGAGAAACTTTTGACTTTTTTGTGCTCTGTGACTGACCAAATGAATGTACTTTGTTTATGATTGGAAACTAATCTCCATTTGAAAAGAGGGTCTTTGGGATTGACTAAATGAATGTACTTTCCAGGGGTGGCTTAGTACTTGGAAGAGCGACTTTGTGATTGACTAAATGAATGTACTATCCAGGGGTGGAGTAGTGCTTGGAAATTACTGAATTACACTTGGTGAATTCTGTATTTTTAATTATGATGTATTTTGATTTTCTCAGTTCTTAATTTTTCACTGAATAAAATGGAGAGCGGCTATACTGGTATTTTGAACCTTGGGAAGTTGCCTTTGCTTGGCATTACACCCCAAGACGAGAAATTCCATTATTCTGAATTTCCAAACATCCTGTTACAAAGGAGAGAATACCCATGGCCTACCTTATCTGGTCTTTCAAGTTATAGACACAAGAAAGGGCACTTTTAAAGTAAAGCAAAGTGTTCTGATTGATTGATTCAGGCCCTGACCCTTAGGGAGGTTACTAAATTGATATCAAATTATTATCACGTTTTTGTTTTTATTATTGTAAAAGAAATTTAAAACATTCCCATATAGAAGAAGTTACATGGAGCAAATCAGAAGGGAAAAATATCCAAAGAGAGCTATGGAGTAGTGCTCCAAGTCAAGGAGGAAAGAAAGCATAATGAAGAAAATGATGTAGAGTTTGTATGGCAAGGTTAACAGAATATTGCCTGAAGTAAACTGAATTTAATATCTGCAATCATTGAATCCTCTCACTTTAAATATTTTTTTGCCTTTTTTTGGAGGGCAATTGGGGATAAGTGACTTACCCAAGGTCACAAGGCTAGTTTTTTGTGTTATATGCCTGAGGCTGGATTTGAACTCAGGTCCTCCTGACTACAGGGCCAGTGCTCTGTTCACTGCGCCCAGCTGCCCCCTTATTTTAAATTTCTTGTCTGGCTAATATCTAGGTTTCTGAATTGCCTTCAGCCTTTAAATAACCTGGCACTTCTATGCAGCACCTTTTTCCTGAGTCTCATTTTTTTTGAAATTTTTAATGTTTTAACTTAAGAAAGAAGCATCATATTTTTATTTCAAAAGACCCAGAATTTAGATTTTGTTAGATTTTCAGCCTTATACAGGAAACATTAGATAAAATTTCTTTAGAATCTAAAATTATAGAGTTTTAAAGCATGAAGAAGTCTTAAAGATTATATGGTACAGTCCTATAGTCTGTTCATTTTTCAGATTTCTCTGCGACTGAGAGATTAAAAGATTTGATGAAAATCAAGCACTTAGCGGCCTAGCACAGACTCAAAACACAGAATAAGACATATATATTAGGAAGTGACTAATGAAGGAATTTGTTTTGCTCAACAATCATGTTTGTTCACATGCAAAAAATGTTTAGTTTCAGGAAGAAGTTTGGGTTCTTTGAAAGATCTCTGCAGTTTCCCATATGTAGTCTGGCCTCTTCTCTTAGCCCCACTCACAGAATAACAGTAGATGGTTTTGTTGGAGGAAGATCAGTTACTCCAGATACCTCCTAGAATCATGGAATTTCAATTAGAAGGGACTTCAAAGACTGTCTCATGGATTATAGGATCATAGCTTTAGATCTACAAAGGAAAGCTGTAAGCCATAAAGCCAAACCACCTCATTTTGTAGATGAAGACATTAAGTGACATATGTGTGTATATGTGTGTATGTGTATATATGTCTCTATGTGTTTGTGTATATATGTATGTATATGCATACATGGGTATACACACATAACATTTATAACACAGAGTTAGTTTACATTTTATGTATTATCTTATGTATATTCATATACATGCATACACACATACACATATACACACCACATTGAGAATTGGAAGTTAGAAAAATTTTACTGAGATCACACAGATAGGGGGCGGCAGAGTCTTGAGTATAACCCTGGTTCTCTACTTCATTCAAGAGCATTGGTTTCTCTTTTGTACAACATTGAGTTGCTTTTGCCCTTTTCCATCCTTTCTTTTCTACATATTACAGGATACTGCTTGATGCCTCTGTGGGAAGATATGAGAAGGAATTTTTTATTTTCCATTCACAAACTCTTTGGTTAACCAGTCCGAAAATGTGCCTGAAACCCCTATCATTGCTATTATTCTGTTGAATTAATTCATTATTTCCACCAGTCTACCTGAAATAGAACTGTATTGCCTAGGAAGTATACCACTTGGTTAACCTATTAGCACACATTTTCTTTTTTTTCCCTTTTTTTGTTTCTTTTTAGTTTTCAACATTAATTTCCACAAGATTTTGAGTTACAAATTTTCTCCCCATCTTTCCCCTACCCACCACCCCCAACATAGCGATCCTACTGAATACCCCTTCCCCAGCACACATTTTCATGGATTAGTTTATTTCATTACCTACTCAATTATCATTTCTATGCTGATGTTTCTCAGATCTATTTATCTAGCAGTAACCTCTCTTTTATTTTTTTTTTATATTTTATTTTTATTTATTTATTTTTTTTAATCAATCGGTGTTAAGTAACTTGCTCAAGGTTACACGGCCTGTTATTTCAGGGTGTGGTGCTGAGTGTCTGAGCCCAGGATTCAATCTCCAGGTCATCCTGACACTGGAGCCAGTGCTCTTACTTGCTGTGCTACCTGGCCACCCCATTAACCTCTCTTTTAACTTCCAGACTCTCATCTCCAGCTAACCCTTGCACATTTCACACTGTATTATCCCAGTGTATCCTAAACTGAATTCATTATTTAACAAGGCCTATCAATTCTACCTGTGTAACATTTCTTGTATAAGGTCCCTTCTCTGCCCTGACACTACCACCACTGTGATGTACATCCTTCTTACCTGATGCAGGGACTTCCATAATAGTCTGCTCATTGATCCCCATGCCTCAAGTTTCTTACCCCTCCAGTTCATACTCCACTCAACTGTCAAAGTGGTATTCCTAAAGCTGTTCTTACCTTGTCATTCCCTCTTCAGTAAATATCAGTGACTCCTTATCATCTCCAGGATCAAATATAAAATCCTCTGGTATTTAAAGTCCCCCCTACCTTTCCAGTCTTCTTATACTTTACTCACTCTTGCATATTCTGCAGTCCACTGACACTAGCCTCCTTTGCTTTTTCTCCAATAAAACAATCCCCATACTCTGTTCACTTTCCTGACTATGCCCCATACCAAGAATTGTATCTCTCCCTGTCTTTGCCTCCTGGTGTCCTTCACATCCCAGATAAAATCCAAACTTCTACAGGAATCCTTTCCTGATCACCATTAATGCTAGTTCCTTTCTTCTGTTAATTATCTTTATTATATTTTATTTGTACATAGGTTTGGGTTTTTTTTAATATTATATCCTCCACTCACTAGTCCCTGAGCTTCATCATAGCAGCGACTGATTTGGAGGGGTTTTTTTTGTTGTTGTTGTGTCTTTCTCTGTATCGTTATTGCTTAGCACACACAGTTCTTATTGTTGTTTAATACATGCTTGTTGACAGACTGAATGACTAATTCTGTATATTGAAGAATGGAGCATAGGAGAGTAATGTTTTCATGAAAGGGAGAGGTTTGGATCTTAGTATATTCTCTCAGAAATCTTGTCGATAAATACATGGTGGGATAGTGACCAAACACTAGGCACTAGACATTTGGCAGAAGTCATCAAAAGAAGAGCGGAGATCCATTCCTAGAAGGGTTAAGATTCAAGTGAAGTTGGATATGAGGCAAAATTAGAATTTTGCCTAATAGCAACTCTGAAGCTTCAGAGGGCAAGCTAATATAAAGAAATATGCCAAGTTTATAATGAATGATCCTACATGAGACAAAAATCAACCTGTCATTCACATGAAACAGATATTTTATGATCATCCACATTTTCATATTAATTAAACCACTCCTGTCCTGCAGAGGCTCCAGATCAAAGGCTACAACTGAACTTCATCTTTGTTGTTGTTGTGTCTTTCTCTGTATTCTTATTGCTTAGCACACACAGTTCTTGTAGTTGTTTAATACATGCTTGTTGACAGACTGAATGACTAATTCTGTATATTGAAGAATGGAGCACAGGAGAGTAATGTTTTCATGAAAGGGAGAGGTTTGGATCTTAGTATATTCTCTATAGACTCAGCCTTTTGAGTCCTGAGAAGCTGTACAGTTGTAAACAAACTTCCTCTGCCTGCTGGACTGACTGTGTCTCCACTTCATTCAGTTAGTATCAAGGCTAGAAATGAGAATACATGCTGTATTCATTCTTATGTTAATGTGATTGGTCAGTTTCAATTCTGAGTTCACAAAACAGGAACTGAACAAACCCTGACAGGAAGTTCTGTTTGTTCTTAAGTCAAGTAAACCAAGGTAAAGGGTGACAATTCATATTCTGTACTCCGCTTGGCTATTCAAGCTTCTACTCAATGTATAGAGTGAGTGGAACTGGCAATTTGATTTGGTATTGCTTAGCTTTCCAAATATGTTTTTCCCAAAATTTTAAGGAGGCAGTATATAGTATAATATAGTAGAAACACAAATAGAAATACAGTAGAAATACAGATGGTCCTGGACTGTAAAAAACTGGGTTTGCATCCTGGCTTCTTCTATCTGCATGATCTTGGGCATACTATATCATGCTCTGTGGGTCAGTTTTCCTACCTATAAAGTAGCAAGTAAAAACTGGGAATATACTAGGTAATTTCGAAGGTCCCTTCCAACTCTTCATTGAATCTGTTTGGTAGTTATAGTTTTTTACCTCTTTTATATACATATATCTTTTAAGAGAACATCATACATGTATTTGGGGTTCATTATAGTCTGGATTATGACTCCGAGGTGTTTTCTAAATGCCACGTGATTCCCAGAAAGTAAATATTTTAAGTTTGCTTTTAGTATTCAGTCCATTTTCTCTTTAAAGTAAAATGTGGGCAGTTACTGAAAACAAATTAATTTAAATGCCAAAAAGTTTGAACCCAAACTAAATTTGTAAAGACTAGCTGTCGAGAGTGGTAAAAAGAGGAGTTCTGATTGCTCTCTGAAATATATATGGGATTTTAAAAAAATAAACGTTTTTTGTAACTTTAAGAGCTTTTATGAAACCCAAATGATTGGTTGAGCTTACATAAGAAAAGTAAAAATAGGCCTGCCTTCAGGCAATATTTGTCACACAGTTTACCTTGCTACAGTGAATGGCTCTTTTCTCTGTTGTATTCAAAATGGTGAGAGCTGAGAGTCGCATTTTTTATAGTTTTAGTCATCACATGACCTAATTTCCATGGTATGAACCATCTGAGAAATTTCAGCGTCTTTGGGCATTTGCAAAGAGTTCCTGTTTCTCAAGGACAGTACAAGTTCAAGCTTCTGTTGGTTCTGTGCAGCCCTCTCAGCAAGCAATCAGTGATCAGCGTCATTCTCTTTCTTTTTGCCACCGAATGTAGCTTTCACAGCAGTTTTTCCGGGTTCACTGCATCGCTCTTTGCTTTGTGGTTTAGCTGTGCTGTGAGATGCAGCCTGACTTGTTCTCTTCCACAGTCCACATCCTGCCTTTCAGCTACTGCTGCTGCTGATGTCTGGCTTCTGAGACTCAGAGCTGTGATTTTATTGGCTGGCCCTGGAGAAGGATAGCCTGCCTGCCTAAAGGAAGATGAATGCTATTAGTTCTGTTTCCTTTTGATGCTGCTCTGACCCACGGAAAAAAAAAATGTTTTCTCAGGAGCTGGCTCAGAAAATCAAGGGATACCAGGAACAGATTGCCTCTTTGAATTCTAAGTGCAAGATGTTAACAATGAAAGCTAAGCATGCCACCATGCTGTTGACAGTGACAGAAGTAGAAGCTCTTTCAGAAGGAATGGAGGACCTGGACACTGAGCTCCTCCCAGCGCATTCCACACATCCCTCAGTGGTCATGGTAAGGAGTAAGCTGGTGTCATTGCCCTCTCCTGTTAGCAATACTCCAGTCTCTCTGTCGCTTTGCTTGGGTAGAGCCAATGCCTACATTTCCCCTCTCTGTGCCTGGCTTCACCGCTCTACCTTGGATGTTGCAGATTAGAATGGACTGAGAGTTCTTCATTAACTTTCTGTGGCTACACTTGTGTTATGACTGAGCTTTTACACTGCAACTAGTGGGCTTGCAACAAAGTTATATGGTAGAGAAAGGGATCAGTGTGATTTGAGACTGCTCAATTAATAATATTGACAAGCAACACTTAGGATGTTCAGTGTCTGTCTCTAATTATGCATGTTGACTTTGATGTAAATTTTAAAATAATGTTTTGCATGTTGGCTGGTTTATCTGGGGGAGGAAAACTGGTGACATGTTTTTCTTGTATTCCCTCTGATGGAAATCATATTGATAATTTCTGTACATTTTTTTGGTTGTGATAAACAAGTTTATTAAGAATTAGAAGAAATTGTTATTTAAGGAGAGATATAATATAGAAGATGAAAAGAAATAAACTCCATTAAGTTCTGTTCTGCAACATTCAATATGTCACACTCACCCCAGTACAAAATTACTGGCAGTAATTTAATTAGCTGTTGTGACTTTTGACGTTGTTATAAAAAATAACAATAGTTATCATTTAACATTTGGCCTTAACTTTTTTTGTGTGATATATTGCTTTTGATTACCCTTCAATTTCCTAGATTATTGTTAGAATTATGAGATGATCCAGAAAAATTGAATTCTTTTTCACAGACCTCTATAGTTGTATGGAACAAGGTAATTCTAGCCTTTATAAAAAAGAAGTTTAAAAAATTAGAAAATATTTACTTAGCTTAAACATTTAATAGTGTAATATCCAACATCTTTGTTGGTTCAACTAGTGGCCATTTGCATCATATCAATCATAAAATTGAATTTTCCAAAGTCTTAACACAAAATGGATCCCCAAATCTGTATCTCAGGAATTCTAACATTAACTGTAATTTTACATGTTTTGATTTGCACCTAATTAGCCTTTTTTGTTGACATGTTCCTGTCCTTTGGGCTTGCATTTCCTGTGACAGATGACTGCGGGTCGCTGTCACACGCTGCTTTCACCTGTCACTGAGGAGTCTGGGGAGGAGGGAACCAACAGTGAGATTTCCTCTCCACCTGCCTGTCGCTCTCCTTCACCTGTGGCTAATACAGATGCTTCTGTTAACCAGGTACCTCCTACTTGGCACTCACTCTGGACAGATGCAGGACCCCATCCTGGGTATTTTGCAAGCTGTTTCTATGCTTGTGGATTGATTGATTTGAATATCATTATGTTTTTTTGTTGATGGGCACACTATTATTTATCAATGCAAAGCATGACTGCCTTGTAAAATTCATTACATAATTTGGCAAATCACCTTAACTCTCTTTTTGAAAGTGAGATGGAGAAAAACTCCATTCCTGGAATTGAAAGCACTGTGAAAAGCTGCACAGGAGCTATATTATTATATATTATATACATATTGTAATTTTTTTTATTTTTATAGAGGCCTATATGAAGGTCTCACTTTCTATTTATCTATATATAATGGGTATTGTATCCTAACAGAAAGTGAAGTGATGTGAAACACTATTTATTTCTGATTTAACTACCACTGTGACTGCCATTGTTTTCCTCACAAGCATTTTTAAAATTATAATAAATTTAAATTATACTTAATTATAATAATAATAATTTGAGATTTTATACATTCCAAGTATAACCAAGGTAAGAATGATAACCCACAATTCTCTAATGCTTTAAGGTTTACAAATCACTCGGCTCACAACATCCCTGTGGGATAGGTGGTTCAAGTATTCTTTTATACATTGAGGAAGTTTGAGCTGATAAAGACTGTCTTCTTCATGTTAGAGATCGTGATCAAATCATTGTATCCTGACTCTTGGGCCAATTCCCTTTCTACTACAAGACTCTTTTTTTGTAACACATACTAATATTATGTGATCATGATTTGGAACCTTGACAAAAAATTATAATTTTTTTTATGGGGGGAGGGTCCACTTCTGGTGTGGAAATTAATTCAGATCATCTATTCATCTGCAACTTTTAGTCTTAGATGGTTGCTGAGAGATCAAGTGACTTAGACATATTCCCAAACTACTATGTTGAAGAGGAAGGATGTGAACGCAGGGCTTCCTTATTCCAGTACTGACTCTCTTATCTATTCTACCACAGTGCCCTGGTAAAATTGACAAGAGCTTGCATTCCATTGACTTAGCCTTTTAGAATCCAAGGCCACCTCTATGATAATAAGATATTGGTGGAAAGACTTTAGTGAAAGATGGAGAATTTATACTTTTTCTAAAAATATTGCATTTGACACAGAGTCTGCCTCTATTTTAAATCTCTTGGTATTCATTTTTCTTTTATTTTTATCTCTGTTCTAGTTTTCATAACGTTTCATGGACCTAGGGCTTCCCAGATGTACAATTACACGGTAGAACTAAATGATCTCCAAACTTTCTTCCAGCTTTAAGTATAAAAATCCTCTGAGTTGTTTAAAATAAAGAGTATTTTTGTTTTCAAGTACTTCTTGAGTTATATGGAGTGAAGTAGATTGTACCTATCTAGAGTCCAAAATGATGACTATCTGATTATTTTATGTAGTATGTAAATTAAAAGTTAATTCAATCAAAGTTTGGATGATACTAGTGGAAAAAATAGGACTGCTTGGTTAAATCTATATAATCTCAAATATCCAGAATAAATCCAAAAATAAATTTACTTTAACAATTAGTTTTTTTTCCTGTGCATCTGAATATTTGGACAGATCCAAATAACTGACTGGAATCTTTGGTTTTCATCTATGCTAGGCAATATGTAGATAACACCTTGGTGTGTTTCACAAGCTTTTCCAGGATATATTAGCTAAAAAATTTCTCCTCAGTTATGTTAATATAAATTGCACATAATTTAAAATAGTTACATATTTAAATAATTAAATAATGTGGAACAGTAAAAAGAGCATTCATTCTGGAGTCAGAGAACCTGGGTTCAGATTTAACCTCTGACACATTACCTGTATGACTGTAGGGAAATTATTTAACTTTTCTGTGCCTCAGTTTCCTCATCTGTAAAATGAGGAGATTGGATAAAAGCCCTTCTGTAAAGTTCCTTCTAGTTCTATAATTCTATGATCTTATTAACTCCCCACAGTCTGTGGTGATTGACAAAAGTAAATCAATTTTGTTCCCTACCGATAAGTAGCATTACTGTTTAATTTTTGTTTTTATATCTTCAGTGCCTAGTAGAATGCCATGGGCATATGGCAGATACCTAACACATGTTATAAACAACAATGCCTTATCACTGTGAATACGTATTAGACTGTGTTTGAAATTGAAAACTGTTTTAGATATGGTGAATGAGGGAGCCCTGGATAAAATTGTGAAACAGGAAAAAAATTCTCTTGATCTTATTCCACTCCACCCCACCACCCCCATTTTCTACTCCTACCTAGAGAATTTCCCACCAGTCACCCTCTACTTCTTCTCCTTTATTTTTCAAAACCTATTTTCATACTTTTTATTCTAAAGTATAAATGACTAATAATGTAATAAAATATTATTCACAATTCAGTATTTACATTTAAGTAAGGATAAAATATCTAAATTAAACAGGTTTAAGTTCTATTTTAAGTATCAGCCAATATATGTGTGGGTCATGGTGGTTGTCAGTAAGTTGAAAAGTATTTATTGCTATATGTGAAAATGATAGTAATTATTAGGAATACAAAAAAGACAAACCATGGTCCTTGCCCTCAGGGAGCTCACATTCTAATGGCAAAGACAACATGCAAGCATCTGCATGCAGACAAGACATATAGATATGCAGGGTCAATTGAAGGTAATTTCAGAGGGAAGTCATGTTCACACAGAAAGGTGGGGGTGTGAAATGGGAAAAATCTCTTGAAAATTGTGGGATTTGAGCTGAATCTTGAAGGAATCCAGGGAAGCTAGTAGGCAGATCCTAGGAAGAAAAAAATCCAGACTCCCAGAGTTGGAACTTAGATTTTCCGGTATAAGGGACACTAAGAATGCCAGGCCAGTGACACTGAAACATAGAATATGTGGAGGAGAGTAAAGAGGAAGAAGACTGGAATGGTAGGAAAGGACCAGGGTATGACCACTTTTAAAAATGAAACAGAGGAATTTTAAAAGTTTGGTCCAGGATAAAACAGTGAGCCACTGGGGATTTTGAATAGGGGAGTAATATGATCAGACCTCCCCTTGAGTAAAAACTACTTTGAGTAAATCAGAGGAGATAAGGGGATATATATGAAAGATATTGCATAGGTGGAAATGATAGGACATAGCAGCAAACAGAGTATGTGGAGTGAGATTGACGCATAAAAGATGACACCTATATTGTGACCCCAGTGGTGCATGATGTATTTGTTGATATGTTGGGGTTGGAAAAGGTTTGCCTATAAGAACTCATTTGCTTACTTGGTTGGCCCATCCTCTAAACTCAGTTCATCCTCTCCCTGTCCTTCTCCCCTCCTTACTAGCTAGGTTTCTTTTCTTTTGTTTTCTTTTCTTTTTCTCTTTTCATTTTTTCTCTTCCTTCCTTTCTTCCTTCCTTCCTTCCTTCCTTCCTTCCTTCCTTCCTTCCTTCCTTCCTTCCTTCCTTCCTTCCTTCCTTCCTTCCTTCCTTCCTTCCTTCCTTCCTTCCTTCCTTCCTTCCTTCCTTGCACCCATTCCACTCTGCAACTGATAAATTGGATCACAATAGGTCTCTGCCCAAGCTTTACTTAATGGCTATATTTTGGGCCCCCCTGGCTTAGAGTGAATGTCAATGGTAACTTTCTCTTTGTAACAGCAACCCTGAAGTTCTTTACCTCCCTGCTTTATTTTTTTCTTCTTTTTTTTCTAATTAAAGGGGCCATCCCTTGACTCACTTCTTAAAGGACCCTATTCCTGAATGGGCATTACCTCACTCAAAGTGAGAATCTGAAAAGGCCTTAGCCTAAAAGGGCCAGGATCTCCCCTTGCATCTGGGGCCATCTCCAGTTGTCCTGATGAATATCTGGTCACTGGATCCTGATGGCTCTGGAGGGTGGTGACCTTGCACAGCCCTCCCTCACTCAAATAAAAGTCAACTGCAAGTCATGTCATCATTTCCCTGATGTCATAGTCCTCTTCAAAAATGAAGGACAAAGACAACCTGTGTGTATGTGTGTGTGTGTGTCACACACTCACACGCACACACATCCCATTAAGATGCCTAGAATGACTTCAGTATTTTTTTAGATGGGTTGTGAAACTTAGCATACCTTTAGAGACTTCAGGAGGAAGAAGGGATAGAAAGGTTCATTCATTCACTAATTCATTTATTCATTAATGAATTAACCTTCTATTGCATAGTAGAATATATTATTCACTGAGAGCAAAAAAAAAACAAGAATATTATTCATCGAATGTGATATAAATTTTGAACCATGCACCAGCAACTAGAAGAGATCTATTAACTTCCCTCTTCCTGTTTCTACTCACCTTGTCCTTGAGTAGAAGAGTTATTGAGTATTTTCCTCAGCACATGGTAATGTACTGTGTGTGTATTTTACCAAAGGAAAAACAGAGGCCATTCTGTGTAAGAGAGGAACTATAAAGTGGTGGACCGAGTGCCAGCCTCAGAGCCAGGAAGACCTGAATCAGACATTACTCATATCTGCTGGCTGTATAATCCAGGCCAGGGGTAAAGAACCTGTGGTCAAGGCCACATGTGACCTTCTAGGTCCTCAGGTGTGGCATTTTGACTGACTCCAAGTTTTACAGAACAAATCCTTTTATTAAGAGGGTTTGTCCTGTGAAGTTTGTCCTGGGAAGGGTCACACTTGAGGACCTAGAAGGCCACACGTGGCCTCGAGGCTGCAAGTTCCCCACCCCTACCCAAGGCTTAACTTTTAAAGCTATGGATAACTCTCTAAAAATGTAAGCTTTTGAGAAGATGACAGTTTGCTTTGGTAGAGGAAGGTAGTCATTCTAGGAATTCTATATGGCAGTAAAATCACAGGTCAAGTCCCTCTGCACCATGACATTAACATAACCAACATTATGAGTGAGATTGTGATTTTGTTCCAAAGCTAAGAATGAGACATAAAAATTTCAGCTCTCCAGATGACAGGTCTATAATGTAAAACACGACATAAATTATTTCATATTATCCCTTTTAATCTTCCTAACAACCTTGTAAGATAGGTGTTACCATTATTATTCTCATTTTACAGGGACTGAGATTTATAGAGTAAGTGACTTGCCAGTGGTTACATAGCTAGTAGATTTCAGTGGCAAGATGTAAACCCAGTAATCATTCTTCTAAATACTATATCTGTGCATCTGAAATTATTTTCAAACCTTTTTATCAAGTAAAATATATTCTTATCCTAAAATTATTTTTCTGCAAATTTTGAGTTTGGAAAAATATCATAGAAGCAACTCTGTTCTGAAAATTAAGAAATATTCTATCTGTATAAAAACCCACAGAAAATTTTACTTGAGCAAATTTTTATTAAGCATTACTTTCGTCTAAATAGAAAAAAAGTTTAGTAATATAGTCACTATAGCTTCTGAATTCATATGTCAAAACCAAACAAATCATAAAATCCTCCATGTTTGTGAGCAAATTATATCCTTGTACAGAAGTATGAGTTAATGGGAAAAGGGTACAGAAATGTTACATAATATCTATTTCATGATACCTTTTGAATTTCAGGTTGAAACTACAGAGAGCATTTTCATAGGAATTCATTTTAGCATAATATTCAGGCTGAAAATACTTTAAAAATTACCCAGAACTGAAGTTCATTATTCTAAGCCCAAAATAGCATTTTCTTAATAGTTGCAGCTGTTATAAAGGAAAGGGGGTTGGTGTACTTGCTCTAAGTAAACCTAAATTAAATAACCAACCCATTCCCACTCACAAGTCAAATTAACTGTAGCTATTAGCCAACATATAACAATAACAAGGTTTATTCTCAGATAGAGGTGACCTGACAAAAGCAGAAATTGCAGCAAATACCTGGCTTTCTTTTGAAACACAACTTGGGTTCTGTATTAACCAAAAAAATAAAATAGAGAATTAAGAAAAGGGTGTCTGGGGCTTGAATTTCTGAAGCTTTTCTCCCCTTGAAAATCCAGCAAGCTTTTGGAATTATCCATTCTTCTAATTCAAGAATATACAGGTGTCATGGTATATTTCTTAGTGATAGGTCTTAAGGACCTTCAGTACATAGCATATTGAAACTGCTTAGGTACTCTCCACTGTTGACCTATGTCTATGAACTATGTCCCCAAGTACTCCCAAATAAGTCCTTTTTTTAAAAAAAAAAAAAAAAAAGGATCAGAAAACAATTTTGACAAATTTGAAATTGTGTACATCTATAGACTAGAACCTTCATGGCAAAATGTTACATTCAGTCCCAAAATCAAAGACTTTAAGAAAACATATTTGGGAAAACAGGTATTATAAGGGTCCTGCTAACTACCCTTAAATTTGCCCTTCCACCTTGCATTACATAGAAGTATATCAGAGCTCCAGCACAAACAATGTCAGGAAAATATTTTATTGAATGTATTTTTTAAGGATATTTATGAGCCTTTTTATATGTAATATTTTATGTAAAGTAGTTGACTACATTGCCTTAGTTAACAACATTTAAATGTGATTAAATTAAATCCTACTTATTTGTACCTCAGGCTAAAGTTTAAGCATAGATTTAAAAAATTATTGTATACAACAGCTTGAACATTTATGAATTTGCAACATATGCCAAAAGAGGAAGACATAAATTTTTCTCTATTTTGAGACTTCCTTTGAGCTGGTTGCCATTATATCCATGTTGCACAGAATATATTCATAATTAACTATTAGCAAATTCACAAATTATGTTCATATATGTGATTCCATTATCAATGATAAATATATTTTATTAAACTGAGATCAGTTAATTAGTATCATTTATAAGGCAAAATTAACATCCTGGAATAAATACTGCTTGTATAAATTTTACATGAACTGCATTTCCTAGCAAAGGAAGATTTACAAAATTTTTCACAGAATGGCCATTCTCAGTAAAGATAGTCTTTTAGACCAACAAATGATCATCCTCCACAATAGAATTAAGAAATAAGGCAATTCTTGATTTATTTCCCAATGCATATTTTTTGTAGTGGCCTTAACCCAAATTTGATTTTATCTGTGACACATTTTTCTGTCCATATGAGCAATCATCAACATTCCCATGTTATCTGTCCACTTAACAGTTAACTTTCATTTTTAGCATCAATGAAGGTCAATGGCATAGTCATTTGAAAAGTTCCAGTCTATTTGACTTTATCATGTATTATTATGCTACTGGAGTTAGTAAAGGGCTTTCTTCAAGTTTCCTTTTGTCTGGTACTAACTCTTTCTTTGAAAAGGTGAAGGATATAGAGCTTACTTGACCTAGAAGGTCCTATTACCAATTGAACCAGTTGAGTGTTACCTATTATTTAGCTCTTCCATATCAAAAACCTTTACCTTGAATTCATTTCTCAGCATGAACATGTATTATAAATGCTAATCAAAGGTTGGAAGGAATTTGGGGGGAAGAAGTCACTCTAAAAAGTCGCCATTCTTAATTGAGAGATTGGAACTTATAAATTACAAATTTAGAGCTGGAGGAGACTTGAGAAGCCACCTAATCCAACTTCTTCATTTTACTCTTGAAACAATTAAAACCCAGATAAATTAATGATTTTATGGAAGTCACAAAGGTAGTCTGAAGAAAAGTTGCGATTCGACCTCTGACTTTCTACTTCTAAATGCAACATACATTTTTGCTGTATCAGATCCTAAGATTTTTCCTAAAACCCAGGAAAAGGTGACTAGAACAAATAGATATTACAACCCTAAATCTGCCATATTGTTTCTAGATTTTTTTGGTTAATATTTTTCATTAATAAGTAAATAAGGGGATAACCTACGAACACCAGGACAGTTAGATTTGTTTTGTTTTTTGTCATCTAAAAAAAAAGATGATGGATTCTAGCAATTTGTTGAATCCATCAGTGAAAAGGCCAGCTACAACAAGGAGTACAAAACCAACAAGATTTAGAATACCTGTAAGATTACTTCCAGTTTTTCCTAGTCCAATCTCCCCAGGTGCTTTCCTATATCTCATCAAGCTTGATGCCTCCATAGGTATTTCCAAGACTGGATTGAGAGATGCGTTAGATACAAAATGCTTTTTCAGGGGTGGGGAACCAGCAGTCTCAAGGCCAGATGTGGCTCTCTAGGTCCTTAAGTGCAGCCCTTCAACTGAACCCAAACTTCACAGAACAAATCTCCTTAATAAGAGGATTTGTTCTGTGAAACTTGGATTCAGTCAAAAAGCCACCACACATGTGGCTTTGAGGCCGCAGGTTCCTCACCCCTGCCTGCTGTAGTTTGTTTTGTTTTATCAAATGTTAAAACATTTCAATTAATTTCATCACTTCTAAGTACACAGAGTAAGCAATTAACTTGGTGACCTAGTCTGTTGCTTATTCTGTATACTTATGTATCAGAGAGAAATTATCCTTTTTATTGTTAAGTCATTCAGTTGTCTCCAACTCTTTGTGACCCCATTTTTATGGCGTTTTCTTGGCAAAGGTACCTGAGTGGTTTGCCGTTTTCTTTTCCAGAGTTCCCACTTTATGGCTGAGGAAACTGGGGTAAACAGAGGTTAAGTGACTTGCCCAGGGTCACATAGCTAGTTAGTGTCTGAGGCTGCGTTTGAACTCGGGTCTAACTGACTCCAGGCCCAGCACTCTATCTACTCCACCACCCTAGGTGCCTGCTAGCTGCCTGGAAGTCATCTCAGGAAATACAAATTTCGTCAAGGATAATTAGGACAGAAATTAGCCATCACTGATCGAATCTGAAAAAAAAATTGCCCTGGATTTAATAGTATCTCATAAGAGGTAGAAATCTTATTCACAAATGTATTTCTTCAGTAGAAGAAGCATGGTATAATGGATAGTGTACCACTTTGAAGCCAGGAATACCCAAGTTCATGCCTGGCCTCTGATGTCTGCAAGCCCTGAGACCCGGAGAAAGTCATTTAGCTCCCCAATGCCTTTGGCAACTTTAAAACTCTTAAGTTACAGAAAAGGTGCCAACCTGCATTGTTAGAGGCAGTTCCCTCACCTGGGAGTTCCCTCTACCTATTCTCTTAAATGAAGCAAATTTTGACGTGATTTAAGTCATAATCTAGTAAATACAATAAAATAATAGAGAGAATTTTATTTCAGTCCTCTGCTGCTCTAATTCAACTCAGAAAATATTTATTGTTTACCTATAATAAAGGATTGTGCTAGATGCTATAAAACAGGGTGGCATGATAGGTTAGATACAAAAATGATGACCTTCAAGGATCTTATTCTTTAGACATGAAAGAGACCTGACATAGCAGTCTAGTTCAAAACTTTAATTTTGCATACAGTCCATTAGTCATTACAAAAGTAAGCAAATCTCTTGGATGCTCCATGATTTCATTTTTATCAAATACTAAATGAAGATTTCTGCTAAAAAAAAAACAACAATACCTGGAGACCCTCTTTACAGAGTTATATAGACCTGGCATTATTGCATAATTATATATGGTCCCACAAAAGAATAGCAACTCATTATTTATCTTGTCATTGTAAAAGTGAAGGATCCATTACCTCCTATGAGAGCATATAGGGTATGTTCACAAAGTCCTTTCTTTACCTTTCTTTTGAATAAAATGTTGTGCTTCACAATCGCAGGACATTGCTTATTACCAAGCCTTATCTGCTGAACAGTTGCAGAATGATGCTGCCAGAATTCAAGCCAGCACATCAGCAACCCAGGAGTTCTATGAACCAGGGCTGGAGTCATCTACCAGTGCTAAACTGGATGATTTGCAGCGCTCATGGGAAACTCTGAAGAATGTGGTAAGTCATTGGGCTTATTGAATTATAGATATACATCAACTTGGCAATTATATTGTGAAACAAGTGTATGTACTTTCTACACCAGATGCACAGCATTGGGTTGCAGAAGGTAAAAAAAAAGTGAAGATATAAATGTTGTAATCAGGATGATAAGGGCTTGTGGAAATATTTAGTAATATCCCTTTTCTTGCTTAGATCAGTGAAAAGCAGCGTACTCTCTATGAAGCTCTGGAACGCCAGCAGAAATACCAAGACTCTCTTCAGTCTATTTCTACAAAAATGGAGGCTATTGAGGTGAAGCTGAATGAAAGTCTAGAACCTGGCAAGAGCCCAGAAAGCCAGATGGCTGAACATCAGGTAAAAAAAAATGAAGCTGCAACTTTTGTTTTCTAAATGATTGAGTAGGTACATAGTTATTGTTTGTCTTAACAGGTTCAGGACATGAGACTGAATTTTTTCTCAGCATGCCAGTTCTTTGTAGAGTAAGAAAGTATTCCATAGCATATTTCTTACCTCTCAAGCTATGACGTAAGAACAAAGACAAGGAGGAAGGGCAAGTGTAATCTGCAATAAAAACTGTAATTGTAGGTATTTAGATCTCTTTTTTAAAGCCCCACTTAATTTTGTCTTTTATTTAATCACCAGACTAAGTTTTTCCCTAATGTTCCCCAGGTATTTATTTCAGATTTTAATATGTTAAAATATTGACCCTGGGCTGTACTCTACCAACCCTTGCTTGAGCTAACGGGTTGGGTCTTCAGAGTGAGGATAGCTACATCTCTCCTCAGTGTTCTAGGGGGTGTCACCAAGGGAACGGGATTGTCTTCTAATGCTAGCTCTTTTGAGCCCTCATCTGGTGTATTTCCCTCTAATATCTTCAGTATCATCTAACAAGTGATTAGCAAATGTTATTTAACCATTAGATAATTTCTTAACATCATTAATAACCAATTAACATCAATTATCTTTTACAGGCAAACAAGTATTGAGAAAATATAGTAAGGACAGAAATACAAACACATTCCCTTGAATTGTCATACATTTTCCCCTTTAAAGCTCAGGAAAGAATGGGGTTTCAACAAAATGTCATTACAAATACTTCCTCCCATGAAGTATACTTCTGTGTAAGGCATAGTCAATGGACAAATCACTCTCTTGCTTTCAAGAATTGATTTCTCAGTTGCAGTCAGTCTGCTGCTGGGCTGGATTAAGCAGGTTACTTATTGGAGCTTTGCTGGCTTCTCACCCAGCTTGACCATGGCAGTTATTGGCCAACTCTGTCATGCACTCCAGTTTCTTGACCTCTGATGGTTCTTCTGAGCTTTTGAAGCTCATGAAGATGTTATATCTTTGATACTCATCTACATGGGATCTGGGAAGAATAATTATCTTAGAGATGGAATAGAATTGCCTTGTGTTCATGTCTACTTGGAGGCCTAGATGGAAGGGGTGAGCATCTGGGCCCAATTGATCGGTCCCCCCACTGCACTCATAAATGCACAAAATTCAGCCTTTTGTCTCTGGCTTTTACCAGGCTCCCTCTCTCTCATGCTTTTCATGCCCTTTCTTCTCATCTCTACCTCTTAGAATTCTTAGCTTCCTTCAAATCTTAGATCAAGCTTTGCCTCCAACATGAGGCCTTACCTGATCCTCCCAGTTGCCAATGCTTTCCTTTCAGAATCACTTTGTGATTACTTTGTTTGTGTGTGTTTATACATGTATAAGCCTGACACTGTTTAATAAATGCATATTGATTGAATTTACATATATAGTGCAACATTAGACTGGAACTAAAGATTATTTTCCCATAGATATTTACTTACAACATAGTGGTTATGAGAGTGTTGCCCTCAAAAATACATTTTAACCAGAGATATTTGTCTAACAAATTAAACAGGAGGTAAAGAGGTATCTCTCAGAATAAGTTAAGTTATAGAAAAGATTAGGAATAATGCAATAATATAACTGAGATCAAGGGATATTTCTTAGATTTAGAAATAAAACTCTGCCTTCCATTTGAGTGTTTACCCTATGTGCAATCTTCTTTACCTTCTATAAATATAAGAAAATTTTGTATTCTGATCATTCATAGGCAGCAAAATAGTACATATTATGCAAATAATAATGCATATAGTTATATATTTATAAATATTGTGTTGACTTAGAATTAAGAAGATCTGAGTCAAAATCTTACCCATGTCACTTACTAGCTGTCTGACCCTGCACAAATCACTTAACTTCTGTCAGCCTCAGTTTCCTCATCTGTAAAATGAGCAGGTTCTACTTTATGGCCTCTAAGTCCCTTCTGTCATCCATGATCTAGTACAGGATCATTTCAGTTTAGCATAAAACCAGGTCATAGTAAGCACTGGGAAATACTGGCTTCAATTCCATCATGCTCATATTGTTCTTTAAGGTAAGAAGCAAATTTCTGTAGCCAGAGAATTTCATCACCTGGGCTCCCAGTCTCTGTGACCTTTGCAAGATTGGTCTTCAGATAGCAGCAGCCACACAGTCGCATCTCCCTGTACTTGAAGGCTTTTCAACTTCGAAGGGCCTGCCAGAACTTTTGTTAACCTTTCCTGGCCTTCAGGGACCCAAGATCACCTCCCTGTCACAGTGAGAGTCTAGTTTAGGGTGGGTGGGGAACCTGTGGCCTCAAAACCGAATGTAACCCTCTAGGTCCTCAAGTACAACCCTTTGACTTATTCCAAACTTCACAAACGATTAGTATGTGAAGAGGTGGCTGTGGAAATTTCTTAAAAATTAATTAACAATGAAGTTTGCTGACTCTTCCTTTCCCTTGAGCACATAGAAGTCATTGTTGGGTTATTAACTGTTCTAATTTAAATATTTTTGTGTCTTAGGGAATAGGGAGGTCCGAGGAGAGGGAGAGAGACGGGAAAGTGGGTTGGTGGAGCAGTCAGAACACACAACATTTATCAATTAAGTTCACCACATTAGTTTTCTAATTTTTCCCCTACCTCTCTTATTGGAAAAGAAATGACAGTGATGAAGGAAAATCATGAAAAAAAGAGTCTATAGCAAGGTAAAGGAGGCACAGAAAATACTGAAAAAAAAATAAGGAAAGCAAGGGATTGTGGAACTGAATGTTGTAAACTAAAAGTAAATAAAAAAAACTTTTAAGGGAAATAATAGGCAAAATGGTAAAAGAGGCATGAAAATGCAATGAAAGAAAAATGCCTTATAAAATGAAGGGATTGGTCACTATGGACTCTAGATTTCCTTTCAGCTTTGTCTTTGAGCCTGTGATTCGTTATCCCTCAGAGCAAAATGAGATAATTGACTCAGTGGCCTCAGAGTTTCCTTCTAGCTCTAAATCCATGATCCTATTATCAATTTAAAAAGCTGTCTTGTTTCCAATGTTACATACTCGTCTGCTGCTGACTGAATAACAGAACATGGTAGCAATGTAAGTGGCAGCTACATGGTGCAGTATTTAAGGTGTTGGACTTCAGTCAGGAAGACCTGAGTTCTAATCCAAAAGTACTTACTAGCTGTGTGACCCTTAACTTTTCTCAGCCTCAGTTTCCCAGTCCATATAATGGGGATAATAATAGCCCCTGTCTCACAGGGTGGTTATTGAAAAGTGTATATGAAGCACTTTGCAATATGGATATAGGATATTGGATAATGTATATAAAGCACTAGACGTCAAGGCCTTTGTAAATACATAAAGCATAATTTGACAGCTGTCAAGGTCATCATCCTTATGTGATGAATGATGTCGATGCTATTATGTATGCATCGACATCATTCATCACATAAGGATGATGACCTTGACAGCTGTCAAATTATGCTTTATTTCCACCTGTGTTCACTGACCCTCAGCTTTAAGTTAAGACAGGTGACACTAGTGTAAGGGTGATAGGCCTCCACATTGGCAAAAATGAAATAGTCAACATTTTCACCCATCTATCCTTGCTATACCACATTTATGAACAGGCCCTGACAACTTTCTTCTATGACTGTTGAATGAACACAGGTATCAATAACCTACATTTCTTTCTTTTTTTCCTTCTTCATTTCTTTTCAACAACACCTTTGGTTTCACAAACAGGAATAACACAAGAATAATGATCACTGGTACACTAGATCAAATTATAAAGGATAAAAGCATAACTGGTCAAAACATGTAAAGTTAGACACAACTCCTTTTAAGGGTCATCATATAGGAGGCATCTCGATCCTAAAATGCCCCAAGCAGAATTCATTATCTTTTTTCCAAAAGCCACCTCACTTACTGAGTTTCCCTATTGTTGACAACAACACCCCCAACCTTCTGGACACTTTAGGTTCACAGCCTCAGCTCCTTACTCTCATTCGCCCTACATGTCTATCTAGTTGACAAATCTTGTCATTTCTATCTTGAAAGTATCTCTCTCATACAGCACCTTGTCTTCATTCACTCAGTCATCCTTGTGCTTCAGGCCCTTACCACCTTTTTTCTGGACTATTACAATAGTCTCCTATTTATTTATTCTCCCCAGCCTTAGTTCTTCTCCTTTCTCCAGGGCATCCTATACACAGTCTCTGAAACTGTTTTCTTAAAGTGTGGACCTGAACATGTCACCCTCCTCCTCAATTAACTACAGTCAATCTTATCATCTCTAGAATCAAATATGAACTCCTCTTTGTCATTTAATCTTGTTTTTTGATCAGTCATTGTCAGTTGTGTCCATTCTTTGTGACCCCATATGGAGTTTTCTTGGCAAAAATACTGGAGTGGTTTGCCATTTTCTTCCCCAGCTTTAGGAAACCAAGGCAAACAGGGTTAAGTAACTTGCCCTGGGTCACACAGCTAGTAAGGGTCTGAGGCCAGATCCAAACTGGGGAGGAGGAGTCTTCCAGACTCTATCCACTGCTTCACCTAGCTGCCCTCTTCACTAACTATCCCATGCCTACCTTTCCAGCCTCCCCATGCATTCTTTTGTCTAGTCATACTTGCTGTTTGCCATACATGACACTCCCATCTCCCTGGTTAGCACCAGTTGTCCCCATATTGTCTACAGTGCACACCTAATCACCTCCCTCAGGCCTAGAGTTCTCTCACTACTAATCTCCACCTTCTGAATTCCTTGGATTATTTCAAGTTACAGCTAAAACCCAGCCTTCTATAAGAAACCTTCTCTGATCCCTCTTACCTCTCTTCTCTTCATTATGTCTAATTTATCCTGCATCTATCTTGTCTGTGAAAGTTGTTGCCATATGGTTTCCCCATTAGACTGTGAGCTCCTTAAGGGCAACGACTGTTTTCACTTTGATTTTTTTGCCTCTCATTGTATCCCCAACACAGCATAAAGCCTGGCCCATATAGCAGCCACTTAATAGATGCTTGTTGACCTGATCCCTACCTTTTGAAATATCCGATTTCCTTCAAGTCAGAAAATATATTTTATTTGGGGGGTTTGGGGTTGATTTGGAGGGGGGTGATAATCAGATTTAAGTGTCTTGCCCAGGGTTGCACACCTAGTAAGTGTCAAGTGTCTGAGGCCAGATTTGAATTTCAGTCCTCCTGACTCTAAGGCCAGTGCTCTATCCACTATACCACCCAGCTGTCCCTGAATATACCTCATTTTACATAAAACCTTATTGATTCCTTCAACTGCTATTGCCTTCTCTCCCCAAACTACCATGGTGTGTGTGTGTGTGTGTGTGTGTGTGTGTGTGTGTGTGTGTAATAGATGCAGATATTGCCTACCTTCTTTAAAATGTGAGCACCTGAGGACAAAGAGTTTCATTTTTGTATTTAAGTGAATAAATGAGTGAGTGAATGAATGAATGAACTATTAAACCCTTACAACGTCCGAAGCACAGAATTGGAGCTGAAAATACACAAAGAAAAGGCAGATTCTTCCCTCAGAAGGCACTAACATTCTAATGAGGGAGACAATACAGAAAAGGGAACAGTGGCAAGGTAGAGACATTCTGAACTGGCAAGTTACAGAAATGTTGAGTGGTGTGCCATAGGGAAGGAGATTGGCATACCTCATCAAGAAACAGTGACAGAGTTAACTTCATTATGTTTCCAGAAAGGAGTGAGAGGGAGGAGGATGCAGGTGAGGCTACTATTATAGAGGAAATGCCTGGAGAGTCAGTCAAGTGAAGTAATTTATTCTCTAAGTAAGAAATATCCATTCAAAGAGGACTTTGCCTTTTGGACATCATGTCCACCATTCCTCCCACAACCTATCCCCCCAGGGCTCATCAGAGTGCTTGGAACATAGTAAGTAATTTAAAAAATGCTTGTCCAGGAATTCAAGTGCTTAGTAGAATAGATTTCTGATCTCATACAATTTATAATTCAGTCTGAGGCAGTGACTATTGAAGAATGTAATACAAGGTCAGTATTATACTCTACACACTGTGGAGGCTTCAGTGGAAAATATGTTTTGTTTTGTTTTTCCTCAAGGAGTATATTAGATAGGTAAGACATTTGCTGAAGTGCAATCAGGTGGAAAACAAGAAGGTATTCTGGTATCAAATATTTAATTAGATTAGAATGGAGAGAAGGCAGCTAGGTGGCACAGTGGATAGAGTGTTGTACCCGAAGTAAGAAAAACATCTTTCTGAGCTCAAATCTGGCCTCAGACACTTACTGGAGATTTGACCCTGGGCAAGTCACTTAACATGTCTTGCCTCAGTTTCCTCATTTGTAAAATGAGCTGGAGAAAAAAATGGCAAACCAATCCAGTGTCTTTGCCAAGAAAGCCCTAAATGAGGTCACAAAGAGTCAGGCATGACTGAAACCACTAAAGAGCAAAAACAAAGAATAGCGAGAGACTTCAAAGTCATTGTAACGAGTCATAAGGCAAATGTAGCAATCTAGTATTAAGCAATTGAGAAAGGAAGGAAGGAGACACACAAAGGATCATTTCAAAGACCTGACTGATGACCATGATGACCATTTGGATATGCAGGATGAAGAAGCCTGGATTTTAAAATTATTTTAATTGCTTGGATGTCTAAGAGAATTAAGAATATCATTTATCAAAATGGAGATGGTGAATAAGTTTAGTCAAGTCAACACAATAAACTTAACTATGTGCCAGGCACATGAGAAGTCATCTGTGATGGAAGACGATGAGTTTGATTCAGGGTATGTTGAGTTCGTGGCAATGAACAGTCAATGAACTGTTTTCAATACAGAGCTGTGCATTTGGGATATTACTTCTCAGTGAAGATGAATTTGTGATGAACATTTTATCACTTTTACCATAGGCCTTGATGGATGAGATCCTCATGCTTCAGGATGAAATTAGTGAACTGCAGACATCTCTAGCAGAAGAGCTCGTGTCAGAGTCCTTGGAAGCAGATGCTGCTGAACAGCTAGCCCTGCAATCCACCCTCATTGTTTTAGCTGAGAGAATGTCTACAATCAAGATGAAAGCGTCAGGAAAACGACAGTTGTTAGAGGTAACAAGCTGCTACGTTACCTTTAACATTCTGATTTGAATATCAAAATTTATTGATATGTATATGGATTTCTTTTTTTTTTTTCAGCAAGTTTTTCTTTCATACCACTGACTAAATGTCAGTATCAATTCCAAGTATAATCTTGTACACTAAACAATGAATCAGTGTTTCTCCTTAATGGAATTATTTTGCCCCTCTTATCACCATGTTTTGAGTTTATAAAATATGGGTTTTAGTTGTTAGTACCTATAGAACATACAGAAATTAATTGCATAAGCTTATTATAGTGGTTAGAAATGTTCAAAATAAACGCATTGAATGAATATAAATAACAGTTTGTATTTACTATCTGTTTTGATCACCACAACTACTAGAGTAACTGAATGGGGAGTCATCAAAGAAATTTGAGTGAAGGAATAATATGATGACATCACTTTTAGCCATTTCCAACATTTTTTTCATGAAAATATTATTTAAGTTTCCAACATTTGCTGTTTTATAACCTTACTGATTATTATTTCATCTTACTTAACCAAAGTCTCCAACAAAATATGCCTCCTGTTGTTTAGACTTATTTGGTTTTAATTGTTGACTCATTGATTATCTCCCTTTGCACTGGGAATCCCTTGGACTTTCACAAGTGAATGGCATTTTTGTTCTATAAATCAGTATGCTATGGATTAACTCATTCAAATTAAAGAGATATGTGGATAGTAGAAAATATGGAATGCAATAATGAGATGCGTATTATATTACAGTATTTATTTTATTGCAATGGAGCAATGTGCTACAGTATGCCTGACATGGTTTCTCCTGCCAAGAAAATATCCCTAGTGACAGTTTTGACTGACATAAAGCTCTGTCTTCTATATAATGTTGTATCTAAAGCACAGCTATTGTTTCATTAATTGTTTCACATTTAACCAAATACCATTTCACTTAATTGATTAGGAAAAGTTAAATGAGCAACTTGAAGAACAGAGGCAAGAACAAGCTCTGAAAAGATATTGCTGTGAAGCTGATGAACTTGACCACTGGTTATTGAATACTAAAGCTACTCTGGACAGTACATTGGTTTCACCCACAGAACCAATGGACATGGAAGATCAGTTGGCTGACTGTCAGGTAAAAAATAATAATAATACATATATGACTTCAAAATTAGCAAATATATGTATGCATGTGTGTGCTGTATTTATATCCCTAAGAACTGTACCTTACAATTAAGTGGCAGAAAATAATACATTCTGAAAACTTCAAAAGTCAATATTTTGAAAAATCTTTTGAAAAATTTCCCATTAATTAAAGTTTAGACTGAAATAATTTTTTTTTCTATTTTGGAAACTCATATCAACAAGATGAAATTTAAAATTGAAGCTTTTGACAAATTATAATTTATTCATTCATCATTTTTTGACCAAAAACAAATATAAGCACAATGAAAGAAATAAACTGTGATAGTTATTCACAGGTCTAAGAATATTATAATTCTCTTCCACATATATGTGTGTGTATATGTATATACATATACATAAATATACATATATACATAATATATGTGTGTATGTGTTTACTATATAAATTTGGAAAATTCACAGACTGGCACATGAACTGGGCTGAGGATGTTCAAATATACTCTATGACAAAAGACTTACTTATTACCATTTATACAAGTACCTGAAACTTTATAAGTTAAAATTAAGGTTTACTGATGTTTACACCAAATATTATTACTATGATATATGCCCTAATATTTCTCTGGGTTTTGAAGTGGCTTTTATAAAGCATTTTGGAAATGTTTATTAGTTCTTGTAGATTAAGCAGCTTGGTCTCTTTGAAAGGGCTCATATTTCATGTGACTTGCAGAACCAGTTGACTGTAGTATAATATGAGCATTTGTAGGTTGGGTTTATGAAATAATATTTCTTTTTTTTTTTTTGATGGTTCAATGATTTTATTTTATTTTTGCTTTTTGGAGGGCAGTTGGAATTAAGTGACTTGCCCAAGGTCACACGGCTAGTAAATGTTAAGTGTGTCTGAGGCCAGATTTGAACTCAGGCTCTCCTGACTCCAGGGCCAGTACTCTATTCACTCCACCACCTAACCTCCCCGAGTTATATGATTTCTAAGTGATGTCACCTTGGCAAGTCCCTCCACCCTCCTCCACTGGGTGGGCCTCAGTTTCCTTTTCTGTAAAATGATCCTGATAACAGTCCCTCTGAGCTCTGATGGTCGCAGAGCCTGTTACATGTCTGTCTCCTCTGAGATGGGCCTGGTGTAGTTGTCCTCCTAGTCATGGGCTGGGTGTAAGCGGAGCCAGAATGGAGCCATAGGACCCTTCTCCCGTTAAGCCTCTTCCTCATCACTCTCCTTGGGATACTTCGAAGGGGGGAGCTGCTGACTACAGATCATCCCACCAGCTTCCCAAGACCCCTTCTCATGCTTCTCTTGCTTCTTGTATCTGAATGTCGAATTTTCTATTCAGTTCTGGTTTTTCCAGCAAGAATGCTTGAAAGTCCTCTCTCTATTCTACTGAATGACCATATTTTCCCCCTGAAACATGATACTCAGTTTTGCTGGGTAGGTGACTCTTGGTTTTAATCCCAGCTCGTTTGACCTCCAGAATATCATACTCCAAGCCCTTTGATCCCTCAGTGTAGAAGCTGCCAGATCCAGGGTTATCCTGATTGTGTTTCCACAATATTCAAATTGTTTCTTCTTGGCTGCTCGTAATATTCTCTCCTTAATCTGGGAATTCCAGAACCTGGCTATAATATTCCTAGGAGTTTTCTTTTTGGGATCTTTTTCAGCAGGTGATCAGTGGATTCTTTAAACCTCTATTTTGCCCTCTGGTTCTAAAACATCAGGGCAGTTTTCTTTGAGAACTTCCTGGAGGATGATTTCTAGGTTCTTACTTTGATCATGGCTTTCAGGTAGTCCAATAATTTTTAAGTGATCTCTCCTGGATCTATTTTCCAGGTCAGTGGTTTTTCCCATGAGATATTTCACATTGCCTTCTATTCTTTCATTTGTTTGGATCTGTTTAACAGCATCTTGGTTTCTTATAAAGTCATTAGCTTCCATTTGCTCCAATCTAATTCTGAAGCAATGATTCTCCTCATTGAGCTTTTAAGATTCTTTTTCCATCAGGCATATTTGGCTTTTTTAAGGCATTCTTCTCCTCATTGCTTTTTTTGAGCCTCTTTTGCCATTTGAGTTAGTCTACTTTTTAAGGTGGTATTTTCCTTCAGTCGGGCTGTTGACTCTCATTTCATAATTTTCTTGCATTTTTCTCATTTCTCTTCCCAGTTTTTCCTCCACTTCTCTTATCTGCTTCTTAAGGTCCTCTATGGCCTGTAACCAGCTTGTATTTTCCTTTGAAGCTTTTGATGCAGGAGTTCTGACTTCACTGTCTTCCTCCTGTTCCATGCTTTGCTCCTTTTTGTCCCCAAAATAGGAGTCTAATGTTGGAATTTTCTGTCTGCTTTGTTTCCTTTGCCTGGTCATGTCACTCCTCAGTCACTTGACCCCTGGGCTTTTTGCCATAGTAGGACTCTGCCACCAGACAGGGGAGATTTTGTCCCAAATGCTGGGGTTTTCTCAGCTGCCAGAGGTATTAGATGGGTGCCCTCTCTGAGGTCTCCACACTGGCAAGCTGGACACGTACCCCAGGACCTCCACCCTAGACTGCAATCCAGATCCAAGAAGGTTAAAGCAAGAGCTATTACCCCTCAGACTGGTGCTTGGTCGCCCTACACTCTGCAGGCCAGGAGCTGAAGCTGCCATGTGGCACTGGCTGGCTGTACTGGGTCTCAGCTGCTTCTCACCCTGGGGGCAAAAGGCACGCACTCCCACTTACTGGGTCCCAAAGTCCAGACTGCACTGACCTCTCACTTTGTCTTTCGCATCTATGTGTTGATATATCTGGAAACAGCCACAGCTGCTGCTGATCTGGAGTCCCTCTGGCTGGCGGCTGGTCAGCGCCTCCCCACCCCCCGGGGGCTGAAGCCTCAGCTTGGGGCTGGGCTTGGCTCCCAGAGCGCTGTGCTGACCGATTCCTGCCGGCCTGCAGGGCTGTCCTCAGTGGGCAGTTAGCTTCTCTGTGTCATTTTGTGGGTTCTGCAGCTCCAAAGTTTGTTTAGAGTCACCTTTTACATGGATTGGGGAAGGTGGAAGCTAGAACCCAGTGGAGGTCCTGCTTCTACCATGAACTAATATTTCTGCTATTTGGACCTTGACAGATAGGTGAGAAAAAAGCTAAGAAAGTAGATTTATTAATTATTTTTTATTAATCTTATTGTATTTGATATTGTGAGTATACCCAGGAGATTATTTTATACTTTCTGATAATTTAATCAAATGATTTTTAATATCACATGTTTTAAAAAACATTTCCAGAAAGTTAACTCTGTAATTTAAAACTATTATTAAACTTGGCAATGATATTTCAGAATAATTACAGAAGGTTACATGGGGGTGTTTTGTATTCTCTGTATCATCTTTTCCACCTCTTCTTTGAGGAGGCATCTATTTTTAGAACTCTCTTTTAGCACTTGAAATAACAAAATTAATCTGTTTTCCCTAAACTTGCTAGCATTTCAAAATCATGTTGCATTATTGGTCTTTCATTTCCCCTTTGGTTTTATATATCATGCCATCAATGCACCAAAATTCTCATTCAGGTAAGGAAATACATTTCATTGAAGTACTTTTGAAAATAAACATAATAATTGAGTCATTTTTAAGATTGATCGCAACTCTACAGCAAGAAAATCAAAGAAGCAAACATAAACTTAATTCAATTAAAAAGTACATTTTAAAATCAATTCTAAACCAGAATTTTAGGGGAAATTGCATTTCACAGGGACCACACATTATTTGCTAAAAGAATCCTGGTTTAGTTTTAGTTCTGTAGTTTAATGAATACAAATTTGAAAGATTAATTTTAAATTTTATTTAAAGTCTATAGCAAAATATCTGTTGTCCTATTTTTGTAATAAAGAAACAAACTCTTTAAAGTAATATGTTTCTTATAATATATGCATTATAAAAATGGAGTTCTTTCTTTAGGTGGATATTAGTGTACTTGTATGTTTTTGGTGGTGGTAGGGGAGGAATTTTGGGGGAAAAGGGTTAGTTTTGTTTGTTTTCATCATACTTCCTTGGAAGCAGTAAAGTTGCCCATTGGAAAGTAAACTAATTTTTTTAAAAAATTGATCTTTGAGCTAAAAGTCTATAATTTTTACAGTGCCTTATTCAAGAAGCAGGGATCTATTCATTGAAGGATAACTTGGGGGGAAAAAAGAAAAACAAGGCAAAGGATTTATCCTAGGAACTTGTCTTCAGACTAAAGAGGATTATTCAGAGCTTCTTAGTGCTATTTAGACACGAATAAAAAAAGAGCAAGAAGAAAAGCTTATCAAAACAATTTATGCAATGTGAATCTCTTTGTCTCTGAATAGATGGGAAAGGAAAAGAATAGTTATAACTACTTCTGTTGTAGACAACTGTCATTAACTACAAGTGTCACACTCAGACTCTGACAAGGAATAATAAATACCTAAACCACTGGACTCTTAGCAACACCCCCACTCATGTAGATTATCCTTTCTGTGCTGTGCTCTATATGTGTGTGTGTGTGTGTGTGTGTGGTCAGTTTTTTTGAAGTTTCGATAAGGTGATTCCCAAAATTCTTGCTAAAGAGGACAAATTAAGAAATGCTGAGGAGTTAAATGAGAACTTACTTCTTCCTAAGCTTTTGGAAAGAAAGTAAATAGAGAAATGGAAGCTGAAAGAGGTGTTGGGTCTGGGAGACTACCTAGATTCTGAAGACATGTATGAATTTGCCTCGTTATTCTTGCTACTACAGAACATGTTGGTGGAAATAGAACAAAAGGTAGTGGCCTTATCAGAGCTCTCCATTCACAATGAAAACCTGCTTATGGAAGGAAAGGCTCACACCAAGGATGAGGCAGAACAGCTGGCAGTCAAGCTGAGAACCCTAAAAGGAAGTCTCCTGGAACTGCAGAGAGTGCTACATGATAAGCAGATCAACATTCAAGTAAGCATTTTTCTGGACTTTTATTTAAAAGAATCTTATATGCTTGTTTGATTATCTTCTGGTTCATTGATATAAAGAGGGACAAGCAAAGGAAGGGGCATGGAAATGTAGGTTTCTATCATTTTTACCAGTTTGTATTATAGAAAAATCACTGCATTTGGAATCAGTCAATTTAGATTCTGATCTCACCTTTGCTGTTTCCTAGCTATATGCCCATGAGCAATTCTCCTCACCTCTGGGTTTTGGTTCCTCAAATGTAAAATGAAAAAAACTGGACAAGATGAATCTCTGATATCCCTTCCATCTCTTGCAATTACAATAATAAATTTGAAATTGATTGCTACAAAGCCAGAGAGATCATTATTTATAATATGCCCCTTCAGCCATGTTAAATAAGGACTATATTTGGTCCTGAAGCCTCCAGCAACATAAAGTATTCAAAGATAATTTGCTAAAAATGGCAAATACCCCAATTATTTCAGTTAAGAACTAACTGTGGGTTGGCAAAATACACTTCAACAAAAACATTCTATTTTTGCCCAGCCCCTTTTTCCACTTACTAAAATCTAATCCATATCCAAGAGAACCTTGTTTTGCTACCAGACTTTGTATATGCATTAGGCTGGCTTAATGCAAAAATAGCAAGGGAAAAAAGAATGTGTTCTTACATAAAAATAGAAAGCCTAATTTGTTATATGGATTTTTTTTGAAATGTGAATATTTTATAAATATGCATTCTTTTCCATTTTAAAAGAAATTCATTTTAAAGTTTTAAAATCACATTATGTTAGAGCATATATTTTATTCTACAGTTTAGAAATGATTGCAAAAGTTAATCTATAAACAAATCTATAAGTAATTAACACACAATTTAATTCCAGGTACTGTGATCATATAAGAAAAGGGGAAAATGCTGGTTTTCAAATTAAAAGTAGGAATCTATAGTAAGATCACTGGTGGTCATTCTTGATCAAGGAATAAGTGGTAGAATATATAATTTAAGCATTTTTAATATGACATGATGGGTTGATAATATCAAAGAACAGCCTAGTTCAGATAAAGGAGATACCCCTTTAACTACTTGAAGAGAAAAGTAGCACAGAAAAATCTAAAAGTGCACAAAATCTAAATTTACATATAGTTTCAAATACATTCTATGTATCTATATTTGCATATGTATATATATATATATATATATATATATATACAGAGAGAGAGAGTGCTAAAATACACTAATGGTCACATATACCTAAATGACACATATGCACAAATTCCATTTGTAATACATGCATATGTTTGTATCTCTGTGTTATATAACATAATCCTAGGTTATCTTTGGGAGATGTTCAACTTATACTGCCTAGCAATTATCTGGAATCACTAATGTTTTATAAGATCAACTATATATACATACATACACACACATAACTATATCTATATATGTACATGTGTATGTGTAGATGTGTTATAGGGTATCTGATTTATCTTCCTAAGTATATTTTACTTGAGCTATTATTATCTATTAACTACTTTATTAACTATTGACTATTAAGAGTATTAAAATGAATTATCAGTTGATGTTTCTTTAAGGACTTAGAGGTAGCCCACAAAATGAGTAAGGTACATCACCCTGAGTTGGTTACAACATTTTCTAGTGATAATGGGTATCGGGATAATAAATCTAGAACATCTGGAAGGAACTGACAACTAGAAGCCCTTTTCCTCAAGTTCAACAAACATTATGAAATGCATGCCTGTAGGAAAATCTAGACAGCATTGAGTCCAAATCTTTGATTTTATTGATAAGGAAACAGGTCCAGGAAAGTAAAGGTAGAACCTTTATCAGAGTTTATGGGAAATGGCCATAAATTTGAGACTTATTCAAGGTCCCCTCAATCCAGAAGTAGAGGGATTTAGTTTGGTTTTGGGTTTTTCTTTTGTTTGTTTATTATCATCATTATCACATTATAATTTTCATATTATATTTTAGTAATTATAAAAACTATTATCATAATGTTTTGATCCTTGTAGTCCCGATAATCACGAAGTCCTATAATTAGCAAAACTAGGGAAAACTTCAACAGTCTGAGAAAGAATCAGTTACATAGATCATAACATACTGTTTGGGTTACTATTTAAGGACTCTGTACTTAATGTCAGTGCTTCAAGATTTACTTCTTTGGTTGCCAATCCTGGAGCATGGCTCAGTACATGTTAAAGTCGTCTGAATTTATTTGGGATATACCCTTCTTCATTACCTAAGAGAGAGTATTTTAATTGTACTTTGAAAGGCATTAAACATGTGACACATAAATGGGACATTTAGAGTGAGTTACTATGACAAGCTATTACTGTTCACAGGGAGTTGTTTCATAAGGAACTATAAAGGAAGCCTTTGAGAATCTTATAATTCAATGGGAGGTGGAGATAATATTAACACTTAGAAACATACATGTAAATATATACATATATAATTTGAAATCTACCTCATTGGTATATAACCCATTTACAACTATTAAAATGATTAGTTTTTATAACAGAGTTCAGATAATTAAGTCAAATAAACTCCTGCCTTAATGTGTATTAGTTCTTTTGACTTTCTGATTCATCAAAGTAAAAGGTTCAGAGTCTAAATGTCTCATAAGCACCATAACATTAATAATAATAATAATGGCATTCATGTGTATGTTATATAGTCTTTTAAAAGAGTTCTTTCACATACTAATTAATGTGATGCAAATAGTCCTCATCATATTAGTAGGCATAGGGAGAAGTAAATGATAGGAAGATTATAGTCAGAGAGGGGAATTTTAAGGTTTCTAATTTAGGGAAGTAGAACACTTGCAGATAATTATAAGATTTAGTGTTTTAACTGTACCTATGTGTGACTGAGATAGAGAGGAGGGATAGGTCATAGGTTTTAAGGAGACTGGGGAAATGAGAGGTTAAGGAGTGAGAAAGCATCTGTAAGAATATTAATGCCCCATAGTATAAGTGCAAAAGTTAGGGAGGAGATATTAAACTCTTTGAGAAAGAAGGAAGAATGACTTCAGGATCACTATATACTATGGCTATTATTATTTTGATTGGTTGGAAAATTTTAATTATATGGACTTCAAAAGAGGAAAGATTACTGAATGAAATACACAAAGGAGAAATTTGAAAGGGACAATGAGGGAAAAAAAGGATATTCTGATTCCCCTTTCAGGACCAGTGTGAGAGAAAGCATAGCCAGTACTGGAGAGGATAACAAGGGGTATATAGTGTCATCAGAGGGGAGCCAGGGTATTAGATGGAGAGACTATGAGAGAAAGAGTTCTAGGATGAAGAAGAGTCTTCTCCATGGAACAAGAATTCCAAAGAGCACATTGTAAAGCTTAGATTTGGACATAGGTGGGGTCAAGCTGACATATCAGAATCATGCCAGCATATATGTTAATAAGGGGGATTTACCAGTGTTTACAGAATCCCCAGAATAACTAAAATTTTTTGATACAGGTAAAGCCAATATGGAGGACTTCTTTTTGAGAGGATATTTGATGATGGTTGTGAGCTTCTAAAGGATTCCCTGTTCTTCAACTCCTATGTGAAATGCCCCTCCCTGAAATGGGGTCAACTTCACATGTTCAGCAGGTCTTCTGGGAGCCTGGTGGCTATAGAAATTGAGTTGCTTTTGATCCCTAAGATCATATAAACTTGAGCTTAAGACATGCAGTTTGAACAACAGAATGAAAGAAAAAATAGCAGTTATAGAATATTAATGCCAGAAAGTGCCTTAGGGATCTTTTAGTTAGGAGGTTCTTAATATGTATTCCATGGACACTCAATGGATCTGTGAATAGATTTCATAGATTTGTATGGGAGAAAAGTACATCTTAATTTTTACTAACCACTAACTAAAATTTAGCATTTACATCATTTAAAAACATCCATAGATTTTGTCAGACTACCAAAGGGGCCCATAACCTCAAAAAAGGCTAAGTATCCCTGATTTATTCCAACCCCTTCATTTTTCATTGAAGAAACTGAGACCAAAGACATGAAGTGATTTTCTTGAAGCCATATAATTAGTAGCAAAGCTGACACTGAGAATCCAGGTCATTTGATTCTTAATTCAACTTCTCTTATGTTCAAGACCATTGTTGTTATTGTCGAAAAAGCAAATCAACAGTATAGGAATGGATGTTGGTTTGTTAATATGATGGAAACCTTAAATAGAAGGAAGTTCTTCTAAGCATTTACAAGCACACCCATTCACTTGGTTCTTGCCTGTTCTGGCTATATGTCTTATTTTCAATGTATTTGTATAAGCAAAGGGAGTCACTCTGGTGTCATTTATGGAAACCACACAGAAATGTTTTGAATCTCATTTAGGCCTTGGGTAAAATGATCATTGGTTTTCTCTTCATAAAAAGCAGGCTACATCTCAAGAGAAGGAGGAGTGTGAAGCTGACCTCATAGCCACCCAGAGCCCCAGTGTCCAGGAATGGTTGGTACAAGCCCGAACCACGAGAACCCAGCAGCAACAGAACAGCCTCCAACAACAAAAAGTAAACTAGTGAAATGTTACTTTAGCTTGCAACTGCTGGCCTCAGAGAGAATGTGCTTGTGGGATGTCTTTTTTTTCTATATTAGTTACTTCTTAGTGTATGCATACTTTCAGAGAAATTTTTGTTCCCCAAATCCTCCTGCTTCCATTGTCACTTTTCCCCACACTGAAGTCTATTTCTTATCTTGTACAAATGAATTAGTGATATTGTCTGTGTGAATTGATAAATTATCTTCTCCAGATCAAAAAAGATATTTAGTAAAGTATAGTCAATAAAACCAGTGACCAAAACTATAAGAATTGGGAGGAAGGGCACTGTGAATTAGTGAAAATTTGTGATTATGGAATAATCTATTATTTAAGTCCATAATTTCCTCAGCCATGGGGAATAACCCTTCCCATGACATGGTAGATAAATCCTAAGAAGTTGCCTGAAGTACATAGGGCTTCAATGACTTCTTCATGGTCCTAGCTGACAAGTGTCAGAAGCAGAATTTGAACAGAGGTCTTCCTGGCTCCAAGTCTAGCATTCTCTTTGCTGCCTCTATAAAGAAATGCAGGGGCAACTAGGTGGCACAGTGAATAGAGGACCAGCCTTGGAATGAGGAGGACCTGAGTTCAAATTCAGCCTCAGACACTTAACACTTACTAGTTGTGTGACCGTGGGCAAGTCACTTAACCCCAATTGCCCTGCCTTCCCCCTTCCAAAAAAGTAATACAGCTATATTGCTTTCAGGTATGAGCTGTGTTACTTAAAGTAGGTTTAAAAATTTGCTCAATAGAAGCCCTTGGAGAGGCTGCTTTAATAAATAAATAATGATCATTTCTAACTGACAATATTTTTGTCTGTAAATAGGTTTTCAAAAAAAAAAAACTTCTAAATTATATAAACGTATCTCCATGTGTAAATTCCTCCACAGCATAAAAGTAAAATTTAGCAAGATTTTAGGCAATTTTAGATTTCAAAGGAGTAGGGCCCAGAATTAAAGAAGTTTTGTGGTATTAGAATTCAAAGGGCAGGACATCTTCTATGAGAAGCTGCTTATTCATATGTCATAGGTTATTTTTACATTGATTTATAAAGTCTATTTTTAAGCCACTTGGGGGCACTATAGCCCTGCAAGATTCTTTTCATATTATTAAAAGAACTGTATTGGGTTTTCATAGTCATTTTTTTTTATCAAAGCTAAAAAATTATATGAATTAATATTACCATAGAGATTTAGTTTTTGCCCTGTGTGTTTTCATACTTTATACAGATAAGAAGTGAAAACAGAAAAATCATGGGTTCTCTAGAACATGGTAGATGATTTGATTAAACTCAACAAATATTTTGACCTTTTTTTCCCCCTTTACTTGACCAGGAACTAGAACAAGAGTTAGCAGAACAGAAAAGCCTTCTTCGATCAGTAGCAAGTCGTGGAGAAGAAATTCTAACCCAACATTCATCTGCAGAAAGTGCTGGCGTTAGGTATGTTTTCTTCTTTCTTTCTTCTTCCTTCCCTCCTTCCTTCCCTCCTTCCTTCCCTCCTTCCTTATTTCCTTCCTTCCTTCCTTCCTTCCTTCCTTTCTTCCTTCCTTCCTTCCTTCCTTCCTTCCTTCCTTCCTTCCTTCCTTCCTTCCTTCCTTCCTTCCTTCCTTCCTTTCTTCTTTCTTTCTTTCTTTCTTTCTTTCTTTCTTTCTTTCTTTCTTTCTTTCTTTCTTTCTTTCTTTCTTTCTTTCTTTCTTCTTTCTTTCTTTTTCCTTTCTTTTTTTTTTTTTGGTAAAGAGGGAAGGACAGTTGTGATTTTGCTGCTTTAGGGAACTCCCAGAGAGAAGTTTCCCTCTACCAATGCTGTTCAGTATCTCCTCTACAACTTAAAGTCTTAGGGAGTTTCCTAGGGCACAAGAGGTTAAGAGACTTGTTCAGGGTCATACAATTAGTATATGTCAATGTTCAAACTTAAACCCCTCTTTCTAATATTAAGACCAAATTTTTATCCACTACACCATCTTGCCAAATATGTTTTAAGACAATTTACCTTCCTTTCCGCTTCCACTTTTCAACTATTTGGAGAAAATTTTATTTTCTCAGATCATATTCTAAATGTTACTTAATTTTGTTTCATTTCTCTTCATAATATTAAATGTATTCAGATTGCATAGGAAACTTTTTGGAGTAGCCTAAACCTATCTCATATTTATAATAAGTATCATATCTATATCTTCCTAGATAATGAGGCACCTGGGAAGGAAGGGGATGATTCTTTTTTTTTTTTAAATAAAATGAGAAATCCAATCCTAAGTTATACCTTTGATCCATCCATACCCATATTCTGTCAATAACACTTTTTGGACAATCATTAAAACTTCATACCTAAAGGGCATAGCATTTAGAAATATAATAGACCTTAGAGATTCTCCATCCATCTTGTTCAATCACCTCATTTCATATATGAACAAACTGAAGCTTTAGAGAGGGTAACTTGCTAGGGGTCACATAGGTAGCAAAAAAGCATTATATTGTTAATAAAATTCAATGTATATAATACTTTAAGTTTTATGAAACTTTACATATATTATCACATTTGATCAGTATAGGAAGCAGAAATATAAAATAATTTGTCCTTTGATAATGTAGTATAATGGGGAAAAAAAGACTGAATTTAGAGTAAGAAGACCTGAGCTTTTCTTCTGACTCTGCTACTAACTGGCTTTATGACTTTGAGAATTCATTTTATGTCTCTAGGTCATCATCTGAAAAAAAAGAGCAGATTACAGAGATTGATATTTTGGGTTATTTCAGCCCCTGGGATTTATGATTTTTTGACTGCTTCTAGGATAGCTCTAAATCAAAATATCTTATACTTGGTAAACATTTAATAAATATTTTTGGACTGAGAATTATGAAGTAGGCAAAGGTTAATAAAAGCTTTTTTAATTCCCTTCTCAGAGACCAACTTTTTACAATTTTCTCTTGTGCCTCCTATTGCTTTTGCTATATTTTTATTTCCTATCAGACAATGGGCTACTCTCTCTGATAATTCTTCCCTCTTTGGATTTTTCCTTTTCCTTTACTTATTTACCTCTCCCCCTACCCCATTCCAATCAAAGCTTACCTTTCCTTCAGTGTCCTACTGCGGAACTGAGTCTAATCTTCAAACTAGTTTACAATAAGATGTTAGTGACAAGCAACACATTAATAATGTGTTTCTTCATCTCATATCTCTGTATGAAACATACTATTTTCCATATACTATGGCATATTGCGAGCATTTTGGCAGCCCTTAGGTGACAGCAAAGAGGCAGCTGCCTAATCTACCTTTTCATAAGACAAGCCTTTGCCTGTCTCACCTCAACAACTGTTTCAGTTCTGCCATTGTAATATTTCAGTAACCCGAACATATCTCACTACTGCCTAAGCCGTGGATTGAATTGGAAAATAGGTGGAGTTTTATATAAGTGAGATGCTGAAATAGGAAAGCATAAGAGAAAGAAATGGAAGGAAGATGTAAGGAAATATAAGAGAAAGAGGAGAACATTTCCATTGCAGAGATATTTATTATACACCTACAACGTGTAAATCATATAGAGGCACTTAGGCACTAAAAAGGATAGAAGACTGAGGAAGATGTGAGAAGGAAAATAGCTAGGGAGAAAGCAAGTGGATAGAAAACATTATTTAGGAAAATAAGTGAAAGAAAACAGGCCACATTTACAGTTATAAATAGCTAATTAAGTCATCATCTGTCTGTATATTGTACCAAATAAGATGTCGGCATAATTCTGATTTTAGGACATGCTCATCAGTAACAGTCCTAATTTTCGCCTTCAGAATTCTTCACAAATAGCTTTATTATTGTCCTGTTATAAACACAAGCTCATTAAACCAAGGTATATTTGGGGATATTTGTTAGAATAGACCAGATCTTGAGATGATAACAGATAACAGACAGTGTTGAATCTGTCTTATTAAGTCACCAGAACAGTAAGGTACTCTTGAGACTTTAAGAGATCTGTGCTTTTATCAAATGCAGCCTCTAGTGCAAACGGTGGACATTTCATGCCTGTTTCATCCTAGTTTATGTTTTACCATAAATCTTCCATAGACAACCTAAAGCTAGTACAGTAGAAAATAAGTACAAAGAAAAACATGCAAATAAAAATGCAAGTACAACACATTCTACTACCCAATTCTAGGTCTAGCCTTCCTTACTTAAATGAAGACTTCAGTTTGATATTAAGAAAGGTATTGGGGTGACTAGGTAGAGCAGTGAATAGAGCACTGGTCCTGGAGTCAGGAGGACCTGAGTTCAAATGCGGCCTCAGACACTTAACACTAGCTGTGTGACCTTGGGCAAGTCACTTAACCACAATTGCCCTGCTTTCCCCCTCCGAAAAAACAAAAATAAAAAAGGTATAGCTTCCAAGAATACAGAAGTGATGGACCCTTTGTACTCTGCCTATGTCAGCCTATATCTGGGATATTAGGTTCACATTTTAAGCAGGACATCTGGAAGAAAGAAATAAAAATTGTAAAAGATTTTTAAGTCCATGTAAGATGAAGATTGGTTGAAGGAAAGGGGAAAGTATGAGATATTATTGTTTTGGACAAGTACTTGGCTGGATTCTCATGTGAAACAGAGATTAGATTTCATCTGTTTAGTCCCAGAGAATAGAACTAGCAGTACTGGGTGGAAATTGTGGAAAGTCAAATCTACACTTGCTATAAAGTGAATATATGTCTCCCTCCAGGACTACTCTCACCTTTAGTAAGCACGGTTTGCACATTGGGTATGGTGAAGTGACTACTAACTCCAATTCCAAATATTCTATGGATTGAATTCCTATAGATATAGATCACAAGCCCACACTAGTGTTTTCATTTAACAACCAAAAGACACAGCTCAAAGGAGACATTTTTTGATAAAATAATAATAGTAGCTACAAAGCATTCTACCATAAATTTGTAGAACTCTCAGAATTCACATAGCTTCAATGGTAATAGTGAGCACATATATAGAGTATCTGATAAAAAAGGAACTAGGGAACCGAGAAAATGTACATCTCAAGGACTTCAGGGCCTTAATGTTCTTTCTCTTCTTATGGTGTCAATACACTGTTTCACCCACCTTATATCTAACTGTAGTGTCATTGCTGGACAAGTTGATAAGCTGAGCTCCCTTGTCCTGTTTCTCTCTACAGTTCAACTCCCAAATGTCAAGTCTAATTCTCTCTTGAATAGCTAACTGGTTCTCTTCTCTGTTGCCATCAAGATGATTTTTTTGCCTCGCTTTTCTTTCTCCCTTCTGGGTATGGAATCTCCATCTGGTTGAGGAACGCTGTCCAAAAGATATACTCAATGGATACGGGACAGGGGAGGGAGGGGAGTAGGAAATAACAGTTCCCTCCTATTTTGCTATTCTCTGACAGGCACAAGAGGAAAGGGCAGAAAGTGACAGCCTCTCAAGAACTGAGTCATCGTTCTATAGCTGGTTCTCTTAGAGACTACCCAAGAGCTATCTCAAATGATTTCACTGTAATGAAGAAATTACTTTATAAATTTTAAAGCACTACATAAATATTCACTATTATTATCATTGTCCTCATCCCCCTAGCTATTAAAATAAACTGTTAATAAAATAACTCTGTAAATCAGATACTAGAAGGTAATCAGAAAAATAAACTAGAACGTTTACAACTAGAAAAAATGAAAAAGGGGAGAGTTTTAGCTAGCATAGAATAAAGACTAGTATGGAAATGTAGTGAAGAAATCATTGCTGTGATGCCCACAGATAAGACAAGGAAAAAATTTATTAAACATTCCCAGTGCCAAAATCAATAGTGAAAAGTGATTAAGGGTAATTTATTAGATAATCATCTTTCGTGCTTTATGGTATTGGGGAAGCCATTAAGTATTTGCAAATGTAGCTAATAGGTAAAAGAAACGTGGTGCAAAGTATCTTCCCTAATGACTATAACTAAGGTTTATTTTATACATTTCAGATAATATCTCTGTAATTCTTTCAATTTACACTTTACTGAAAATAATTGTTAAAATCCCTCCTTCCTTCCTCCCCCTCTCCTTCTTTGTCCCCCCACTCATTTAGTCTCTTGCAAAAAATGGATTCTTCTAGCTACCTCTTATTGATTTTTTCCACAGACCTTTTTTTATTTTCCCTGTCTTACATACTCTTGATTTGAAAGTTGCCCAAAGGAAAAGCAACTCTAAATTACATTCTCAGACAATAAAAATAATGCTCCTCTAAAGAACTCAGTGGTAAAGCAATACTCATTTTAAGGGGTGGCTTACAAGAACATTTTTAAATTTATTGTGCTCATATCTTATTTAAAAAAAAAATTATGTACCTAGTTATGCACCCACTACCCACAAGCCTCTGGGGCACATTTATAGGCAAACCCATCCCTTCCTCTACTCACAAATGCCACAATTAATATATCCAGTGACTAGAGAGTAAATAACTCATACAAATAGAAAGAGAGTTTTATTAGCAAGCACTTCTATTCAGCCTCTAAATTCACCATTTTATAACACTATCAAATTATCAAATGTGCATTTATTTATGTAAGAAAAGACTTCCAAGGGTATGACCCTCTCCTTTTATTAGGACTCATCACCCAAAAGGTGTGTGTTTGTGTGCATGTGCATGTTATATGTTTAATAATAATATATAAATGTATAATATATACTATACATATGTCTCTATACATTTCTATATGTATATGTACACATAGATAGTGATAAGGGAGTGTTGCAAGAATTCTCCAAAGGTTATTTGGGAAAATTAAATGAAAAAGCAGTATAATATAAACATCTTAAGAGCAGAAATATAATTTCCATAGACATCTGGAAAAGCATACCATATAATCTCCTTTCCAACAGATACTCACCATTGAATACGTTATGTCTAAATAACTGAACAAAATAAGATTCAAATAAAATATATCTTTTTGGGACACTAAAATACTGTGCAAACACTGCAGGAGATAAATATATGTATGACATACTATAGACTCTCAACAAGGCAAGAGAAAATATATGAAATGCATCTATTTTTATAGGAAATTAAAATATTTCCCTTTAATTTCACTGCTATTTATTCAAAGCAAAGATACCTATAGGACAGCTAGGAAGTAATCAAAGATAAATATCTTACAGTTTTAACATGGTTTCAGTTACATAGACAAATATCTCTTATCTGGCTATGTACATGCTGTACCCATTAATGAAATGTAAGCTCCTCAAGGATAAGAACTGTTTCATTTTTGTCTAAATTCCCAGTGTCTAAGACATAGGGTATAAAAAATTCTCATTGATTGATCAGCTGATCTTTGTATCTTTAATGTTTGACATTGTACCTTGCATTCAATAAGCATAAAAAAATTGTTGAATTGAATTGAGTAGAATTATATGTCCAACAATCTAGCCCACAAAAATTCTAGAAAAATAAAAAAAAATAAAGGTTTATTTCTGATTTTGAAACATCTATCCATCTCTCCATGAACAAGCATTTATACTGTGCCCTCTGTATGCTAGAAACTGTAGTAAGCATTAGGGTAACAAATAAAACAATCCTTATTTGCAAGGTGATTACATTGTAATGAGGAAGACAGCAAGGATATGGATAAAATTCTAATCAGAATAAGATCATTTATTGAGTATCAGCTGTGTAGAGAGCTCTGAATGCCATATAGACATTTCATCTGAATTAAATTTTATTTAATCCCTAAATGTTATCTTAAAATATTAATTTGCTGATATCAAAAAACAGGTAAAAGTACCTATTTGTAATATATATATGTGTGTATATATATATATATCAGTTATTTTTGTGGTGGCTAAGTATTGGAAATTGAGGGTATGCCCATCAAGTGGTGAATGGCTGAACAAGTTGTGATATATGATTGTGATGAAAAATTTTTGTGTTACAAGAAATGACAAAACAGGGTTCTTTCAGGAAAAATTGGAAAGACTTATGTGTACTGATGCAAAGTGAAGTGAACAGAACCAGGAGAACATTGTGCATAGTCACAGCAATGTTGTGCAGAGAGAACTGTGAATGACTTAGCTATTTTCAGCAATACAATGATCGAAGAGAGTGCTAAAGGACTAATTATGAAGTATGCTATCCACTTCCACAGAAAGAACTGATGTTGTCTGAATATAGACTGAAGCATGCTATTTTTCACTCTCTTTCATTCTTTTTTTTAATTTGAATCTTTTTATGCAAAATTACTAACATAGAAGTGTTTTATATAAAAAATAATTTGCTACTTGTGTGATAGTATTGTGAAATAGAATATTGCTGAATGTCTGTTCTTTTCTAAATGTTTGTCTTTACTTATTCTTTTGAAAATTGCCAAGCCTGTCACATAATAAATCCTTAATAAATGTTTGTTGATTGATTGCATATAAATTAATAACCAGAAATGCCCAGAACCCAATAGCATATTTAGAAGTTAATTTTTGTGCTTTATAATCTCTACTTTTGGTTATTGTTTTTATTTCACAAATTGTAAGCTGAAATTATCTGCTCCTCTAATAGTGAGAAGCCTGATGAAATATCCCAGGAGTTGGCATTTGAAGGAGAGAAAACCTCAGCAGAAGGCCACATGCGTATGAAATGGGAAAGTCTTCATCAAGAATTTAGTACCAAGCAGAGACTGTTGCAGAATGCTGTGGAGCAGGAACGAGAGCAGATGGTATCTTTGTTTGCTTTTTTGGTTATTGATTGTTGGAAGTGTGTAATAATGTAGCTATTTATAATTGCATTGTAGCAGTCCAAGAGAAATAATGAAACATACCATATTTCTGTCAGAGTTTTTATAAGATTTGTGTTATTGTTGTGGAGGGAAAAAAGACATTCACATGATAATTTTGTTGTATAATTTGAAAAGAATAGCAAGTTGGACATAGTAGATTTGCAGTTTCATGAACATCATCTCTTTTATTATACTGTGTTTATAAAAATGTTTGTTTTAGTCCACAAATTAAAGAAAAAATATTATTATATGATATGTCCCCCCAAAATATCATTTTTCAAAAATAAGTTCATCTGACTGCTAGATTTTCAAAATAATTATTGTTTTTTTTCCTTTTAATTGAATCCAGGGCATAAATATGAAAAACAGAACAAGAGATGGAGTTCTCTGCATCATCTTGTTAAACGTAGTTAGCAAAATGATGATCAAGTTAGGATCTATGAATAAAATGTATATTTTTATTGTTTTTTAAGTGATAAATTTTGAAATGAACGTTACATTTTGAGAAGACTTGTGAACTCTTATTGCCAAAAGAACCGTGGTCTGGAAAAGCTTCTGGAACAGTCGTATTTTTCCTTGAAATATCATCTTCAATGAGTTCTTTTTCTTTTCCCCTTCCTCCCCCACACCAACATATCCCCCCAAATTTTGTCCACTCCTTTTTGAAGAGAAAATTTGGTGGAATGCTAGAAGTATAATTTGGCAATTAGGTAGCTATGATAATGACTATTAGATATATCAGAAAGCACAATTTTATAACATAAATTACAGTAAATTTTTAAAACTTGCCTTCACAATACATATCCATTTATTCATTTTTTATTCAAAAAACATTTGTTGAGTGCCTTGATTTGTAGCACCCAGCCTTTGGTATGGTAGAGGGGTAATTTGTAGAAGTATAATCTATGACCCCACCATGTAGGAGCTTATAGTCAAGGTGAGGACACAAAACATATGCATTGAGAAGGTAGAAAGTGACAAAAAATACAAGGAAATTTATTACTTCCTTGAATTTTTATACTAAAGAAGTATAAAATTAAGTACTTCATGGATGGAAAATAAATGCTAAAGCGGTTCAAATGAGGGAAATTTGAGAGAAATTATCTCAAATGAACAACCATTTTTGGTAGGTCTTGTGAATGAATAGTTTCATGGTAGATATAACACTTGAGTTAGGTTGAATTTGAGGGAAGAGAAACTGAAGGTAGAACAATAAGGAACTTCCTATATTAGGAAGCTACTGGGTTTTTTTTTTTTGTTTTTTATCAATGAAAGTATTGTCGTTCATAAATATAAAATACAAAAGTTTGTATGTTCTGTGCTATAGAAATTATTTTTTGCCTGAATAGTTAGATAAGAACTATTTTCTCAATAATTGTTCCATGTGTGTTTCTAACACAGTACTGTAGAATTGTCCTAAACATGTCTTTATTCCTATATAGCTTTACAGCAGGCCAAATAGACTGCTAACTGTTGTGCCACTGTACAAAGGGGAAGGACAGGCTCAAATGAAATCTTCAGTTACATCTTTGCTGGATGGTTTGAACCTGGCTTTTGAAGAAGTTTCATCTCAGGTATTATATTCTTGGTTTACTTGAAAATTCTATTTAAAAAAATGTATATAATTTTTAAAATGTGGATTTCACCCACTGTCTCTCATACTTAGCAGCCAGCCAACAAAGTTCACTAAAGTGAATATTAACAGGTCAGTATTGTTATATTAATCATACCCCTCCTTCCCACACAAGAAACAAAAGACAGAAGAATCATATTTCATATTTTGTGGTGCTTACAAAAATTGTATCTAATTGTAACTATTTATTGAGAACACATTCCTTTTTTTTTTCAAATCCAATATCACTTAAATGTATTGGAAGACTGACCTTTTCCTCTGCTTTTGAATTTCTTTCCCCAGAGTGGAAGGACAGGGAAGCAAAATTTTCACTTGCAACAAAAATTATATGATGGAGTTTCAGCTACCTCTACTTGGCTAGATGATGTGGAAGAACATTTATTTGTTGCTACAGCTCTTTTACCAGAAGAAACGGAAACATGTCTCTATAACCAGGAAGTAAGTTTGGTAACACACCTCCATGATTACATGCCATAAAAAAAATTTTATTCTGATTAATTTATCTTAGATATAAGCATGAGATATTTGTAAGCTGAAAATCAGAGATTCTTTCAAAGAAAATGATGAAAAAGATTAATTAGGAACATAAACTTGACAGAAACCTTTATATTCTGAATTCAAATTCTCAATCTAGTATACATAGGAAAGAGAAAAGAACATTGAAGGACTCCCTATGAAAATATTGGTACACGTATCACAAACCCACATAATGAATAAAAATTAAAAATAAATTACTGAATTTCTAAATACTATTTTATATTTTTTCAGCAGCTATTCCTAGTAGGGAATGTTTACTGAGAAAAGTACACCTAACAAACTCCAATATATCTTAAGGTCATTGAAGTCAAGTAAAATTTAAAAATGTTTAAAAACTTGAATTAATTGTTTGAGTGATAACAGTAGTCCATTGTCTTTTCAATGAGATGATGAGTTGATAATGAGTGTGTTAATGTATTTGGTTTCTTAAATGTGATTTCCCATTTTATGACTCCAGACTCTTGCCAAAGATATTAAAGAGATGTCTGAGGAAATGGACAAGAACAAGAACTTGTTTTCCCAAACATTTCCTGAAAATGGTGATAACCGAGATGTTATTGAAGACACTTTGGGCTGTCTTTTGGGGAGGCTATCCTTGTTAGATTCTGTAGTAAATCAACGATGTCATCAGATGAAAGAAAGACTGCAGCAAATACTAAATTTCCAGGTAGGGTAAATCTTAAATTTTGTTCTACAAAGTCATTTGTAGTTCCATGGTCCTATTTAATCATCACTAAATAAACTATTTAGTTGAGTGATGTTATGTAATGTTTGATGCAAAGCCCAAATCATTACTGATAATTAGTAGTTTAGGAATATAACCCAGTGATTAACTTGCGGAATTAGAAAATTTGAAATGCCATGCTCTCATAGAGATATGGGGAAATCACATGATAATTAGAATTGCTTGAGAGCTTAGAACATTAAATTGTATTGGAACTCATGAAATTTTCTAATATAAATGTTGACTACTACACACTTAAAAATGCATTACAAAATTATCAGAAAATATTTTAATTTAGAGACCTAAATATCCTTGAAAGAGTTAGTTACATAATCTCTTTACCTCTATTTAAAAGTTTATGGCATTTTTTAAAATTACAGATCTTAAGGTTTGTCATATTTTTTACTTTGAGTCAAGATTTCCAGCATATAACAAATAAACATGCTTGGACACTTTCCATGACTCTGGGTGAATAGGGAGAAATGACGCTTATACAATGGCTGATGATATAATTTGAGCTTTAACTGTCAGTGAAAATTAAGCCACCTTTTGCAAATAAAATTCACCATCTTAAAATATTTAAGTGTTTGATAGGAGGATGTCATAAAGATAGAAGTACTTTATAATAGATATAATTTAGATAGTATTATTGGAAGTAGGCTTGATGGAGTTTGAATTATAATTGTGATCATTGTTAAGCATGCTCTTGGAACGTGTTATTTTCTGAATAATAAAAAAAGAGAGAAGTAAATAGTTGTTGACTTCATTTAAGCTTTAGTACTTTGCTTCCTAAAGTCTAAAAGAAACACCAGGGATATTTTATATTGTTATATTACCCTGAGAAATTTGGTTAGAACATATGAAAAGTGAATGGTGAAATTATTTGCAAATGTATAGTCTGGTTCATCATATATTTAGAGCATTTTAAAGAATTAATGTAATTTAAGATACTGCTAAAATGTGAAGATTGTGAAAATATTGGGAAATACTTAACAACCTCATCTTCAGTGAAAATAAGACATATTTTATGGCACCTCAGTAATTGTTGTGTAGCATTATGACAGTGTACTTTCCTCTTGCATTTTTGCACAAAGCCTCCCAGAGCACTGCTGTATAGGAAAATGTGACTGAAAAGGGAAATATACATGGTGTATTCTAAAACTAAAGATGAATGGACCTGCCATAAATTCAATTAGCACAGCAGAATGGCCCTGCCCAGTTATTAGAAATGTCTACAGTAAAGGGTCTTAGACTATATAGAAAACATACTATATGAGCATGCAATGTTTTTTGTTGTTGTTAACTCTGTTATTTCTGAAACATAGTTTTCAAAATATAACATCAAGGGGTTGATGATGGAGGCAAAATGATAGCTCTTTGATGGGGAAGGGACTAGTGATCCATGAGGATTAAGGAACTGTGTCCAATCTGTTAACTAAGGGATATCATGTCAGCTTAGTTAACTGAGTAATGAGGATCTAAGGGCAGGAGTAGCTAAGAATACAGGTTCGGAGAAACAGAAAGTAAATAACTCTATTGAAAGTAGATTTTCAGGTTCTCATAAAGTTTTAGCTATGTATAGTAATGTTAAAATAGGATGTAAGAATAAAATTAGGATTATCAAATAATGAGCTTGATCCATATGATTTACAGAAATCTGTCTACTTCATTTATTTTTTTTTTAATTAAAAACGTAACAAATGCCATGAAGTTAAAACTGCATTAAGACTTTTGGGACATATTTGTGTGTATTAGAATCAGAAAAGAGAATGTTATAATTGAAATGGCAAGTCTCTATTTTTAAGGTTTTTTTGTTTTTTCTTTTCTTTTTCTTAATTATGTATAAAAAAGTTTTTAAAAAGTAGTTTTAATTTTGAGTTCTAAATTTTCTCTCCTTCCATGACTTCCTCGCACCCTTGAGAAAAGAAGCAATTTGACATAGATAATACATGTGAAGTGATGCAAAACATACTTCCATATTAGCCATGTTATAAAACAAAACACAGACCCCTCCCCCCCAAAAAAGACAAATAGAGAAAGTTTTACAAAAAGTATGTGTTGATCTATATTCAGATTCCATCAGTTCTTTCTCTGGAAGTAGATAGCATTTTTCATCATAAGTTCTTCAGAATTGTCTTGGATCATTATATTCCTCAGAATAGTTAAGTAATTTACAGCAGATCATTGTATAATATCACTCTTACTATGTACAGTTCTCTTGGTTCTGCTTACTTCCATTTGCATCAATTCATGAAAGCCTCCCAGGTTTTTCTGAAACCATCCCACTCTTCATTTCTCTTAGCACAATATTATTCCATCATAATCATATGCCACAGATTGTTCAGTCATATACCCAATTGAGGGGTATCCCCTCAATTTTGAATTTGTGGATCTCTGTTATGTACAAACTTACATTTCATTTAACATATATAATAAGGTCAATATATAACTTTCAAGGGTATCCTGCTTGCAGTTGATTCCTTCTATTCTCTTACACGAATTATTTTTAAATGCTTTAATGACCACTTCTTCCTTTTTTCTCACAAGCCTATACTTAGGCCCTTTCTTCTTCCCATCTCCTCCCTCCCAAATTTAAAAAAGAAAAAAAAACTTTATAACAATTGTGAACATTCACATTAAATAAATTCCCATGTTGACTATGTCTAAAAATACATATCTTATTCTGCATCTTGAGGCCATCACCACTCTCTCTGAAGGGGGGGGTCATATGTTTCATAATCAGTTCTCTTAAATTGTAGTTGACCATTGCACTAATGAATGTCTCATTACTTTACAGCAATATTTTATATGCAGTAGGTTATAATTGAATTCTAGTATAATAGTCGAGGAGGAGATTGATTAACACTGTGTATTTGTTAAATGCCAAAGGTCAGTCTCTTTTGGGAGTCCTATAATACATATTTTTCTGTTATCTTTTTTTAGGTAATTGCTAGAGCTAGTAACAAAATAACCCTGATAATTTTTATTCATTATATTCTTTAAAAAAGATTGTGTTTTTAATGTGTGGGGTATTTTCTTGTTTTTTGTTACTTATTTTTGGGGTTTTGTTTGTTTTTTTTTTTTGCCAAATATTCCTTCCCTACTTTGGAACATATTTTAGGTAATCAGTTACACAGTGGCCAGCTCATGTACAAAAACTATGGCATTTCAAAATACTTCATTTTCATTTAATTGGAAGAAATAGTTACAATATGAATATGATTTAAAGGTCAAGCCACAAGCATTTTTATCCTCCTTAAGTACCAAATACCTGCTTTGTTGGCAGAATTCAATGCCTATGGGAATGATATGTCTTCATTTTTCATTTCCCTACTATTTATAGCCACAATAGGTCTGGTTTTTTACCAGACCAATAATAACTAAAATGAATTCTTGGAAAAATGCAAATAGGCAGTAGAGATAATGGATAGACTGAATATGCAGATATGCATTATCTGTATTCAAACAGTTACCTGTGAGTTACAATTAACTATAAATAATCAGTTGATATTTTAACATTGTCTGCTCCTGTAATTCGCCCAAAGTAAATTTCCTGGTAATGCTATCCAATATTTTTTAGCTATTATTTGAAAATGGAAACAAAAACTTCAAGTGTGTATTTAATGGATGAGTCAGCACATTAATTTTAAAAGTTGGAACTGTCTTCAAATTTATTTCTCATTGTGGCATAAAATTATATTCATGATATTTTTTTTATGCTATCTATTATTTCCTCCCTACTGCCCACTGAATAAACATCCATTGACTGGTGGTAGGGAGGTGGGAACTTAAACAAAGGTGGTAAGAAATAAAATAAATCATTATCTGTAGATATATGCAATTGAAATTTTTTTGTAGTGTCTTAAAAGATAAAACAATCAAGATCTAATCATTCATGTGAATTTGTTCCTTCATGATATATATTTTTTTAAGTTAAGAAGAAGCAGTCACAGAGTTGTAGAGTAAGAGCTGGCTTCTGGGGTAGGAAGATCTGAGTTCAAGTCTCATCATTGAAACAAACTGACTCTGTGACCCTGAGCAAGTCACTTAACTTCTCATAGGTAGGAGTTTTTTTCATCCAGGAATTCCATTTAGCAAAAATAAATAAATAAATAAATAGAAATCACAGATCCAGTCTTTTTAATATAAAACTGATTTCTCTTATACCCAGTATACTCGTTAGATATCCTTCTAGACATCACGGGGGATTCAGGCAAGGCAATCCAATTAGCTTAAACTGAATATAATTATAAGGCAAATTTGCTACTACTATACACCTACATACTTCATTCCCAAAGCAAATATGACTGTTTTTATCATCTTGTACTAATGCTTTCGTCTGTGCAGTAGAGAACTGAGTTTATTTTGGATCTGTTTAGATATAGTGAAAAAACATCGAAATGAATATGTGGAAAGATAAAATACTTCATATTCAAAGATTCTGCTAATAGCATTGTAATCTATGGATTCATTCATTCTTGACAGTTTTCATATATTTAGGAGGTGTCTATCATTCTCTTTGCAAATACAATCTGTCTTTTGCCTAATTAAAATAGTTGTTCCTTTCAATACCTTGGACACTTTATCATGCTCTCTCCTCTCTTCTTTTTTTCCTTCACATTCAGCATTCTTGTGTTTTTACTCTGCCTTTTCTCTCCATGAGCTGTTCTTTTTTCTCAGTTTTAAGAGTGGACAATATAGTGGATCATCAGAAGTTTGATTTGTTGTTCCCTGTGTTTAAAGTTCTGGGTTTAGCACTGGGTTTAGCAATCTGGTCATATTTAGCCATATTCTCTACTCATCAGACAGAGAGAGAGACCATGACAGGCATGGCATAAATTTCTTCTAATGTGGCTATTATAGTATTATTTCATTCACTAAAAAATAAGCATATCTATTTGTTTTTCAAATAAAATTTAGGATGTTAAAACCGTGATTTAGTTTTTCAATTCAATATTCTTCCTTTGGAAAAAAAAAACAGTTTAGGACAAATGTCCTGATGGTCTATTCCCTTACAGGAACAGCATGGCCATGCTGGGTGAAATTCACTATTTTGGGCAATAAAATTAGGTTGGGGAAATGAATACACAAGGCTCAACCAAATCATTGTCCCTTCATAAATCCCTACAGTTACCTTAAATACTTCTTCCACCTAAATTTATGAAAAACATTGCGTATATATTAACTGTATTAGCAAAACCAACAAATAAAACGTAATTATTAAGTATCATGTTGCTGTTCTGGGAATCTAATTTCATGTCTTTTCAAGGAACAGTTTTATAATCCAATCTTTAATGGGATTTTTTTTTCATGGACAGAAGTAATGGATTTTTTTCACAGTCTTATAAATGATACCGTAAGTTCAAACATAATGAAAAGTTTTGACTGACCATGTTACTTTTAAGTTATACAATACTTGTGCTTGTGTACATTGAAGTTTCAGATACTTGTCAAATTCCATATAACCAACAATAATAGTACAGTGATCCTGAGACCTGTATGTGTGTCTTCTTACTCCAGAGATCGAGTAGTTGCTACCATTAATCTGTGAGTAGTTGGTTATATGGGTTTCTAAAATGACCTGCCTATCACTCTGTTACTTTTTTTTCTTCCTCAGAATGATCTCAAACTGCTTTTGACATCACTAGCAGATAACAAATACATCATTCTGCAACAGCTGGCTAGTGTGGTGGATAAGCCTGCAGCAGAACAAATAGAGGTATTAATAGTTACCTGTTTCTGAAAAAGGAGGACAAATGTAACAAATAATGTAGAGCTTCTGGAGCACATCAGCTCAAATAGTCACCAGAATATCAATATATGCCCTATGAGAGAGGGGAAATGGATCTTTTTTTTATCTCCAAAGCTAGATGCCACATGTTTACTTCCAAGAAATAGTAAGCCTTATTTAAACCAGGCCAAAGGATTAGTTTCCATCTTCCAGGAAGTTTTTGGAGTACACTAGAATTTATGGACACTGCTCTATTTTTTTTTCCTAGAAGTGAAGAAAATACTTGTATTCAGGCAAAATCCCCTTCTTTTGAAGACCTCTGGTCCTATATGCATTCCTTTGTCATATTATTTAAGATAATCTTTTTGCACCATGAATGTTAAATATATGATAAATGTAAAAAAGACAACTAGATCTATGTTGGCACCATCAAATGTACAGGGAATACAAGCAGTAAAAAATAAAATTCTGATTAGAGCATGCATTTTAATACCAAAGTATCTAAAGTGAATAACTGTTTCTGCTACTGGAAATATCTAAGCTGAAGAACAGATTCTGTCTTTGCTCAGCAGTAACTGATTATCATCTGGATAAAGAGACTCTACTTTGGTCCAACCATTTTATGATTCTCTCAGGCACAATAAATGTTTATTCTAATCTTTGTGCTTTTGCTCATGTTCAAATCCCTTGCCTAGAATACCCTCTTCCTGTTGATGTAAATCCTATAAAGTCTTCAAAGCATGATTTAAGTAATGTCCTTGCCATAAAGGCTTCTCTATGACTAATTATTTCCTTTGTTAAGCTCCTGTAACCCATATGTCCCGTTATAATTAGTTAGTGCACAATTATATGCCTTTTTGTAATGTTTCTAATTAGAATCAGGACTTGTAAAGCCAGAAGAGACCAAAAAGATCCCTGATAGTCCAGGGATTCATTTTAGAGATTAAGGAAATGAGACTTAGAGAGATTATATGATTTGTCTCATGCCACAGCAACTGGTGGCAGAACTGACTTGAACTCGGATCTCCTGGCTCAGCCAATTTTTCCTACTTGACCATGGTGCTTTTGAGGTGTTTCATGTGTATCATTCTTTTTTCTTTTTTTTTTTTTAGGACAATTGGGGTTAAGTGACTTGCCCAAGGTCACGTGGCTAGTTTTTGTGTTAAATGTCAGAGGCCAGATTTGAACTCAGGTCCTTCTTTCTCCAAGGCCAGTGCTGTATTCACTGTGCCACATAGCAGCCCCATCATTATTTTTTCTTAAGAAGATGATAAGTACCATGAGACTGTGTATCACATCTTATATTTCTTCTGTAACCCCTCATAGCAGAAGATAGAATTGAACAATTTTAGGAGTAGAAGGGTTATGAGAGAGTAAAAAAAAAAGAACCTTAATTGATAGATTATATAGAAAAATCCCTAAGTAACTGAAGTAGGTTTACAGGTAGTGAACAACCAAGCCAGGATTCAAATTCAGGTCTTCTGACTCCAGGTCCAGTGACCTTTCCATTGTTAATAAATATTTTAGATATTTAATAAATACTTTCCCCCATTTGATTCCAGAGAGTATCTTCCCATGCAGGTGAGAAAATTCCAGTTAAATTTGTACTAGAGAATATATCTTATTTGAGGGCAAAGCCATCTGTTTGCTACCAATCCAAAGAAGAAACTGTTTCATAAATGTTTTCTGATTATACAGGAAGTTTTCACCATATCATAGAAAAAACAATAAGTATTCTTAAAAGTAATATAGGAGTAAAGTGTCAGCCCTGGAGTCAGGAGGACCCAAGTTCGGTTCCAGCCTCAAACACTTAACATCCACACAAAAAAACTGGCTGTGTAACCTTGGGCAAGTTACTTGACCCCAATTGCCCTCCAAAAAGGCAAAAAAAAAAAGTAATATAAGAGGGATGGCTAGGTAGTGCAGTGAATAGAGCACTGGCCCTGGAGTCAGGAGGATCAGAGTTCAAATCTGGCCTTAGGCACTTGACACACTTACTAGCCATGTGACTTTGGGCAAGTCACTTAACCCCAATTGCCCTCCAAAAAAAAAAAAGCAAAAATAAAAGTAATATAGGCAAGCTTTCTCTTCATCTGTTCTTCTCATCTACACTCCATTTTGAAGTACTTAATCAACAGAAACACATTATTTGTACTATTGGAACACTATTCCTTAGCTTTTAAAACCTCTATATTACTATTAAGGTGTCCAGCATCTACATATTGGATGCTGTTCCCTTCTCCCTATAATAGATAGTATAGTTTTCATGTATTTTTTTTTAAAAACAACACCATTTAAAAATGGGAATGAAGGTTGGGGTTCAAAGAACAATTAAATGGCCATGGAGATTGCATGAATGTTACAAAGAAATGTAATTTCTTTTATTCAGGCAATACAGCAGGCTGAAGATGGTCTGAAGGAATTAGATGCAAGTATCATTGAATTAAAGAAACGTGGTGACAAGTTGCAGATTGACCAGCCCACTGTGCAAGACCTCTCTAAACTCCAGGTAAAGATTCAGTCAATGGCCATTTTATCCACATTTTCTGTTTTGTTCCATTCTTCACTTAGTACTCTAAATATACTATATACTTAAATGTCGAATTAAATTGAACAAAGTACTGTAATTATTAATGTTTCAGGGTTCATATTAATAAAAATCAGTCTCTCCATTACCTCCTTGATTTTTTTTGTAATGAAATACATGTTACTTAGGTACTAATTGATGAATCAGATTTTCTGTAACTTCTTTCAGTAATGGCTCTTTAGGATTTTTCTTTCCTTCATAATTTTTTCAGAACTGTGCTTTTACTTGAAAATAGTTTTATGTTTCACATGATATCGTTCCCTGGAAAATATATCACTTATTAACCCAATCTAGTACTAAAGGAAAACTTATATAGGACACTCTCTATCTGTATTTCCTCCCCTGCCCCCAAACATTTTTAGAGAAAAAGGAACACTCGTTCTATGTACTTTGCCATGTATTCTGTTTAATAATAGCTTTGACAGCTACAAATATAGCCATGTCTTTGTAAGTTTTAGAATACTTAATAATGTATCTGAACCTTGTATCAGTCACAAAACCAACACATCACTCAGAATGGAAGTTATAAAACTCTGAACTGAGCTCCCTGGATCATTCCAAGAGGTCTGAAAATTCTAGGCTCTCTTTCCTAGACCTTTTTTCTTGATGGGTTACCCAAAACCTGACACAGATGTGAAAATATGAGGCTGCCACAAATTGCTAATGGAATTTTTTATTAAACACAAAGTTGGCAGAGCAGTTTCTGTATTCCAAAAGTCTGCAAATAGTTGCCAATAAAACCCTGAGTTATCTTTGTATATCTTACTACAATAGTGTTAAAGGGATACATAAATGCAATTAAGATCCACAGGTCCTTTTAGGGAAATAAAATACATCCTTATTAAACAAAAAGAAAGGTTCGTTTAGTTGGCTTCATCTGTACACCTAACATTTCAAAATTCCTTATGTGGATATCTTTCTAAGTTTCTTTCATCATTATTCCAGAGTCTTTAAACATGAGGGAATAAAGTCAAGTAACATACTTGTAACTGAGCATGAGCATTATGTTTTACCATACTGGACATTTTTGGTCTTCCATAAACATTAATATGATACATTAATTGACTACATCCTTTAAAAATTCCGTGGTTGGTATATCATCCCCTACTAAAATGCAATTCCAAGTCAAATAGCTACTTACTCCACTCAGTTAACAAAATATTGCCTTAGTGCCTTAAAAATCTCTCTTTGTTCCCATTGAACTAATTAAAAATTAGTTTCTTTGAAGCCCTACAAAATGATGTTGTAATTGAGTCTGTAAGATGTTAAGGAAACCGTATAAACTTTCTCTAACGACTCGTGATAATTGTCTTTTCCTCTCTGTTGCTATATTTCTTATAAACCAAATTTCCACCTTTTTACTCCTCTCCATAGCTTTCCCAAAGTCATATAATGTAAGCCACATCTACATTCCCCTGTTAACTGATACTTGGCATCACTGGTAGAGCTGTTATCAGACCTATATTATTCCTCACAGGCCACACTCAGATTTATTGAAGTGTTGAAACATTAAATTCTCTTTTTTGGACATGATTTGTAAATATTATAGATGAATTAAAGGCAAATCAGTTGCCCCACCCTTCTAGGATATCTGTGGATAAGTAAGCATGATATAGTCACATTCATTTGATAAAGTGACATGTTTTTAGCCTGTTATTTGTCTGTATATCAAATGAAATTGGTTGCTTTTTCTGTTCTTTTAGGACATGTATGATGAACTGATGATGGTCATTGCCTCCAGGCGCAGTGGGCTAAATCAGAATCTAGCCCTTAAGAGTCAGTACGAACGAGCTCTGCAAGATCTGGCTGACCTGTTGGAAACTGGTCAAGAAAAAATGGCAGGAGACCAAAAAATGATTGTATCTTCCAAAGAAGAAGTTCAACAGCTACTTGACAAGCACAAGGTAAAAAATAAACACAATCATGTTTCTAAATACCTATTATTACACACAGCCATTTATATATTAAAACGTGATACTCTCAATCTTTTGAGTTCTTACTTTCTCTATTTTTCTTTTTACTTATATTTTACTATTCAAAGCAAACATTAAAAGTAGATCAAGCCCATTGAAAGAGGAAAGAACAAAGATTTGTTGCAGATTAGTTGAAATGGGATCTTGAGATATTTCTAAGTTGAAATGCATAACTTTTTAGTAATTTATCAAAAAGTAAGACCTTACTGGCAATCTCCATTCTCTCAATGGAAGGTAATCAAAGAACAGAATTCTTTAGAGAGAATCTAATCTCATCCCATATCCATATTCCCAAGTCTATTTTATCTGCTAATACTAATTACCTTTTTTTTCCCTCACAATTTACCTCTAGAAACATATTCCTTCTTGGTTTCTCCAGCCCAAGGGCGGCAACAGTTTTCCTGTTTGCCCTAGGAATGAACTCCTTCCTAGACTCAGAGATGAATCCCACCTCCATTATAGCTACAGATGTGTTGGTACAGATAAAGATGTTTATTCTTTCTCTTGCCTTGAACTTCCAGATATCTTCCTGGGAAAATAGAATTCCCATTTCTCTAAATGTCCATTCCACATGGTTACATAGAATGAAAGAAAAGGATAGCCAAAAAAGAGTGAGAAAAATGGCAAGATGAAAATTGGTATTTTAAGTCATTTTAAGGTTTACAATGCATTTTGCTAATGAACTTTTATTTTCTATGTATGAAGTAGGCAATAAAAATATTCTTACTATTGCTATGTTATGAAGGAAGAAACTGGAATTTACAGTAGCACAGTGCCTAGGTTCATGCAGCTAATAAGTATATGAGGAAATAGGTATATCTAAGCCTTTCCAACTTCTCCAGGAAGACCATTGTTCTTCCCACTGTTCCATGTGACTTCTTTAGGAGAGCATTCCCTCTGGTTGAGGTGAGAAACCAAGATCATAGAAATTACTAGATCACTAAACAAACTGTAAAACAACCTCTTTGTTTATTTCCAGATACTTAATGGGAAATGCTTTTAGCCTGCATGTAATCAGATACAATCCGTACTGGTTTCATGCTAATTATACTTGGTCCATTTGACTAGAAGTTAACAAATGGGATTTTGTGTGTGCCAAAGTAGAGAGTTAACAGTTACTAAACTGATAACACTGATGGGATGTTTAATGAACTTTCCTTAGTCTGCAAAATTACTAGTTTAGCTTTGGAATATTGTATTCAGAAGTTATTTATGATGGATGACAGCCTAAAAGTAAAATAAATGTGACTGAAACCCAGTCGGTAGCATGCCTTACATATGAGGTAATTTTTTTAAAAAGAAAACATATTTAGCCAAACTGTCTTACTTTTTCTTCTGGTGCCCTATAATCTGCTGCATTCAGATTGGGGTGGCATCATGAAGGTAAAATTTTTCAGATTTCATTTTTTTAGGTACTTGCATCCAAACCTTTATGATTTATTAAAGTTTTATCATTTTACCATGGAAGCATCTCTTTACAGAGCTACTCTTTTCCCTCAAGTCTTTGACATTATAATGAAAGATGAGTGTCAATTCAAAAGAATAGAAATTTTATAAAGAGACATATTTTGGCTCAAAGTCTTTCTCACATTTAGGATCATCTACCAATTAAGTGGGCTGCCTCATAGAACAATAAACTCCCCATAATTGAAAGTGTTCAGCTAGAGCCTGGATACCTGGCTTTGTAGGGATGTTGTTGGAATTCCAACAACAGATTATCTGAATGCTTTAGTGACCTGCAAATTTAATATCAGTTAAAACTATGCTTTGACAGTGAAGACAACTAAATATCTTAGTCTTTAAGGAAGAGTTAGAGCTTTCAAAAAGGAAATAATTTAGAGCATGTGGAGATGAAATATTCCAGAAAAGGAGCCTATGAGTAGAAACATAGAATGACAATGTACTTGGTGCAGGTATCCACGAAACAGTGCATAGATTCGTTTGTTTGGAGCAAGGAGTTTGTATAATGGAATAATGGGAGATAGATTGGGCAAAGAAAGTAGACTAGATGATGAAGGGTCTTTAACATGAAACTAAAGAATTTTGACTTCATTTTGTGGAAGACTATGAGCTGTTGAAAGTTTTCATGTAGGAAGTACTCCATAAAAAGTGATCTCAATTCCAAAATATCATTCTGGCAGCATTGTGGAAGGATTCTTGAGGCCATAAGATTGTTGAGGTAATCCAGATTTGGGATTTGGACTGTGATGCTGACAGTGAGTTTGGAATATTGTTACATTGCTCAAGCTGAATATTCTTTCACATTAACCCAATTCTGTCAATACTCTCATTGGAAGCAAATTTTAATGGAAAAGTAAGATGTGAATAGATTTGTGAATTCTTTGTTTTCTGAAAAATTCTAGGAGTATTTTCAGGGTCTTGAATCCCACATGATCTTAACTGAAACACTTTCCAGGAAGATAATCAGTTTGGCCATCCCAAAGGAAAACCAGGTCCACATGGAATTGATGGCTCAGGCTTCAGCTGTACTAAAGCAGGCTCACAAGAGAGGTGTAGAACTGGAATACATTCTTGAGGTGAGAGCTTCATTTTAACTTACTTTTTCTGTTGTAAACAAATGTAAGGGTATCCATTTAGGCAAGGTTTGGACATCCATGAAGCCTACTTTATACTTTAAAGAGGAGCACCTTGGTTTAATCAATCTTTGTTGTTGACATTTTCCCTGGGGTTCTACTACAGATGGACTTTTGCACAATTCCATACTTTTATAATCTTCAGAAATGTGAGTCCTAAGAAAGTATTAAATAGAGCCCTAATCTTATAAATAAGGTAGCCAAAACCTGGTATAATGCCAATGCAATATTCACAGTGCCCACAGTAGCTATGAGTATGCTGGTGTAGTTCTGAATCACAAAATGTAACAAACTCTCCACATGGAAGACAGAACCAAAACATTTATTCAAACACCAGAAAACCAAATCCATCATAGCAACCAAGAAGTTGGTACACATAACTAATGCAGCAAGCACTGACATCCCAAAGCCTTCCTTCCATCAGGCTTTGAAAATTAAACAGGTTACCTTAAGCAAATATGCCCTTCTCTCACTCATGCTAACTGCTCTGCCTCCACACTGCTTGCTCCCAGCTCTGCTAGTGCTGTCTCTCATCTCCTTCTTGCTCCACCCTTCCTGTTCCACCCTTTCAGCAAGCTTCTTCCTCTGTGGGCTCCATGTGACTACATTTGGCCTCATAAGGGGCAGGAAAGATCTTCACATTCCCATTCCCATTCCACCAGGTGAGCATATGACTGTATTAGCACAGAATGTGGTTTTGAATGCTATTACCCCTGTTGAGGACTTGACATGGAATAGAAACTGAACTGTTAGCACATTGTCTACCAAATTCAGAAACAGAGGTGGGGAAAACAGCCCTAATATGCTACCAGTGACTGGCATCATGGTCTCAATCTTTTCTGGGTGTTTGCCTTTGTCAGCTCCACAAGGTATTTTCAACACTCCTCTGCACCATCATTAGTACACTTGAATGGCATAGATAGTATGTTAATTTTTGCTTCATCTCACTGCCTTCTCTAGACAAACACTGGTATGTCTATGCTGCAATACATAATTTTTTTTGTGCTTCCAAGGAGGAAGTTTCCAGTCAACAATGATTTGTGGTGAAATTGAATTTAATGTTGACTCTAGGAAGCTTAAATTAAGTAAACAAATGAAGACTTCATACTGAGAAATTGCTGAGCCTTTTTATAAATCACCTTGTAGATAAACATCAATGATCTTTCACAATGAAACTGAAATCACATTTGAGTAGAAAGTAAAAGGGTTTGTATGGTAATGTAAGGTTAATAGCACATATTCATTTTAAAACTTCTTTTCGGTTTTAATAGTAATATCTCTTCTAAGAATTTATTTCCTCAAATACAATATACCAATTCATTTACTATGTGAAGGTACAGTAGATATGCATGACTGCATGTAATCAACTAACATATGTTAAATACCTTCTATGTGCCAACCACCGAGGCATTGTGGTTGCAGAGACAAAGATTAAAAAAAAAATTTCCTGCCCTCAAGAAGCTTACATTCAATCATAGAAAACGATACTTACATACTGAACTAAATAAAAATTTGCATAAAGTAATTTTAGGGAAGTTGAAAGCAGTAACTTCTGGGAGGTTCAGGAAAGGTTTCATGTAGTGCATGGCCCTTATGCTGAGATTTGAAGGAAGCTAGAAATCCTAAGAAGTAGAGGTGTGAAGGGAAAGCTGAGAGGTGAAATGGTTTCTATGAGGAACAGCAAATGGGTCAATTTGACTAGACCACAGAGTATATATGAAGGGAACTAATGTGAAATAAACCTAAAATATTAGACTAAATCCAGATAGTGAGGAGCTTTAAATGCTAAACAAGGTTTTATTTTATCATAGAGACAAGGGAGAGTCACTGGAATTTTTTTCTTTGACATGGTCAGATTTGTACTTTAGGAAGATTATTTTGAAATCTTTATGGAGGATAGATTACATAACAAAAAGAATTGAAACAGGAAGACCAATTAGGAGGCTATTAATCCAGGAAAAGAGTAATGAGGGTCCAAACTGGGGAAGGTCAAGGGAGGGAGGGGACTGTGTAAATGGCAAAAAAGAGGGATAAGTGTCAGAAATGTTGGAAAGACAGAATTGAAAAGACTTGGTGAGTGATTTGATATAGGGAGAAATACTGATAGAGAGTAAGGGATTAAGAATAATTCAGTTGCAAAATCTACTTTATGGCTAGAATAATAATGGTACAATTGACAGTATTGGAGAAATTAGAAAGAACAGTGGGTTTTAGGAGTAAAGTACTGAGTGCAATTTTGTACAATTTATATAACATCCAGTTCAAAGTGTCTAATAGACATTGGATTATGAGGGACTAAAGAAACTACTGATGAATTCTCAGATGATAGATATGGAGCTACAGGGATTTATAGGCCTCAATTTTTCTTTTCTTTTCTTTTTTGCATAGTGATAACAGCTAGGTGGCACAGTGAGTAGAGCACCAGATCTGCACTCAGGAAGCCCTGAGTTCAATTCCATCCTCAGATATTTAATATCTATATGACCCTGGGCAAGTCACTTAACCTTGTTTGCTTCCGTTTTGTCTTTAAAATGAGCTAGAGAAGGAAATGGCAAGCCACCCCAGGATCTTTGTCAAGAAAACTCCAAATGTGTTCACAAAGAGTCAGTCATGACTGAAATGATTGAACAACAACAACAAAGAGCTGAACCCATGGACATTGAGGAAAGAACAGAGAGAGAGAGAGAGAAGATGAGAAGGTCCAGGATAGACCCTAACTGAAAATTAGAGAATTAGACATGAATGATGATCCCTCTGATGAAAATGGGGAAGGACAGTCATGCAAAGTGGAACAAAACTAAGTGAAAGCAGTGTTAGGAATTGTAGAAGTCCGACTAAGGGCCACTCACTACAACAGTCTGAATGGGAGCTCTTTGTATGAATTCTAGAAATGTTAAAATGAGATCACTTGATCAGTTTATCCTCACCTTCTCTCCATTTTAATTCCTACACATGGAAGCAAAGGTCTCTCCAAATGTTTGGCAAAAGAGAAAAAGGAGAAAACCCCACACCAGGCTTACATGTCCAAATGATATATTTATTAAATAATCATCTTTCCAGTCTGCCTGAGCCAAGATGGATTATCTGGTGATGGACTTAGGGTGTTTTCTCATAGAAATAGGAACTTGATCTTTGTATCTTTGGCTAGGCTTCTGAGAAGCTCTCCAATCACAGGTGGTCATGAGCTCATAGTAAGAACAAAGATGCCAAACTTTGTTCATGGTCTGGATTTCTGACTTTATTCTTAGCTTTCTTTTGCCTGTCTCCAGGCTCTAAAACATGGTTAATGTTCAGTTAGGATGTTTTGGTCAGTATTTCTTATGTTTCATCTGTAAAATAGACTATCAGCTATTCAGAGATACAATAAAACTTAATATATAATCTTACACAAACTTTAAATTATCTCACTTTCTTCTGAGTACTTTATCTTCCTCCATAGCAACCTAAAATGTGACAAACAAATCAAAAATTGCTTTTAAATAGTTTCTGAAGTTCATGGAATTTAATTTTTATGTAAATCTGAAATATAAAAGAAAGGAATATCTGTTACAAACAAGTTCTCACCATCACTTACCTTTCTATCTCACAAATATAACAATATATATTAAATTTCTATTTAGACCTGGTCCCATCTGGAGGATGACTATCAAGAACTCACCAGACAGTTGGAAGCAGTTGAAAGTGGCATCCCAAGTGTTGGTTTGGTGGAAGAGAGTGAAGAAAGATTAAATGACCGGATAACACTATACCAGGTTAGTTATCATTGAAAAAAATATTTTTATTTTATAGTGAACCAAAGATTCACTAGACATTTCTCATAATCATAGAATCAAAATAAAATTAAGCTTTAATAATGTACTTTTATTTGTATTAAATTATACACTAATGAAGCAATGAATGAAAAGCAATGAAACTTCATATTAATATCAAGTTGACCATTTGGAGAATACATATATTTATATATGTGTATGACTATCTATACATACGCCTATTATATATTTATATATACACACATAGATACACATAGATGGATATGTACACACATATATACATATGCTTACACACATACATGTATGGTTCTCAACCTTAAGGCTTTCCTATTAACTAAAATCAAGGGCATTCATTATAAAACACACATATACACACATGATATATGAAATAATATGGAGAGAGCCTTTAGTTTTCTTTTTTCATACTATATACATTTCCTAAATTTTTTCTTCCATGCACATTTTTTCCAGTTTATCTTGAAACCCAATCATTAGCTAAATAAGTTTCAATTGGTTGGATTTGGAAAATGCCTGTATTTACTATGTAAATGTTTGTTGAAAACTAAGGAGAAGATTAGAGCTTCACTATAAATGGAAAGTTGACGTTTTCATTGTGGTTGTTAGCACAGAATATAACTAGGCTTCACATCAGTGAAGGATACTGTGGGGCACTGGAGAAGGTATAAGATTCAATAAGGGAAAAAATAAGCTGTAAACTTGCTGAACCAATGTTTTTGTTTGTTTTTTGTTTTGTTTTGTTTATATCATTTTAGCGGCTGAAATCAAGCTTATCTGAATATCAGTCAAAATTATACCAAGTACTGGATGATGGGAAAAGACTGCTGATTTCAATTAGCTGTTCAGATTTAGAAAGCCAGCTAAATCACCTTGGAGAACATTGGCTAAATAATACCAACAAGGTTACTAAAGAACTGCACAGATTGGAGACAATATTGAAACACTGGACAAGGTAATAATATATGTCAACTCCACATGATCAAAGGTCTTTGACCATAATGACTTTCCTATTAAATAAAATCAAAGGCATTCATTATTGCACATTTTGTATAAGTGATAAACTAGTTAGGACTGAGTTAGAATATCTTTGTGCCTGTGTCCTTTAATAAAGGAATACCTTCCAAACGACTGAAAAAAAGAATCACAGGAAATCTTATGGACTGAAAAATGGTAGTTGATTTGGCCAAGAGAACAGCTTGAAGAGGAAACAAGTGAGGAGCAGACAGAATAGTTCTGTGTAAATTAATATTTTCTCTTTGTATTCCACATTGTGAGAGGCAGCTTAGCGTGTGAGAGGCAGCATGGTACATACAAGGGAAATAATACAGGCTTTATACTCAAAAGAACTAAGATAAAATCATTCTGTGACCTCCAGTAAGTCCCTTAGCCTTCATGCTCCTCAGTTCCACATCTACAAAATGAGGGGATTGGACCGGATGACATCTGAGGTCCTTTCTAATTTTGGATCTATAATCCCATGGTAGATAGATGACTGATGTTAGAATTAGGAAAGCATGGATTTATGTCATGTCTCTGACTCAGACTGGCTGTGTTGCCATGAAAATTCACATAAGCTTTTAGTATCCCAGGCAACTCACTTCAGCCATAAGCTACAGATGAATCATAGAATTTCAGAATTGAAAGGTGTATCAGAGGCTAACCAATTTAATTGATACACCACCCCCCTCCAAAAAAACAAATCTCTGCAACATAACCCAAAATTGGTTCCACTGAAGGGGGAACTCATTACCCCAATCACCTGAAGCCTTCCACCAAAGGGGGGACTTACTACCTTACATTTTGGATTATTATTTTGAAAAAAAAATTTATAGCATCAAGCCTGAATTTGCCTTTGCATCTTCAACCTATTGCTTCTGCTTTCTGATTTACATTAGTGAAGGGAATTTCCATACTCAGAATTTCCTGTATCAGTAAAATCACATGTCCATCCCCCCCCACAAACAAACAACAGCAACAAAATATCATATTGTATTCCAAGATGCCATCTTCTCATTTTATGCCAGTAAAATGGCATCTCTGTGTTAAAGAGCAAGAAAGAAATAGTATTTATCTTTCACTTATAGGTAAGGAAGTTCAAATATAATGAGCCTTTGTCTTTTGTGACTTGTCCAGACTCACTGGGTTATAGGATTTCGATCATCTAGAGGCAAATCCTCTAATTCCATATATGAGGAAACTAAATTAGAATGACTTTATCTCACTGATCACAAGTAGCAAAACTAGAAGTCAGATCCAAGACTAGATAATATATGTTGTTATTCTCATTCATGTGCTTTTTCATTAACAGTTCGCTGCTTTCTCTGGTAAAACTGCTAACATAGGTTATAAAGAAAAAGTAGTACTAGGGGTCAAAATAAAAGCAAGAATCATTTGTATTAATAATGAAAATAGTTTTTGCTTTTAATTATTTTTATTTACTAAATATAAATTTATTATCATAATTTATGATATTGCTATGTATAATTAACTTACATTTATTAATAATTTATAACAGTAATTTAACATTTATTAAGTACTTTCCTCATAGCAGCCTTATGAGTCAGTCAGTGCAAGTTATTATCCCCATCTTATAGATAAGGCCACTTAGCTTCAGAGAATTTAAATGACTTCTTGATGATTACCCACCTAGTAAATAGAGGAGTTCAAATTCAAAAATGGGCCTTCTGACTGCACCATACTCTTTCCTTAGCTGCCCTTCAATGGACATTTATATATTTTGCTGTCATTAACTTTCTTACAGATACCAAAGTGAATCTGCTGAACTCATTCATTGGCTGCAGTCAGCAAAGGACAGGCTAGAATTTTGGAATCAGCAATCAGTGACAGTTCCACAAGAATTAGAAATGGTTCGAGATCACCTGAATTCTTTCCTGGTAAGACATTTTAAGAGTCTGAGACATTTAGTTAGATATGGTCCTTCTGTCTGTGTGATTCCATCAGTCATGTAAACCTGAGTAAACCAAACAGTGGTTACTTACCTTGTGGTATGCTTGTAATCCTTAGTCAACATAAATGGCCTTATCTTTCTATTCTCAAATTTTCCCTTTTAATTTTGTTTTAGAATGATATTCTCATCAAATATGTTGCCTCCATAGTAAGACAAGGACTTTGCTATTTTTTATTGGCTCTATAATTCCCAGTGAGATGTTGATGTAGTATGGAGACGTACAAGTCAATTATTAAATCTAATGGCAAACCCTTCTTAAACATAACTCCTCCTCTAGTGGAACTAACGCATTTATAATTGTGTAACATTTGTTCTCCCAATTAATTCTTCATTTAGGAATTTTCTAAAGAAGTTGAAGCAAAGTCCTCCCAAAAATCCTCAGTTCTTAGCACAGGCAATCAACTCCTTCGACTGAAGAAAGTGGACACAGCAGCGCTGCGTTCAGGGCTGTCACAGATTGACAGTCAGTGGACAGAACTGCTGGCACACATTCCAGTAGTACAAGAAAAGTTACATCAGGTACATAATGAAAACATTCTTAAGTCACTTTAGTCTCCTACGGCTGAATAAATATGTCCATGGGGAGGGAAAAATATTGATTAAAAACATAGATAAATGCATTATTCTTTCTTTTCAATCTTACCATCACATAAACCTTATCTTATTCCACTAAACCCTATTCTTGCCTGGGGGGGGAGGCGGGAAACAACTCCATCAATTAGTAATATCTTAAGTACAATTTATTATAGAAAAGGCATTTTAGGCTCTGACTGAATTCCAAAAAACTACTTTCAAAGTGCCAAAAATCAAGCAGTGTGTGCCTTTTGTTTCTTCTTTTTTTTTTTTAGTATTTTGCTTTTGTTTGCACTGCCCTGAGAGAGAATATCAAACAATTTAATGAGATAATTAGTAAGACCTATCATCAATTGAATTTTCTGTAGTTTTCATTACCTCACTCTTTCAAAAAAATTTTTTTAAAGGAACTAATAAGAAATTATTTGCTTCGTGTTGGTGTTACAATTAATTGAATGTTTATGAAGTAATTAAATTTTAGATGCCAATTGAGCATAAGCTAGTTTTTTTTTTTCAATATTTGAATGATGTTTAAATTGAAAGCTATTATTGAAGTTAAGATGTAGGAATTTTTTGGAGAGCCATTTAGTATATAAATTAAAATTAGCAAGTTAACAGGAATTGAGTTGAATTTTAAAACTTCTCTTTTACTCTAAATCATACTTGCACAGCTGCAAATGGATAAATTACCATCACGTCATGCTATTACTGAAGTAATGAGCTGGATTTCTCTTATGGAAAGTGTTATCCAAGAGGATGAAGAGAAGATTAAAAATGCTGTAGGACACAAAGCAATAAATGAATACCTACAGAAATATAAGGTAATTCAAAGAAAAGGTTTAGCTTTCTATCAAATAAATGTAGGTTATTTTTTTTTTTTTGCTTTTTGGAAGGTAATTGGGGTTAAGCGATTTCTCCAAGGTCACATGGCTAGTTTTTGTGATAAGTGTCTGAGGCCGAATGTAGGTTATTTTTAAGATTGTCATATTTTTTTTGGCAGATCTCAATGCATAATAACATTACCAAATACATGCGCTAAAAAGCTATAGACTTGTCAAGTTAGAGTATGTACACACACACATACACAGAGACAGATAGACATATACACATGCACATATAGATTTATTGCACTTATACGTGTATGCATGCAAATGCTTATACTGCTGTCTATGCACATATACACACGCATAAATTATTAATATTATGTATTAACTAATTATATATCATTTAATTATACATTATTTATTAATTTAATTATTAATATTTATAATAATTAAATTTATTATGCATAAATTACACACTCACATGCCTACACTTCTGTCTATGCATATATGTGTATGTGTGATCTTGGGTGCATATACACTGTGCATATACATGTGAATATATATGTGTGTATTTTATTCATGTGGAGATGTATATGTGTATGCACATGTGTATATATTCTGATTTGATATTCTGGTCCAGATATTTTGAGCAACGAACAAGCTTTCAATACCATAGTAAAATGGTCAAAAAATAACTTCCCAGTCAGAAAAAAGAGGCATCCCTTGTGGTAGTTATACAGAGATTATTCATTATGAATTCCTAAGAATAGCTTTTTAATAATTATTTAAAAAGAAAACAGAATGCTGAAGGACATTTTATTGAAACATAGAAATTACACTATCTGTGAGATAAAACAAAGCATATGTTTTTTTTCTAACCCCCTATCTTACACTTAAAAATGAAAAACAAATGTCTGTCTGAAACTTATGAGTCATGTAAATGTTCCCCATTTTTGCACCATTTAGACTAGAATGTGGTTGTGACAATACCACTTTGCAGCACTTGGAATATAACAACTTTTATTAAAATGAGAAGATATATTTAGATGTGTCTTCTATTTCATATGTTCTCTGTTTCCTTCTTTTAGGGTTTTAAGATTGACATAAATTGTAAACAGTTGACTGTGGATTTTGTGAATCAGTCGGTGCTGCAAATCACCAGTCAGGATGTGGAAAGTAAACGTAGTGATAAGACAGATTTTGCTGAGCAGCTTGGAGCGATGAATAGACACTGGCAAATCTTGCAAAGTCTAGTAAATGAAAAGGTAAGCAAAGGGACCTGGTGCTTATTTGTCTTTCCTTAAAAACAGCAAGAGAATTTGCAATAACAACCTTTTCCAACAATAGTCATTAAATGAATGTGCTATGTATTCCATTAAGCCCTAGGGATATGGCAAAAATATAGCTTCTACCTGACTTCCTGAAACCTATTTATTCTTTTCCATTGGATCTTTCACTTTTTTAAATTAAAACAACAACAATTGGCATATCTTAATGAATTTTGGCTTACAAGACAGGTGAATTTCAAATAGACAATAGCTACAGAAGCATTATTTCATACTTTAAATAATTAGTTTTGTCTCGGGTGAATATGTTAAATTGTTGGGACACAGTTTTGATAAAATAACTAATCACCCTTTGAACATTTAATTCTGAAACATATTTACTAATTTCTTATGGTAAATGTGTTCAAGTCCTTTATGTTTTCCATTTGATGCAGATCCAGATGCTGGAAGGTTTATTGGAATCTTGGACAGAATTTGAAAATAATGTGCAATGTCTAAAAATCTGGTTTGAAACCCAAGAAAAGAAACTTAAACAACAGCATAGAATCGGAGACCAGGCTTCAGTTCAGAATGCAATGAAAGACTGCCAGGTAATCTAGGCACTTACTCTTCATCACAAAATCGTGAAATGTGTTTGAGAAAATCAATAGCAGAAGAGTATAACAAGAATAGTCAAGAATACTCTTATATTAAGAGCTTGAAAATTAGTCATATTATCTTTTATCACTAGTTTTCCCAATTATATGTTTTTTAAACCATTATATACTTCTTTAATAAATTAAAAATACAACCATCCTATACTCAATTTTTAAAAACTTCACAATGCTTATTTATGTCTTTCATAGAAATAAGGCACAAGATAAATAAGCAATTATAAGCATAATTGTATCTCAGAAGAGAGACCTTTCACAATACTTTGAAAAATCAGTAAAACTAGACTGAACTGTAAGAGATTTCAAAAACAAGAACTCTCTCAGAAAAATATATAGGACCAGTGTTACAGATTGTATGAAGAACTTTCCTTCCACTAGTACTCTTAGTATAATATAGATTAAACAAGAAAAAAAAAGTGGAGTAAGCTAAAATTTATCAATTAAAATAAATATCTTAGATTGACACTAGATATTAACTGATAAGACAAAAAAATTAGGAAGAACATGTTATCTGCTTTCTACTTTTATAATCCATGCAAATAGCTTTCCACCTTTTCCAAAATCAGCAATTGCAAAAGTGAGGGTGCTATAAAACTAAAAAGGAAGCACTCAAAGGGAAAAAAAAAAGACAGACCAATATTCACATATTTCATGAAGATGCTTAAAAATAAAAGCACATTTTCATTGTCTGAAATTTGGATGGAGAAAAAGTAGGCAATACATTGGTCATGGCTACGTAAATTGGACAAAAGAAGTTATCTGAGATCATTTTCCCCTGTTTCTCATTGATCATTAACAAGAGTAACTTAAATAGAACTATGAATCTGAACCCTACAAGTAAACTGATGTTCCAAAATTCTACTTAGAACATGGACAGTCAAAGTCCTTAGCAGTATTCACAATTAATATCCCTGTTTTAAAAGGATATTTTTTGTATTGCAGACCTAATAAAATGACACTTTTTTGTTGTATTATTACTATAATCATCATTACCAAAAAGTTTGAAATGCATATTACTTTATATCTTCTTTAATTTTTTTCTTTTTGTTTTCTTGTTTCTCTTTTAGTCTTTCATTTAACTTTATTGTTCTCATTTTTTTGTTCATTTCTTTTTTATCTCCTCTTTTATTTCTGTCCTGTAAAACATAACAGAAGCCATGCCAAATAATAATACTATGATAATGTTTCTAAATTTCAATCAAAACTGAATGACTGTGTCGACAGTAGAGAATTTCAAATGTAGTTATTTCAAAGCAGACACGTTTCTTTGAATCAACTGACAGAAAGAAAGTACTCTGCATAATTAATTTAAGGTATCACTCTTCGCATCTTGGTGTAACTGGGAGGTTTAATTTGACAATACCCTAAACCCTTTCCCAGATTGGTAATCTGAGAAAATAAAATGAAAATAGTTGTCTAGCTTTCAAGCTCTGGTTTTGGTAGCATCATTTCTTTAGCCTTTCACACCACAATGTGAGGAAACTTCATTAATTTAAACTAACATAGAAGTTGGAGTAGGGCTGTTCACATTCACTATTTGCACATTAGATCTTTTCACATAAATAAGCTCTCATTTTTCAAAATCAGAATTCATTATTTAATTAACTGGTTGAAAATAAAAGTATGTTGTATTTCATTTAAGTTGTCAACTACTTGTGGCTGTATTAATGGTTATCTTAATTAATGGCTGTATTAATTGGTTATATTAATCAAATATATTTGATTATATGAGTTTTAATGATTTAAACTGTACCCAGGGTATTTTAGCAATATGTTTCCAAGCTGTGACTTGTGAGTATAAATAACATGTTATATTCACTTAGTAACATTAACATCAATAGATGCATAATATTCAATTTTCAGTAATTGTATTTCATGCCAATGTTAGCAATGTGATTGAATAATTATTTCCATTTGCCCCATAGTTAGTAGAAGTATGGGAGGGAAATATTTTGAGATAAAGCAATTATAATGATTATTATAAAATATAAACTAGAATGATTTTTGGTTCATTCTGCATTTTACATACTTTTCAAAGCATTACCCATTTATACTTTCATTTGATTTGTAATAATAGATAAAATTCATATAGTACTTTAATATATCATATACATTCATATATGTATATGCACATTTATCTATATGCATGTGTGTATATATAACCTATATGTATGTATGCATGTGTGTGTGTGTATATGTAAAATCTCATTTGATCTTCATAACAACCCTTTGGGTAGGTGCTATTGTTATTATTCCTGGCTTACAGATGAGGAAATTTGGGCCAAGGAAATTTGTTTTGTCCAAGGGTCACACAGCCAATAAGTGTCTGAGGCAGAATTTGAACACATGTATCAAACAATCAAAATTAATACATTAATAAAATTGAAAATTTTTACTTTTAAGGAATATTCCTTTATATTTCCTTTTTTTCACCATTTCAATTATGTTTCTATCTGTCTAGCTTTTAGGTGGTATAGTAGATAGAGGGATAGACTTGGAATAGATGGCTCAATGTATAGAGGACTGGGCCTAGAATCAGAAAGACCTGAGTTGAAATCCAACCTCAGACACTTACTAGCTATGTTAACTCGGGCAAGTCACTTAACTTCTCTTTCTCTTAATCAGCTGGAAAAGGGAATTACAAACCCCTCCAGAGTATTTATCAAAAAAATTCCATGGACAGTATTGGTGTGCCATGGTCCACAAGGTCATGAAGAGTTCGATACAACTGAGTGACTGAACAACACCTGAGTTCAAACCCTAGCCATATCCCAAAGAAAGGCTCCTAATATAATTATAACCAAGTACCCTCTTAGAGCTATGAAAGTTCTCTGCACTATTAATAAACAAATTATACATTCATCATGTTATTCCTATTTCAGTTGGAATTTTATATTGAATACAAATTGTAGACAAAAATAAAAAGGAAAATTCCCTATGGGATTCCTACTGCACTGTTATATATTGAAGATAAGGTCAGCAACATTTTAAGGTTTAACATGATAAAGGGCTCTGATAGATATCAAGTAAGTACACCATCTGTAACTTATCCTATTGCTGGACCTGGTCCCTACTTTCTCCTGTAACAATATCTAATCTATCATTATGATCTGAAATGATCTGATTGATTTTGTATCATCTTTTAATTGAACTTATTTATAATTAATTGACTGTGTCCTATAACTACCTAAATCATGGTTCTTTGTCTCTGAGCTTAGTTTAGCAATTCAGCTGACCTGTAATGAGCTCAGTTGAAAAATTCAGTTCTCCTGTTAATCACTGTTCTATTTTTACCTCTAGGAAATCAGTGAATATAAGGGAGTCTAGACTAGTATCTTTACAACACCAATCTATCCTTCAAGGATGTCTGGTTTGTTTTCCAAAGAAGTCTGGTCTACTATCTCTAACCTTGCAGGTTGATGCAAACAATGAACATTTCTTAGTCACAGGAGGGAGGGAAGGGGTTGTTGCAAACCTCTCATTCCCAGTTTCCAACCAATCATATTGTCCTCCACATCACAGCTCTGTAACCAATCATATTGGTTTTACTCTTCATGATGTTGAGCTCTTGTAATCAGTCATAAGTTGTTCCTCACCTATGAAGGCCTATTCTTCTGTACTCCTCAAAACTATACAAGAAAGCTGTCCCCATCATTTGGGGTCTTAGTTTTGCCCAGGAGCCTGAGATCGTATTTATTGTTAAATTTACACTGTACTAATGAATTGATCATGCTTGGAATTTTGTGCCTCTGTTTACCTTACTTTGATTATAGCAGTTTTCACATAACCAAATAAAACAAACTTTTCCTGTATAATCTTTAAGTTAATATACTCATTAATTCCTTCATTCAATAGTAATTTATTAAATTGTAGCTATTTCCTAGATACTATGCTAAACACTGAGGATACAAAGACAGAAATTAAAGTCTCTACCCTGAAGGAACTTACATTCTGAGGGAGATACAACATGTACACATATAGCTAGGTTAAAAATCTACACAAATTGAGTGCAGAGTAATTGAAGAAGGACAAGCTAGTAGCTTTTTGGATTAGTGAAAATCTTTTAAAGGACTCAATAATTAACCATTTTTTCCTTTGTTCCCTGAGATTTTATTATGCCCAATTTAAAATTTTATTAATTCATTGTCTTTTGAATTTTTTTTATACTTTTAGGAACTGGAAGATTTAATTAAAGCAAAAGAAAAAGAAATAGAAAAAATAGAACAGAGTGGACTTTCTTTGATTAAGAACAAGAAGGATGTGTCTGGTGCCATCATGACTAACCTGCAAGAACTCAACCACTACTGGGCAAACTTAGACCACATGGTAATAAAGTATAAAAATAAAATTATAAAGGTCACATCAAGATTTTAGAGCATATTCCTTCTCTAGATACCTAGTGATCTTGGAATCATAGCCATCTTGACAGTAATGGAGAAACAGTGATAGATTCTCATTTCCTAGAAACTTTGTACCACTACCTTTCTGTCATGACTTGGGGATAAATTAAATTTATTATGTAACAGATTGTTTTTACTTTTAGTCCCTTGAGTAGATTTGAAAAAATAGTCCCCTTGAAGAGATTCAAGGAATTAGTTTCTTGAATAAAACATACTTTACATCGAGTTACTTCTGCAGAATGCCTGACTTGTCAACTTTAATTTTGGAGGGTGACATTTTTTAAAACTTTCCCCTAAATTTTCGTGGGTACACCTGATTTGAAGGTTATAGGCTCCTATGCACTGAATATAGGTATTACACAGGGCTAAAGAAATTGTTAGGTTTGTACTTGCATGTCACATTTATCCATATAATTCCTTTTCTTCTATTACCAATCAACTACAAACGCTGCCCAGTATAATGGGCTATAAATGACAGTGCATCTTCATATAATAAATATATTCCTAGTTCCCTTATGAAAGTTAACCTCCCAAGAGATTACAAAAGAGCATCTTAAAATTTATGCTTTGCCTCTTCCTTATTTTTATTATGTATGTTGCCTGATTCTCATTATATAGCTCTAAATGTGTGAGGTGATGCATAGAGTTAGGGTGACTTTGCATTTATTTTGTGGAATTATCAATGTACTATTCTCTCCACACACACACTTTCTAAAGGTTGGACAGCTAAAGATATTACTACAGTCAGTGTTTGATCAATGGAATGTGTATAAAGTGGCTTATGAGGAATTGAACAATTACCTAATGGAAGCCAGGTATTCTCTTTCCCGTTTCCGGTTGCTGACTGGTTCCCTGGAAGCTGTGAAAGTGCAAGTAGAGAACCTTCAGGTGAGGAGCAAATATTAAATATTTCGTTGCAATGACTTTACACTTATGGAGAAAGGAGAACAGAGAGGTTTGTACAGCAGTTTATTAATCCTATTCTTTATACCAAAGCATTTGTAAGATTTTAAAACCATATTTATATGCTTTGTTTCTGAAGCAAACCTCCTGTGGATTCCATTTCTTCACCAGGTATCCATCCCATAACTAGGTGACACTGTATCCTAAATATTTTATTTTCTAAGTTTTCTAAGGTAAATATTAATTACTGAATATTCACTGTTTTGTTAACTCAGCACTATTTCAAAAGTCTGTTTTATGCCTCAACTAGGTGGCTTAGTGAGTAGGGTGCAAAACCTGCTTTCACATTCTACCTCAGATGGTTACAAGCTATGTGACACTGGGAAAGTCCTTAACCTTTATAAACCTCAATTTCTTCATCTATAAAATGAGGGAATCAGATTTTGTTGGCCTCTAGGCTCTCTGCCAAAATCTATAATCCTTTTGATCCCAGAATCCCTTCATTTTTTTCCTCTAAGTTCTCTTCCAGCTCTAAATCTGTGGTCCTCTGGTCTACTTTCCACCACTGACATCTTCCTCTCAAGTTTTCTCTTTTTATTCTCTTCTCACCAGTCTCCACAAATTAAAGGATTAAAAAAATAAAGCAAATAGAAATGAATAGAAAAGCTATTAACTAGCTCTTAAACTATTTTTTCTTTGCTTTCCACAAAAAGCTAAGTGCCTTGTTCCATGTGTGCTCTCTTCCTTATTGCTCTGTTCTTTGTTGTATCTATTATCTATAATAACATCTAAAATGACATTCCTACCATAGATGAAGGTATCCTGCCCAGTCATACTATCTCCACTAAACTGCTGCCTCAGGGTCCCCAACACTGTCACCCATTCTAATTTGGGCATTCTTTTCCATCTATTGCTATTTGTCCTTGGAAGAATAGGTACTGTGTGTATTAGGAATTGGGAAAGGGTGCTTAAGGGCTAAGGTGCACAGAATGTACCCTTTCCTACTTCTAACCGACTCTGGCAACTTGGCACAAATTCAAATACTGCTGATTCAATGTGTATTTCTTCTGAAGTAAATTTGCTTTCCCTGACTAACATTTAGTTTCCCGAATATATTATACAATGGAATGTGTCAGGTGAGTCCTTGTTAATATGAACTGAATATGATTATGATGAAATTAATATGATAGTTTTGGGAGATTTAAAATAATTTCCTAATCCAAAGCATTAAAATGTTCTCTTGAACCTCATGTGTTATCAATGGCACTTTTATTGGCATTTCCTTATTCTTTGCATGATTCACTACCTTCTTTGTGAATTAAAATAACAGCAATAATAAAGTCTACAATAGTTTTAAAATAGTATTAGACTTCACTGATTCACTTATGAACATCTTACCTGGTGTTGAATATTGCCTGGAGTCTTTTCTCTATATGTAGTGGTATTCTGGATACCATTCCATCATCTACCTTCCAACTAACCCCTATTTCCCCATTCTCCTAAGGCTTCAGGAGATCTTATTTTATAGTCCCTGAGTTCTTGGCTTTGTCATTATATTCCATCCTGTTCCACAGGCTGTGACCCACTCAAGAGGTGGGTCTTATAGGAAAATTTAGATGAAGACTGTTGCCCAGTCAAAAAGTATACCAGAAAAAAAGGTGGCTTCTTACATTCTAAGCTCTCTGAAGTATGTTCTGGAGTCCTGCAGCTACTACAAAGAATAGCAGAATCTTGTTTTCCTGGGGCTCTATTTTGGAATCTTGCCCAGAGTAGCATTCAGAGTATTCCTCCCTAGGAATAACTGTAGAATTATATCATTTTAGATCAGGAAGAGACCTTAGAAATCATCTACTTCAATTTTCTTTGTTTTACAAGTGAAATAGGCTCAGTCACAGAGCTAATCAGTGACAGAAATAGGAATAGTATACAGGTCTCTTGATGTCCAGTCCTACACTCTTGCAAACATATGAAAGATATGATTCTCCATCTTCATCTCTACTTCCTGGATTCCTTCTGTCTCTGCTAAAATCCCTTGTTCTATAGAATGTCTTTTCTTATTCCAGTGCTTTCCCTCTCTTGATTATTTCCAGTTTATCTTGTATCTATCTTGTTTCTTCATACTTGTTTGCATGTTGTCTCCCCCATTATACTCAAGCTTCTTGAAAGCCAGGAATATCTTCTATCTGGTACCTAGTAGGTACCAAATAAATAAATGTTTATTGACTAACTGAATAATTCTGGGGTGACTGCTCCAAAGTAGAGATGAGAATTGAAAGGAAAGGTATCTACAGAAAACTTTCATTACATTGTCAAATTAGATTAGCTAGCTTGCTGTGTGTGCTGTGTGTGTGTGTGTGTGTGTTTTATGATTTACCTGCTGACCTCTTCTTGTAATCATTAGTGCACATATCTTGGAGTGGTAAGAAAATTTATTAAAGAAAACTGATAAAAATTTACTTGAATGTTACTCATTTTATGTTTTTTCAAAAATACCTGGCAAGCAACTACTTTAATTTTTTTAATTTTATTTTTAATTTATGAAAGAAAAAAAGTATTTCTATAACATAGTAAATTTTTTAAAAAGATAATTGTACACGAAACTGCAAATCTATTATGTTCAACTTGCTATTCTTTTTAAATATGCAATAAAGTGTAAATTTTGGTATTAACAGTTTAGATACGATCATGCAATTTGTTCTCTTTTTGTGAATAGAGTCTACAGGATGAGCTAGAAAAACAGGAGAGCAGCTTGCAGAAATTTGGCTCTGTAACCAACCAGCTGTTAAAAGAGTGCCATCCACCAGTGACAGAAACACTTACCAATACCTTGAAAGAAGTAAATATGAGGTATGGCATAGGCTAATTCACATGCCTTCTTAAAATATCTCATTCTTAGCGCCACCAACTACATAATTGAAAGCCTTTAGATTTTTGGTCTTGAGTTTATTAAGGTTTTATTCCTATATTCATTCTATTTGTTTTGAAGATGAAAATGTTTTGTAAGAAAAAAATGAATTGATTTATTTGGAACTACTATCTACATAAATGGAACTGTTACCTACCCAAAATATTTTCGTCCCTTATCCTGTACCATCAAAATAAAATTATAGGCCACTGTTGAAACACTATACCTTTTTTTTAATTTAAAAAAATGGTTGTATACTATTTCCCTTTGCTCCATTTTAAATCTTATTTTGTATTATAATTAATGAGCCATTCAACAGGCGTTAAATGCCTATTATGTACTAGACACCAGGGCTACAAAGAAAAGAATAAAATAGATCCCGCCACCAAGGAACCTACATGTTAATATCTTACTTGTATGTGTATTTCCTATCATTTCCAGGTGGAATAATTTGCTAGAAGAGGTTGCTGAGCAGCTACATTCCAGTAAAGCCTTATTTCAGCTGTGGCAAAGATACAAAGATTATTCTAAACAGTGTGCTTCAACAATTCAGCAGCAGGAGGATAGAACCAATGAGTTACTGAAGTCAGCAAATAATAAGGATATTGTTGATGATGAAGTTGCAACCTGGATTCAAGATTGCAACGTATGTTTCACAAATGTGTTTCTCCACTTTTCCTTTCATCAGAATCCAAGCTTGCTTAACTTCCAAAGTTTTATCTAATGTTGCCCATGAGGTCTGAATATACCTCAGGATACAAAATACAGTTATTTCTTTATCAAGGAAAAGGTAGCAAAGAAGTATCACCTTTCTGAGATATGTCCGTATACGAACAAGGAGAGGAACAACTTTGCCTGAGGAGAGGAAGTGTGTCACAGTGCCCATACCTTCACATGCTTAACTGCTTTAAAACCTGTGCTGATTTTCATTAAAAGACCAGAAAAATTCTTTCAGTTTTCCTTTCTTTGTGGTTTATCCTTGTTAGGCAAGGACTTTATGATCCTTTTTTAAAGATGTTTAATGTTTAAAACAGCATCATTTCAGTTTATTTCTCTAATGCTTTGTCAAGGTTAAAGTAAGTTATTTCATTTAATCCCACATGTAACCTCTACTGGTGAGGCAAATAAACCTAATTTTCCCCTTCCTCCATTATATATATAGTATAGATATATTAGAATCAGTGGTGGAGGTCTTAATCCACAGGTAAATGGGAGCTTAGAACATAACCTAGTCCAAGGATTCTTAACCTTTTTTTTATGTTGTAGATCAATCTGACGAAGCCAGTGGACCCATCTACAGAAAAATGTATAAAATAAAATATATAGCAATACATTTTAATGTATAAAATATATTTAAATGCATAAAATATACAGCATTACAAAGGAAATAAATTGTAATGAAATTATATGTATGTATGTATACATACATATATTTTAAAGTTCATAGGCCCCAGGTTAGGAACCTACAGAGTAAAGATATTTGCAAATGCAATATTCACTGCTGTATTGTACCACACATGAATATTAGTGAGGAGATTTAGATTTGCTGAATAAGTGCAAGTATATACAAACCTATCCTGCAACAGAGAAGTGAACTCACTGTTTATATGGTCATAATAAGAAGGTGAAGAGATTCACATAAAGAGTTGTTTCATGGTAGACATTTTCATTTTTGCCACTCTTTTTAGGACCTTCTCAAAGGCCAGAAGACTGTTCAGGATTCGTTGTTTGTGCTCCAAGAGCTGGGAGAGCAGCTGAAGCAGCAGGTGGACACTTCTGCAGCAGCAGCCATTCAATCTGACCAGCTGTCTCTGAGTCAACACTTGTCTGCCCTGGAACAGGCTCTTAGCAGACAGCAGAAACTACTACAGGTAAAGAGAGACAGCCAGAGACAGAAACATTGACTTCTTTTAAGTGGATGTGAGAACCTGATCCTTTATTTGTCTTTGAGTTTAAACATGGAAATATTTATAAATAGCAGACTGATTCATCATTGAGACAATCTAAATCCTCCTCAGGCTTCCTCCAAATAAATAATGACTGATGATCAAATCCTTAAAACAGCAATTTTTAAAATATATAGAAAATTGTAGTTTACATTCCTTCCTATTGCATCAATTAATCAAGCAAGCAGGCATTTATTAAGCACTTATACTATGTAGCACTGGGGATACAAGACAAAAAATGAAATAGCCCCTGCCTTCAATGAGCATAGATTCTAACAGGTGACACACAACACAGAAACACATAGATAGATGCAAAGCTCATATAAGGCCAATGTAAGGTAACCTTAGAGAAGAAGGCATCGGTGTTTGGGTGGGTGAGAAAAGAGTTGGAGGAGGAAAAGGTCTGTCATATAGGGAGTGACACATGAACTTAACCTTGAAGAAAATCAGAGATTTTAAGAGACTCATTGAAGATGGAGAACATTCATTCCATGTAGAGGAAAGAATTGGTGCAAAGGGACAAAAATAAAAGATGGAATATTGCAAATAATTTAGTATGACTGGACCATGTATAGAAGCAAATAATGTATAAAAAGGTTGAAAGCACCATGGGGCCAGTCTGTGAAAAGCTTTAAATGCTAAACAGAGGTACTTATGTTTGAGCCTATTAATAATATAGAGCCTCTAGAGTAAGTTAAGTAGAGATGAAAGATGACGAGGTCAAATTTACACTTTAGAAAAATCACTTTGGTGCCTATAGCTGTTGGGGGGAAGGGATTGATCAGAGGGGAGACCTGAGACAGGGAGACCAATTAGGAAGCTTAGGAAATACTCCAAGTGTGAATGGAGAGAAGGCAGGTGAAAGACATAGAAATAGAAATGACAAGATTTGGCAATTGATTGGATATGTGAGAAGAGCTGAGAGTGAAATGTTGAGAATGACATGGAAGTTGTAAACCTTTGTGAATGGAAAGATGGTAATATCCTAAACAAAAACATGAACATTTGGAAATTGTATAAAGCTAATGCTGAATAAAAATAATTCTATATTTTAGAATAAGGAAGAGAAGGTATACTGAACCTGAAAAATCACTGTAGCAGGAATTTTAGGAAAAACTTGTAAAATGGGAAAGTGTAACAAAAAATAGAGCAGTTGCCTAAGTAAATTAATAAACTACATCTAAATATATGTCTTCTAAAATTCCAAATCTTTTTTTTTTTTTGCGAAAGGCTGGAGTTCTTGATTATGAAACATTTTCCAAGAGTTTAGAAGGTCTGGAGGGCTGGATTTTAGAAGCTGAAGAAGTACTAAAAGGACAGGACCCCAATCATTCTTCTGACCTCTCAACAATTCAGGACAGGATGGAAGAACTAAAAGTAAGTATTAGAAAAGTCATCACTATTCTTTTATATCGTAAGACAATAAAATACATTTTCATGGATAAATGAATGAGAAAGCATGTATTCAGCACTTAATATCTGCTAAGCATTAGGGTATAAAGAGAAAAGTAAGACAGTACCTGATCTTAAGAAGCTGGTACTCTGATTACAAGTGAGAACAAAACAAGAGATTTCAGCTACTAAACAGATGCATAAGAACAGAGTTCCTCAGTGGGGTGGATGGAGGGGTCATAGGGGTCCTTATATTACATGAAAAAATCAAGTGTCAGTGAATGAAGAAATGGAGCAAGGACCAAAGGCCTTATGATGTAGGGGGTCTTACACAAACACCATCTTAGCATAAGGATTATAGTTGGTAACTCTGATCCTTTAAGTGGTATCAGCTAGCTAGCTGAGTCCACCAGCAGGATTGTGGGGAGAGGATGGATCTGAAGTAAATAGTCAATAAACATGTATTAAGCACCTACTATATTTTGAGCACTGTACTTGAAAAAGAAAGACAATACTTGCCCCCAAGGGATTTAAAATTTAATGGGATAAGACAATATCCAAAAAAAAGTTGAAAAGGAGAAGAGAGGGGGCAACTAGGTGTGCAGTGAGTAGAGTGCCAGCCCTGGAGTCAGGAGGAGCTGAGTTCGGATCCGGACCCAGACACTTAACACAAAAAACTAGCCGTGTGATCATGGGCAAGTTACTTAATCCCAAATGTCCTCCCAAAAAAAGCAAAATAAAAGAAGAGAGGACCTGACCCAAGGGCATGATAGAGAAGCCAAAGAAGTATAAAAATGAGTGTTAATAAAGAAGTAAAAGAAGTTCAAAATGAATACAAACAGGATGGAAATAAGGTGATATCTGAGATATTCAACCCTGTGTTGCTGTTCAGTCATTTTTTTCAGTAATGTCTGACTCTTTGCAACCCCATTTGGAGTTTTCTTGGCAAAGATACTGGAGTGGTTTTCCATTTCCTTCTCCAGCTCATTTTACAGATGAGAAAACTGAGGAAAACAGAATTAATTTTAAGACTTGCCCAGGGTCACACAGCTATTAAGTGTCTGAGGCTAGATTTGAACTCAGGAAGATGAATCTTCCTGACCACAGGGCCAGCACTCTATCCATTGTGCCACCTAGCTGCCTTCTGAGGCATCACACTAGATGAGACAGATAGCAACAAGGAAGATATGCTTAAAAGAGAGAAAGGAGTTGGCAACGTGTCTACAAGTTTCCTCTGTACTTTGCATTAACCTTGACGGACCAGACAGTGGTCTACAATCAAACCTCTCCAAGAAAGAGTTAGTTTATTTGTTCTGTGGAATTATAAGGTTCATTCACAGTAGATATGCCTTCCTCTCTTCATTGCAGAGATAGGAAATTATAAATATGGAATATTGAATTGTGTTTCCTTTTTATTCTGTATGACAAAAGAAGGTCTACTGGGGTGGGGAGGAGGAAATGATATGTTTTCATGCGCAAAAAGATAAATATTTTGAATCATCCAAATGCTTTAAAATTCAGTAAAACAATAGAATAAGATGTAAGTTTCCTAATTAAATTGTATTTTTAAGAGTTTTCTTATGAACCTCCTTCCTTTACTTGAAGAACTAGGGGCCTGTGAGTGGAAAATGTATGTACTGTCAGACTTCACTGTGCTAGTTGTTTTGTTTTAACTAAATTTCTTTTTTTTTTTTAATGCAGTGGGGGTTAAGTAACTTGCTCAAGGTTACATGGCCAGTTATTACTTTCATGTGGGTGCCAAGAATCTGAGACCGGAACTGATCCCGGGTCTCCCAACCTGGGGCTGATGCTCTTACTCACTGCACACCTGGCCGCCCCTAAGCAATTTGGGTTAAGTAACTTGCTTAAGGTTACATGGCCAATTATTTTTGTTAAGTATCTGAGGCTGAAACCGATCCCAGGTCTCCCTACTCTGGGGCCCGCACTCTTACTCACTGCAGCACCTGACTGCCCCTAAATTTCTTTTTTTCAAGGGGAAATTCACTGTGTAGATCCTAGGTAGGGAAACAGATGTGAAAGTATATCCAGAAATTACTGCAAAAACAAATCGATATTAAAAAAATGAAACATTTTAATTATTCCCCCCCCTATTCTGCATAATGTGGATGGTTAATAGATAAAAATGCACTAATGATAGAAGGAGGGATGCAAACTGCCTAAACTTGCATAGAAAGATGTACATAACATGCTTTGTTCTTTTTCTTTCCCCTATTAAGAATGGAAAGGAAAGAGGAAGATAAAAATCTGTCTATTAATTCTTTCCTTCCTTCCTTTTTGTTTCTTTGCTTTGTTCTTTTTCTTCTTTCCTTCCTTCCTTCCTTTTTTTTAGACTGTTAGAGATGTTTGAGGCACAGAAAGTTTCAATGACTTCCCATGGTCATATAGTCTCCGGTCATAGGCAAGACTTAAATTTATATCTCCCTTCCTCCACAGTTCCACGGTTAGCCCTCCTAATCTGCTACAACAAGGTGTTGCTGTAATGTATATTAACAAATACAGTTAATTCAGCTTTTCTAATTATAGAAGGGAAACCAGCAGTGTTGCTTCTCTTAATATTTGAAGTTCCTTTTGGGGGATAGAGGGAAAGCCAACACAAAAAAATGTGGAAAAAGTTAGTAAAGAATGAATTGTAAGGTAATTGAGGAAATAAGGTTGAGATGGTACAAAATTCTAACGTCAGATTTCTCCATCATACAAACCTTTGCACATTAGCCAGCCCATTGAAGACCAATGTTGAGAAAGAGCAAAACTCCAAAAATAAAAGCTTCATCTTTCCTCAAGTTGTTGGGGAAGGAAAGGAGTAATAAAACTTCAATTAAAAAAAATTTAAGATGTGTCATTTATACTGGTAGTCACTGGAGCTATTTCTTATCTAACAAAATACAGTGGAATAATGAAGTCAAGATTGCCATGTATAAATAGTCTGGACATGTAAAAAAAATTAATCATTCGTGTCATTTTCATCCTTAACCTAACACTTATGAAAAACCTTGTTTTGTCAAATCACCAAAATAGCCAAGTCAATATATCTTTAGTGTCTTATCTTTTCCCCTATTTTCCTGAAATGCTGTTATCATGTGGTCTAAAATTTGACAAAAGAATTACATAGATAAAGAATAAGGGGAATCTATAAATCCAGGTAATAAGGACCTAACTGGGCACTTAGACTGTTAGTAGTACTTCACCTTCACTGTGGTGCAATGTAGATTCTTTGTGTTTTATTTCAGGGACAGATGTTAAAATTCAGCAGCATGGCTCCAGATTTGGATCGTCTAAATGAATTGGGGTATAGATTACCACTAAATGATAAGGAAATCAAAAGGATGCAGAATCTGAATAGACACTGGTCTTTGATCTCCTCTCAGACCACAGAAAGATTCAGGTACAAAAGCTCAGAAATTTGACATGAAGTAAAGTTACTTTTATGGCTTTTTTAAGTTTTATGGTTTTGTAAAATTTGTTTCTTTTACATAACTGCCACAATTTGGGTGAAAAAATTGGGAAATTGGAATTTAATAAAATACATTCATTTTTATATGCATTGAGTATTAAATATTGCTTTTCTTTAAAAATTAAAATTATCTTAAAATGGTAAATTGAAACTTTTAGTGCATTTACATTTATTTTCCTAAATATATACAAATTGATGATTTAGACTGCAGATATTATTATAGTATAAGATGTATCTGTGGCAGTGCAAATATGATGATAGTCATACTATTGGTGATTCTGGGGAAAATTTAGTGATTATTTCAACAAGGTGGAGGTATTTTCTGATCTTACCTTTTTTATTCTTTTTATTTCTTACCTCTTATTCTTTCAGTAAGTTACAATCATTCCTTTTGCAACATCAAACCTTCTTGGAAAAATGTGAGACATGGATGGAATTCCTGGTTCAGACAGAACAGAAGTTGGCTGTAGAGATTTCAGGCAATTATCAGCGTCTTTTAGAGCAGCAGAGGGCCCATGAGGTAGGTAATGGTATTAGAATTTTGGAGAATATAAATTCTGAGCTGTTCAAAAAGGATTATATAAATCTTTAACACAAGGTGTATTTCACTTCAGGAAGAATAGTATTTAAAAATCTAATATTCATGCTTGCATAAGTATCCTATCCTCTTTTCCTAAGCTTTTTATTTTTATATTTTAATTAATAAAATATCTAGCAGATCCTGCATCATCTGCTGGCTATACACCTATAATGTAATGTATAATATATTTCAGTATTTCAGAGCCAACCCTATGATTTTCATTTATGTTTGTACTCTGACTGATATATGTGATTCCTATGTGAGCAGTTTGTGATTTGCTCTTAGTACTACTCTACTACTACTACTACTACTGTTACTACTACTACTGCTACTACCAACAACAAACAACAACAGTAGCATCAATGACTATTATTATCAAGTCATCAACCTTCTGACAATAAATCTCTCCAGATTTAATTAGTCTAACTTTCAGAAGACAGTATGCCACTAGATCTGTACTTGAACCTATCCCTCTTGGTTAGAAATGCCAGAGCTTAGACCCAATAGGTATAACCTTCTAAAAACCAAGATAAGTTTTTGGGGGTAGAATGTTAGGGGAGGATAATCAATAATAACGGTGAGAATTGTATATATTTAAGAATTCCTATATCTGAGGTAGTTGGTAACACAGTGAATAGAGTTCTGGCCTGTAATCTGGAATATATGAATTCAAATTCCAGCTCAGATAGTTACTAACTGTGTGACCCTGGGCTAGTCACTTAACTTTGTTTGCCTCAGTTTCTTCAGCTATAAAATAAGGATAATAATAGCATCCATGTTTGCAGAGGGTTGTGAGGATCAAATGAGGTAATGCTCGTAGTGCCTAGCATATACTAGGTGTCACATAATGCTTATTATTTTTCCTTTCCCTTATCAATAATCAATCTGTTAATTGTGTTTCTTTACATACTTTAATAAAATTAATAAAACAAATGCAATACTAGAGCTAGAATCAACATTAGAGATAATTGTTAGCCCCTTGTATAAAGCCATGCACTGGAAGCTTTCCAGAGGACTGCTGCTGTGAACAGCTTTCAAGGTTCTGATTACATAGTATAGTGAGCTCTCTATTAATTCAATAACAAATCAGAGTAAAACCTTCGTAGAAAATCAAAATACAGCATTCACATTGTTACAACTTATCACAAAAAATCAAAATATAGCATTCACCATGTCACAACTCAACAACTTATCACTAAAATGGCCACAGTTTTCAACAAAGTACATTCATTTAGTTAATCACAAAATCATTAATTCAATCACAAAGTACAAAAGTCAAAGTTCTCTACCTCTAGGTCACAGTAAATCATGATTTTCTCAGTCAGGACACAATATCCAAGCATTCTTCTTTCAGCATGACTAGAGGCTGGCTCTCAGCTTCCATGGTTCCTCTTTTATGGTCCCAGCTCCATCTTTCACCTGGGTTCAAAGGCAAGCAGCTCCCAGTTCCTTGTCCAGCTCCTTGTCCAGTTCTTTGTCCAGTTCCCATTCCATACTGAAGTTCACAGTGTCCTTTCCACCTCAAGTCCTTCACAGTTCCTGTTTTTGGCAAGACAAAGCTTGACAGAGCTACAACAATATTCAAACACGTTGCCGGCACCATAATCCATTCACTATCCGCCTATGAAATCAACACAGACCTACAAACAAGGTCTAAGAGGTCAGCACAAATCATCAGTAAAGTCCCAGGACCTCCAAAACCCTCCTCCAGGACTTCTGTAAACATACAATCAGAAAATTATCTTTCAGAGCTTCCAGTAAATTTCCAGGGCTTCTGTACAAAGTATCACAAACAAGCATCAACACAGACAGAGCAGACAAACAGAATGCCTGGATACTACAAGTTTTCTCCTTCTTGATTCTGCCACCACAAGAATCCTCTTCTCAGTTCTGCTCAATTCTCAGTTCAGTCTTCAGTCCAGCAGCAGCTGCCCTGCCTCCATGATGCTTCTCACAAAAGTTCTGACTGTCCAGCTTGTGCTCTTCCTCATGTATAGCACAGCTACTCCCCAGAAGTTCACAAGTTGTGGGCTTCACAGGTTGTGTTTCTTAACAGACTTGATACAAGGCTCAAAAAAAAACTTAAACTAAAACAAGGTGTTAATTCAATAGCTGAAACAAGGTGTTAACTACTTCTTTGCTTGCTATTACAACTTGGAAAAACTAAGGCACAAAAGTGGTAAAAAAAAAAATAAAAGTTGTCTTCATTGTAGACTATTATGGAATGAGAGAGAGAAACTATTATTCCTTAAAGATGTGTATATGCATATACATATAAGCTGTTATTATAATCATATTATTATCTTCTATAGTAGAATCAATTGAAAATCTAATCTGTTCTTTTATATGGATCTTAGATAGATACAAAAACTAGAGAAAGTTTTATAATTTTGCTTGGTATTAAAAGAAAGAACTTTGGTTTTTGGCTTAAAATAATCAGTTCAAACAAAAACTTCAATTTTTCAATTACATATATCTATAGCTATTAAATATATAATATATTTAAAGTGGATTTAATTTTTACCCAACCTCAGGATTATAAAATTTTTTTCAGTCAGAACTAATTCTTATGACTTTCTTTATCTAAATATTTGCCACTTCCAAATTTGTGTATTATCATTTATATTCTAGTATATTTCATCATTATATACATATTATATTAATTAAAGAAAAAGATATTTTTGTCTTAGAAGATAGCAATAAAAGGAAGGAGTGAATGTCTGGAAAATTACACTGGAATTGTTTTTATAATACTAATTATGAAGTTGGAGGGTTCTAAAACATATTATTGCCATTATTCTCATTTTCATATATTTATTTTTGTGACAGTTGTTTCAAGCAGAGATGTTCAGTCGTCAACAGATTTTGCATTCAATCATTATTGATGGGCAGCGCCTTCTAGAACAAGGTCAAGTGGATGACAGGTAGGATTTTGAGTACTTGTGAGGGAAGTTGACAAGGAATTAAGTCTTTCGTATTGAGTAGCCAATATACATAAAATGTTATGCATTTCTGCTAGGTCTTCCTACCGTTATTTCTTTATCATTCTGAAGTTTATACAACTGCCAGAATAATTTTTCTTGTACATAGAAAATGTTACTCACCTGCTCAGAAATATCCAGTGGCTCCCTATTTCATCCAGAATGAATTCAAGACCCTTTGTATTCTCATGCTATTTTTTCTTTCCAGGTTTATATTATATTACCATTTTCTAGCCACACCAGTTTCTGTTCACTGAATGCATCACTTATCTCTCTAATGTCATGCCTTAGCTGTTCTCTGTGCCTGGATCAACCTTCTGATCCATCCCCACCCCATTCCCAATTTTATTCTCCCTCCACTTAACCTATTCAATTCTTATCTAGAGAGGCAGACCTGTCTAGTGAAGGACCAGGGTTCAAAATTTGTTTCTGGTTCTGCCACTAACTACCTGTATGATATTGGTGAAGTTGTTCAAACTGTTTGGATCTCAGTTTCCTTATCTGTAAAATGAAAACTTGATTACTAGCTTTCCTTTCAGCTTTAAATCTATGATTATCTATTCAAGGCCTTTTGTATGCATTAGCATTGGCATCCATCCAATGCCTACTGTACTTCTATCCTGGGTAGACCCAGAAAAGAAACAAACAAAATTCTATGTTCTGTAATCTATCATTTAAAGTTTAATTTAAATGCTACCTCGTTCATAAAATCTTTCCTGATATAGCTGGTATCTAAAGACCTTCTCAACCATGGCTTAACACATAAGTCCATAAGCATCTCCCTTGTGTGCCAGGAAGTATGCTAGACACTGGTCATTCAAAGACAAAAGAGAAACCATCTCACTATCAAGGAACTTATATTTAACACATAGCTTTTTATCTTACAACTCTAATGTGCTCACTGTGGTTGGCACCAGTATCTTCACAGTGGATAGAGCACTGGGAGTGGAGTCAGGAACACTTGACTTTAGATTTGTCTTAGACACTTACTAGCTGTGTGATCTTGGGGAAATCACTTAACCTCTATCTGCCTCAGTTTCCTCAGCTATAAAATGGGGATAGTAATAGTAATATTTACCTCTTAGGGTTGTTGTGAAGCTCAACTGAGATGATTTTGTATAGTACTTAGCACAACCCCTGACACATAGTAGGCATTTAATAAATATTTCCTCTTTCCCTCCCTTACTTCCTTCTTTCCCTTCCTTCTTTCTTCTTTCCTTCCTTTCCCTTCCTTTCTTTCTTTTCTTCTTTTCTCTTTCCCTCCTTTCCCTTCCTTCCTTTCACAAATTCTTAACCTCAAAATTATTCTTTATTCTTCCCACCTTTCCTCCCTACACTTCATCATTGGCAGGTCTTTTCAGTTATACCTTCTTTTTTTTTTCTTTTTTGGAGGGCAGTTGGGATTAAGGGACTTGCCCAAAAATCACACAGATAGTTTTTGTGTTAAGTGTCTGAGGTTGGATTCGAACTCAGGTCCTCCTGACCCCAGGGCCGGAGTTCTATTCATTGCGCCACCTAGCCGCCCCTATGTCTTCTTTTCTTGCATGCATTCGTTCCCTTTTTTCTACCCATATTCCCATTCTCCAGCCTTGAAACCTCATTGCTTCTTTCATGAACTCTTATTACAATACCCTTCTAAATGGTCTCCCCCTCTTCAATCTGTTCACCTTTGCAGTCCATCCCCTATGCAACTTTCAAGATAATCTTCCTAAGGGAAAGATCTGACTGTGTCACTAAAAAAAAACAAAAACAAAAACAAAACCTCCCATGGTTCCCTTTTGTCTCCAGGATAAAATGTAAAGTTCTCAGCCTGGCATTTACCACGTTTGACCATCTGATTCAAATCTAGCTTCTTCAGTTGCTTTTCTGTCTTCACTTTATTTTCCAGCCACACTGATGTACTCACTGTGTTCTGAAATCAATGTTCTATTCCCCTCCTCTATACCTTGGCACAGGCTATTCCTCAGACCTTCAATGGACTCTTTCTTGGAGTCTTCTTCCTCTTGGAATCTTTTCCTTCTTTCTTCTCATGTACTGTGCACTCTGAGAAGCCTTTACTGCTCCCTCACAGTTAATAATGCTTTCTCCCCCACAAAAAAAAAAAATCCTTTATTTTATTTGACTATAGACTGAATATCACCATCCATTAGAATGTAAGTTCCTTGAGAGTAAGAACTGTTTTTTGTTTTGTATCCTCCAGCATCTAGCACAGTGCTTTGTACACCAATAGGCTTGTTTCTTTAATTGAATTGTTCATATTAATTTGTATTTGTGTCTTATTTGCCTGTAGACTTCTTGAAGTCAATAATTTTTTTAGTTAAATTTGTTATCTTCTTAACAACTAATACAATTCATTGAATGTAATATGTATTTAGTAAATGGGTGTTAAGTTATTAAATTATGAGTTAATGAATAAACCCTGGGTAGTACAGTGGATAAGGGTATTGGGTCTAGAGTCAAGACATCCTGAGTTCACATGTGACCTCAGACACTAACTGTGTGACTCTGGGCAAGTCACTTAACCCTGTTTGCCTCAGTTTTCTCATCTATCAAATGAGCTGGAGCAGGAATGACAAACCACTCCAGCATCTTTGCCAAGAAAACCCTAATTGGGCTCACAAAGAGTCAGATACAACTGAAAAACAATTCAACAATAAATTCATAAAATGATTAATGAATTAAACTGTAGTAAAGCCTTACTTATTCAAACTAATTGAAAGACATTTATTAATTATTTAAATGTCCAAATTATAAAATATGAAATTTTGTTATTTTGTATGTTCAAAATGTTTAAAAATTTGTTGTTGTTAAGTCATTTTCAGTTTTGTCCAACTCTTTGTGACCCTATTTGGGGTTTTCTTGGCCAAGATACTAGAGTGGTTTGCTATTTCCTTCTCTAGCTCATTTTACAGATGAGGAAACTGAGGCAAATAAGGTTAAGTGACTTGCCTAGGAGTCTACAGCAATAGAGAAGACACTAAAAAAATGAGTAGAGAAAATGTGATTTCAGAGGTCAATGTTTATACTTCTTAGGAGAATAATATCTGTGTCTGAGGCTGGATTTGAATTCAGGTCTTCCCTACTATAGAACTGGCAACCTATCCATTCTGTTGCCTAGTTGTGCATTTATAGGTTAGCAAATTATTACTGATCATTAAGCAGCTTTATTTAATGAACATAGAATGATTTGCATTATTATCAGTGTTATTTAGTAGATGTTTCTGAAACACTTCCTATTATTCTCCTAAGTATAAACATTGACATCTGCAATCACATTTGTTTTATGGATTTATATAGTGTCTTCTCTATAAAAAACATAAAGGTAAACTTGTATGTGTCCAAATAAGTAAAAAAATCAATTGGTCCAGTTTTAATCTTGCCTATATTTTACAAATAGTATTATTTATTAGAATGTCATTAAAATTACACATAAAATCATAGGATCATGGAACAGAGGTGAAAGTCACCTTGGGATTTTAGGGGCAATAATTAGCTATGACTTTTGTGGACATATATGTATATATTTTCCTCTTGTGAGGATTTTTATAATTGATAATAACTAAATGTTTTACATGAAATATTTGGCAACAAATGACAAGTTTTCATGCAGTGTTTCTATATTTGGGGAAAATAATTTAATACAACAGAGTTGATATAGCAATTAAGTAAAATATTTAATGAGTTTTTTACAGCTATCTTGAAAGCTGTTGAGGGAGAAATGTGTTATTGTTCATTGGTCTTCTTGGCAGAGATACTAGAGTGGTTTGTCATTTCTTTCTCCAGATCATTTATTAAAACTGAGGAAACTGAGGTAAATAGAGTTAAACGATTTTTCCAGAGTCTCATAGATAATAAGTGTCAGATGTCAGATTTGAATTCAGATTTGAATTTGACTCCAGGTTCAGTGCTCTATTAATTATGCCACCTAGCTTCCCTGAGGGAGTAACTAGGTTTAAGTAAAGAAGAATGGGGAGTTAGATGGAGGTGTTTTTGAAGATTCTGAAAATGAGTTTTGGAATGGTTATTTTGCCAGGTCTACTGTCATACTAACTAGTGGTGATTGAGCCATTTTGAATGTTTAAAAATATAATGAAAAGTAGAGAGAAAAATAGAGGATAACTTTGGACAAGCTTTGGGGGAGAAATGGGAAGGAAATTAAGTTTAAAAATATGTGTTCAGATACAAAAAAAATGATAGAAATGTAATTAGCTGATTATGAACCGATAATGAAGACCTTGACATATATTGATACTACCCCTGATTGAAGTTAGGGGAGGAATTTAGGGGTAATAAATAACATTTACATACTTAAAATTTGCAAGATCTTAAATCTATTATTTTATTTGATCCTCATAACATACCTCTGAAGTAGATGATATTTATTATTGTGCTTATTTTACAAATGAGGAAACTGAGTCTGAGTGATTAAGTGACTTACCCAGGGCCATACAGCTGGGAAGAAGTAGTATCTGACTGTCCCTTCAAACCTTACAAGAAAATTGTATGTTGAGTCTTGTCACTCAGAAAGTTCTTCTGCATTTTTTTCATCACATATGAATTACTATACTTTTGTATACAAGCAGTAGTATTTCCTTTCTTTAAAAATATCCCTAGCTAATTAATAATTATTATTAAATATTGGTAATAAATATTAATTTAGGAGATATATCAGAGGTTATCAAGTATAAATAACTTCCACAATCACTTTCTTTTTTTTTTTTTTTGAGCAATTGGGGTTAAGTCACTTGCTCAAGGTTACATGGCCAGTTATTTCTGGGTGTGGTGCTAAGTATCTGAGCCCGGATTCATTCCCAGGTCATCCCAAATCTGGGGCCCATGCTCTTACTCACTGAGCCACCTGGCCGCCCCTACAATCACTTTCAATAAATGAGGACATAAGAAGGTTGTTTTCCTTGGCTTAATTCTATATCTAGTGTTTTGTGCACACCCTCTCTCTCTGTTTATGTGTTTCTCTGTGTCTCTCTTTCTATGTCTCTTTCTTCTCTTTCTCTCTCTTCTTTCTCTGTCCCTCTCTCCCCAAAGACACTGCCATCAAGAACTTATTATTGTAGAAAAAAGCAGAAATGCTCAAGTTGTCTCATGAATCTAACTGGTTGTGAAAATACTTCCTTTAGAAGCAGATATCAGAAGAAATTTGGTAAATTGGGGAAAATATCCTGAATCCAAAAAAGTTAAGGTCAGTGACAGTTCAGAATAGTTTCCGGGAAGGATAATTATAAAATGATTCTAAAATAACATATAATTAAAATTCATATAATTTTAAAATAACAATGTCCAAATATTAAAGGTAGATAATAGTAATGCCACAGCAATGTTTAAAAAAGACAAAATCAGAGTAGAAGGAAATAAAAGTAGACATTTAAATAGAAACTTACTTTACTTGCTATAATGTAAGACTGTGGCCCCACAGATTGAGTGTTCTAGAAAATTTAGTAAGTTTCATGAGGAGATTCATATCAGGAAAGGTCATAAGAATTAAGATTCTTCTGCCCAAATAAGATAAAACTGAAGGAAAGCAACAGTGTCTTTGAGAGCATGGAGGTTCTTTTGGAAAGATTTTTTTTTCATGATAATATGAAATGAATCTGAAATGTAGAATGGGAGATTTCAGTTAGGTGGAGGAAAGAGTTGGCTGAGAACTTGGGTTGCCAGACACTGAGATAGATGACTAGATGAGATTATAGAGTGCTATTCTCTAATTTTTTTTAAAATAATAATTTCACTCATTTGAATTGGCTTAAGAATGATCCTGCCTGATTATCAAGATATGGACTAGATGTTCACTTGAGCACCTAGATAAAATAGATTTATTCAGTCTGCAAACTTTTATCTTATTAGGGAAGTACATACGTATTTGCCAGGGTTTTTCACAGTGTTGCTACTCTATTAACAGGGATGAATTCAACCTGAAGCTAACACTTCTGAGTAACCAATGGCAGGGAGTCATTCGCAGAGCTCAGCAGAGAAGAGGGATCATTGATAGTCAGATTAGACAATGGCAACGCTACCGGGAGATGGCAGAGAAACTTCGTAAATGGTTGGTTGAAGTGTCCTATCAATCTGTGAGTGGACTGGGAAGTGTCCCTATGTCATTACAGCAAGCTAGGACACTATTTGATGAAGTACAGGTAGGTTAAAATATTTTTCCTCTTTTACCCCCCCGTAACCTCCCTCTCCCTCCACAGTATTTATTTCAGAGTAGCTTTGGAATTAGGAAAGTTCGAGCTCTCCATGGTCCAATATTGTAATGAAAACATAGAACGTTTCTTAAATTTCTGCCAGTACTCAAATTGTCCAGCTCCTTAGGCATTCTCTTATTCCCTCTAAGGTATCTTTATTTGCATATGTCTAATGAATCCTATCTGATTGCAAGAAACTTGGGTAAGAAAAATTATCTGCTTTCCAAATAATGGTAGAATTGAATTGAAAAGGTTCCTTGATTGTGCAAAGCTTAGACAAATAATGATAATGATCAGATAAGATAGTAGCCTTTCTCATAAACTACTTTCATGTGCCAAGGGATTCTGCTCAATTCAGAATGATATTACCAGATTATAAACACAGGAAAATTCATGGTGACTATTTTTTCCACTTAAAATTGAAATATTTTATTTAAATATTGCAGAAAGGGTAAAGTGGTCATAGTTTTTGACCTCTCTCAGCTTTCTTCCTGTCCTGACTCCCTTACTTTCACCTAAGAAGTCATTTCAATTCACCATCAACAACAAAAATATACTTAATACCTATTATACACAATATTCTATACAAAATACTGGGAAAAATACCAAGATAAAAATTATATGGCATCTATACTCAAGGATCTTATATAAGTAGCTTCATGCATGTCAGTCAGATTTCCATTCTAGTAAAATCCAAATCTGCACACAAGAAATAAGAATCTTCTTTCTTATTGTGAATTTAGAGTCCCTTTAAAGAAAAAAAAAGTGATTCATTGAAAATCTTTCCTTTTCAGGTCAAAGAAAAAGTTCTCCTTAGACAACAAGGGAGCTACATTCTGACTGTGGAGGCCGGGAAGCAGCTGCTGCTTTCTGCTGACAGTGGGGCTGAAGCAGCCCTTCAGGCTGAACTCATGGAAATCCAGGAGAGATGGAAATCAGCCAGCATCTGCCTTGAAGAACAGAAGAAAAAACTTGGCTTCCTATTGAAAGTAAGTTGCGTTGCTCATCTAGAGAGGAGGAAAGAGCTTGACTTCTCAGTTTTTACAGAGCTTTGTAAATTTGCCATTTTCCCCATTACTATACGAATAAGACAGCTGGAGAGGAAACAGTGTTAATGGACACAGATCTAATCTTGGAAACAGGAAGAATTGGTTTCAATTGGGCAGGCCATTTACCCTTTGTTGCCCAGACAAGTTTCTAAGATTCATTGTAGATCAGCAACTGATCAACAATGGAAGGAGTTTTCTCTCTAAGAATTCTCCTTGCCAATAAAATCACAGGTCAAATGCAGAATCTTCTCTAAAAAAATGAAATCTGAAGCCAATTACATAGTGCCTCATAGTATTTCTAGCATCTAGTCCCCATCTACTCTGTATGTATCTTATACACACAGTGTCTGGCACACTGTAGGCACTTAATAATTGTTTAGTGATTGATTGATATGCATATAGATAGATAGTTAAAGATTATAGATAGATAATTGTCTTCCCCATCAGAATGTACACTTTTTGAGGGTAGGTATTATTTTTGCCCTTTTTTGTATATTCTTATTTAGCACATGGTAAATAATAAATGCTTGTTGACAGATTGATTTAGGGCTTTGACACTGGTTATTTCCCATATCTGCAATATTCTCCTTCCTCACTTCTACCTACTGGCTTCCCTAGCCTTCTCTGGAACTCTGCTCAAATTCTACCTTCTGTAGGAGGGTTTCCCAGGTTGCCTCCTTCTTTCAGTCTCTTCCCTTTGAGATAACCCTCCATTTAGTGTGGATGTGTGTGTATATGTATCTATCTTGTGTGTGTATGTACCTTGTGTGTGTGTAGATCTATATATAGTTATTTGCATGATATCTCTTCCTTAGAATGTGAGCTTACTGAAGACCAGGTCAATGTTAAGTCAAGGCAGCCAATATTTATTAAGCACTTATGCTGTGCTAGTCACTGTGCTAAGTACTGGGAATACAAAGAAAGACCAAAAAAGGTTTCTGCTTGAAAGAAGAGGAGCTCTTGGCATAATAGGGAAGACAACCTACAAATAACTATATACAGACGAGATACACATATATGATATATGTGTGTATACATATAAATACATCAATACATATACATACATATAAACACACACATATAATATATACATATATACATATACATGCACACATATTACAAGTTGAGATGATCTCAAAGGCACTAGAATTAAAAAGGTGGAAGACACTAGAATTAAAAAGGTTTGGGAAAGGCTTCTTGCAGAAAGTGGAATTTTATGTGAGATTTAAAGGAAGTGAGGGAAGTCAGAAGGTATTAGGTGTGAGGGTATTCTAGACAAGAGGACTAGTCATTAACAAGTTTCTGACTTTGGCCAGTGGAGTGTCTCTGGCTAGAAACAGCAAGGAGGACAGTGTCGCTGGATCAAAGGGCTAAATGGACAGAAGTAAAGTATAAGAAAACTGAAAAACAGACATGAACCAGGTTATGAAAGGTTTTAAAAGCCAAATGGAGGAATTTATATTTAATCGTATAATTAATAGGGAGCTTTTGGAGTTTATTGGATAGCAGGGTGACATGGTCAGACTCGTACTTTAGGAACATCAGTTTGACATCTGAGTGGAGGATGTACTGAAGTAAGGAGAGATTTAAGGCAAGGAGATTAACCAGCACACTTGAGTGGTGAGAGTCTGCACTGGGGTGGTGGCAGGGGTAGAGGAAAGAATGGGGCATAAACTACAGATTTCACTAAGGTAACTGTTTTTACCTTTCTTTGTAATCTCAAGTGTTTAGTACAGTACCTGGTACATAGTAAGTGTTTAATAAATGTTTGTTGACTGCCTGGCATGTCACCTACATTATGCATTAGTTAAATCTACTTTCCTAGAATAAAGCAACAAGGAAAGAAAGCCATAGATAGAAAAGACATGCATTTATCACCATTCAAATTCTCATTGACTTATTAAAATGATTTAAATTTTTTGCTTATGGAGTAAATTAGATAATGGAAATTGTAAATAGGGCACTCCCATTTTATTTTTATTTGATTTTATGTTATATCATTATATTATATATCATTTAATATTTTATATGAAATAAAATTATGTAGATGTGTATTATTCAATTAATTATGTAGAAAAATAAAATTTTAAATTGGGGAAAATGCTGAGCATATATATGTAGACATATATGTATATGTAAGACATACATATATGATTATAGGATTATAGATATCAATTATCCGGTGCTTAAGTGGGAATTTTTTTTTCTTCCTTCACATGTTTCTTTCATTATTATGACAATTTCTAGGTGCTAATTAGTTTATGATCAGATAATTACAAAGAGTTTTAGGACCTATTAACAAGCCTAAATATTTTGATGACATTACTCACCCCACTTGTTCTCCATGTACTGCCGTACTATTTGTTGATTTATATGACATACCCAATTAGCTGGTGGACTTCAGCCCATGGCAAGAATGTGTTCATAAATTGTATCATGGAAAGATTTTGGCTGCAAATTCATACTACTAGTGATCTTTGGAAAATGGAATCCTTATTCAGTTCTGCTGAGAGTGTATTTGATTTTTTATCAGTCTTTCATTATTTATGATTATTGTTATTATTACAATTATTATTAGGCTAAGATGACATCTATGAAGCTAAATTTTAATTTTGTCTTCTATATCACAGGCATAAAAAATCCTTACATATTTTTAGCTTGTTGGTTGTTACTGTCTCCAAGCAAATGTGAATAAAATTAGTGCAGCGAATATGCAGTGTAGAAAATGAACTCATTGTAATTCATTTCACTGTAGATTAAAAAACTGAACCACATGTTCACCTTTGTAAGTCTCTGTTCTGATTAGCTGGAATAAGAAGCTAATACACTGCTTTAATACTAGGCAAAACTTACTGTTAGCAGATTTCAGCTTACATAAGGTAGGTTAATTTACTTGAGAATTCTATAAAAAATATATATGTTTTATACACACACACATCTAAATTCATGGTCAGAAAAAAGATTATTATTGTTGTTATTTCCCATTACCTTTAAGCATGTTTCATTGATTTATTATTCATTACCTGGAATCATGCTTGAAGGAAAATATTTAGACAAGAGGGATTTCCTGTAAAGTAGAAAGAAACAATGGTGTGCTGGGTGTGGGAGGTAAGGACAGGATTTTTTTTTTTGCTTTTGCTTTTCGGAGGTCAATTGGGGTTAAGTGACTGAGCGACTAAGGACAGGATTTTGAAGTAATGAAAGAGAATTTTGGATGCAATACAGATTTCTTCAGGAGACCCCCAGAGAGCCCATACAGGGAGAGAAATGGACAGTGCTACCTAGTAAAAAAAATGGTGTTAGCAGGTTCAACAGTTGAGCACAGAACTGTGTCTATATCCACTGCATCTGTGTTCTGGTGGTGTATATACTTCACAGTACTCTCCTTTGCGATCTTAATATTGCATTTTAAGACATAGGGCAAACTTTAGGGAGAAATGTTTTTCCAAACTAATTTTTTAAAGATTTATTAGACAATTTCATTTTGATTCTTCTTTTCCAAGTTCTTACTGGGAGACTCATGCAGCTTCTTCATCTTTCTGTTTAGGACTGGGAAAAATGTGAAAAAGGAATAGCTGATTCCCTGGAGAAGTTGAGAGCCTTCAAAAAGAAGCTTGCCCAGCCATTGCCAGATCACCATGATGAGCTGCATGCCGAGCAAATGCGTTGCAAGGTAACCTTTGAACTTTTGCCTTTTAGAGTAATAATAAATTTGAAAGTATAATAAATATCTCATGTTTATGGATTGCTTTAGAGTTTATAAAGTGGTTCCCTCCTAAGACCATAAGGTAGGTGGTACAAGCTTTACTCTTTTCATTTACAGATAAGGAAACTGAGTCCCAAATAACTTGCCTAGGGTCCCACAGCTAGTAAGTAACAGAACCTGAATTCCAGCCCATTTCTCTTGAATCCCATTCAAGGGTTCCTTTCACTACTTGCTTCTTCTTTGTAATTTTTTCCCAAAGTTGTACCTTGTCTGCCACCACCCCCCCTCCTACCCCACGTTGAGAAAAAATACAGAATACTTCTCAAAATTGCATTCCAGACTCACATAGGGGCCATCCTAATTTTATTTTATCATTCCAGTTGTAATATGGTTGTTGCCAAAGTGAGCACCTTGCTTCTAATAATAAAAATAAATCCCTACATCTATCTGCAGGTATAAAGCAAGTTACTGTTACATTATATAAAGGTGTATTATTTTAGGGAGAATCATATGGATCTGATTTATGGCAACTTATGAAATTATGCCCCTTCTGTAGCTGTAGAATACAAAAAATGAATCTTAAGCATTCATACAGATGTATACTTAAACTTAGCATGTGAGCATAAAAAGAATATTATGAATATAAGTTATAAGGCTCTTATAAGGAAAGGGAAGTTTAAATAAATGTATCTCCTAGTCTCCCTTAATCATTAACACACTAGGGGATTGCCAAAGCAAGAAATTCTGCTGACAGTTGCCTTCTAAGGAGCACACCCTATCTCCTGGTTCCTATTAGTTAGCTTGTGGAAACTTAGTAGTTGATCTCATATATATTACATGTATTAAGAGCTTTTGAAGGGAGATGGCATTTTCCAGTACCTAAGGCTAAAATCATTAACAGATTACAATCAGCACCTTAAATTGTACTTGGAAACAAATCAGTAGCTAATGCAGACTACTCCCTAAATTATGTGCTCCTGAAATTAGCATCATGGAGAAGCCATTACTGTCTTATTATACATACATTTTAATAGGAAGGAAGAAAACATTAATTTATTAAGTGCCTACTTGACTTACTTAATTTTAAAAATTAATTTATTAAGTGCCATACACTTTACATGTATCATATCACTTTATCCTTAAAGTAGTCCTGTGAGGTAGGTCCTATTATTATCCCCATTTTATAGTTGAGGAAACCGTGGCAGACAGTGGTGCCTATAGTGGAAATGTAATAAGTTGGAATTCCTTCTATTCTAACTCCATTCTTTGGCAGTTGAGTAAACTGACAACCAAGGTAGTTGGTTGTTTAGGAAGTGACTTGTTTAGGGTCACACAACAACAGAATTAGAAGCCTTTTTTTTTTTAGGAAAAAAATAGCTATTCTTATGAAAGTTCATGTGAGTCAGCTCTAACAAGTCCTAACATATTGCAGGTGTTCAGCAAATGTTTGTGAAATCAAATTGAATCCAGTTGCACAGCCTCACTCCTCTTAGCCCCAGACACTAAGACATAGATACAAGATATACATGGATGGATTCCATAATCTTTTAAAGTTGCAACCATTATTATTCAGGCAATCAGGTGGCCCAGCACATAGAGTATTGGTCCTGCATCAGGAAGACCCAAGTTCAAATGTGGCTTCAGCTGCTTCCAAGTTGTATAACCCTAGGCAATTCACTAACTTCTTAACTCCAGTTTGTTCATCTTTAAATAGATAGTAATAGCAGCTACCTCTTGAAATATATTAAAGATCAAATGAGATGACATATAAAGATAATCACAAACTTTAAACATCTGTATAAATATCATTGTTGTTCTTGGGCAGACACTGAAATCTAAAGCATAAGATAGCTAATAGTTTGGATAGAAATCTGGTTTTGAAACCAAAGAGACACACACACACACATATATTTTACTTAAATATTTTAATGAAAAACATATGATGTAAACTGCTTCACGAATATAAATTTAACCTCTTAATATACATAGAAATATTTTAAAAATCTTTTATAAATGGTTCTAAAATATTATAATTCAAAAATATGAAGAGGGAATTGGAATTCAAACATACTTCTACAGTATAGAACAATTAACTTGTGTAAACCTTTTAAGAAAGCTGAATAGAAGCATGTTCACCACAATCTGTTGGTTATGTGTTAATACTGAGTTCCTCCCATTTATTATTTAGGAAAAAATTAAAGTGTTCTGTCTAGTAAGAATTCCTATCTAATCAATCTGTTATGTTGCATTAAATGTGAAAATAATGCTCCAGAGATGACAGAAAGATTTCTTAGCAGTATCACAAGAAATAATGGTTAACAGACTTTATCTCTTTACCATCTTCCTGCCAAATTGGCATGCCTAAAATCTAGTCTTTTACTTCTTTCAGAAAGTATAAAGTTCATCTTTACCATTTAAAACAATTGAAAACTGGGCAACTAGTTGGAACAGTGAATAGAACACCGGCCCTGGCGTCAGAAGGACCTCAGTTCAAATGTGGCCTCAGATACTTAACACTTACTAGCCGTGTGACCTTGGGCAAGTCATTTTAACCCCAATTGCCCTGCCTTCCCCCCTCCAAAAACAAAAAGCACAAAAAAGCAATTGAAGAGCTTTTCAAATTGGATATTAATCCTGTATATAAGAAAGTTCAAGGCTACTTAAAGAAATTATATAATCTCCTTGAAATGCATAACCGAAAACCATCTATGAATTTCTGTTGACTTAAAAAAGAAGAAAGACCTCAGGAGTGATGGGGCAAAAGTCAGGACAATGTAATATTTGGTGGTTCTGTGAGTCTCCAGGCTTTGAACTAGAGACAAAGAAGAGGTGTCTTTGAACAAAGTTTCATTTTCGAGATGAAATTAGTTGTCTCTAAAGTTACTAATGGTAATACGATAACTTGTAGAACTTGGTGTCTGAGCCAACTATTGTTGCCCTTGGATATGATTCTCCATCAGAAAACTAATGTCAGAGTTAGAAACAGAAGTAGTGAACTTATTCTTTAGCTCCAGATGAAAGACACTTTTTCCTGTTATTGTTTCTCCTGGTTTCCCTCTGCACCCCCCTCCAATACTGTTACCCTTAATAACAAACTGAAGAACTGATATTGGCTAAAGTAGGATATATTCACATTATCTAGAATTTTAGCCCTGTGTGTCACAGTCACAACAACTGTGTGTGGTTGCCTGGATTTTATGCTTTCTTTGAACTCTCCTGGCCTCTTTATAAAGAGCCGAAAAGCTCTGTAAAAACCTACATAAAGTACCTTGCTTATGTGATCAGTTAGTTGGATTCCTAACATCAGAAGTCTGTTAAAGAGCATTGCAAGAGCAATGAACATCATTATTGGGACAGTGTCAGTACCTGCATTAGAACACGGATGGCATTAGTTTTTTCAGTAGCTTAAATAATTAGATTTACAACAACATTAGGTTTTCAATCATGAATAATGACAGCAAGATATAATTTATCTTCATATTTTACATATGTAATAATAATAGTTACTAGTATTTATAGAACATTTTAAGGTTTGCAAAGTACTTTAAATACCTTATATTATTTGATCTTCACAGTTACCCAATAAGGTAAGAGCTCTTATTACCCCATTTTACAGATGAGGAAGTTGAAGCAGGCAGAAGTTAAGTGACTTGCTCAGGGAAACACAGCTAGTAAGTAGTTGAGGCAGGATTGGAACTAATGGCTTCCTTTTCCCAAGTCTGTCACTGTCCATTGCAACTTACAGATGCCTATGAGTATATGTTTTATGTCTTCATAGTATAAGGAGACTGTTTCATAGGGTAGATATTTCAAATATGTAGGACATGAAAGAGATTAAAGATAGACAGATGAATCAAGGAGTCGGTCTTTTTAAAGGCATCAAGATCACACAAAAGTAGAAGAGAAAGACTAGAACTAAATGAGATCATGTGAAGAGAGAGGAGGGATGTGTGGAAGTAGTTATCACAAGAATTCATTAAAAAAAAAACTTTGTATTTTCCCACTAGAATTTGCCAAACTGCCAAAAAATGAGGTAGTAGTTAAATAATGAGGTTGATAAAAATTAGGTGTTGTAGTTCAAATATCATGGAAATAGAGCAAGTTTGTGTAGCAAAGTGCCCAGTATAGAAGAATAAAACACATATTTAAGTAGCTGTATATCAAAAGTACACTCTCATAATATGAAACATAATAATGTGATCAAAGTAGAAATGCCATTTATGTGAGTTTTATGAAGGCTTTCATTTTGATGTGATAAACATAAACATTGAAACTGATTTCATTCAGGAGTTAGAAAATGCTATTGGAGGCTGGACAGATGACTTGGCACACCTAGCACTCTTGAAGGATACTCTCTCAGCATACATCAATGCCGATGATATCTCCATCCTCAGTGAACGCATAGAGTTGCTACAAAGGCAGTGGGAAGAACTCTGTCACCAGGTAAGGTGCATTTTTTTCATTGAAATCTTCTATATTTATATGCTACTTATTTAGCTCTCCTTCCCTCTCCTAGCCCTAGTCAGGTTGAACCTTTTACTTGGGACAAAGAAAAGCAATTGAGAAAAACCACTGATTACCTTGTTTGTAACCAGTAGTGTTCAGAGTGTTCTATCCTAATGGTCCCACTTCTTTCTTCCTTGAGGGAAGGTCTATGTTTCATTATTTAGTCTATAGAACTTCCATTGATTTTGCAGCAACATGAGTTCAGCTTCATTTTAGTGATTATTTACTTTGTATGGTTTTAGTCATTTTGAGGATAGTTATCTTGGTTTTGCTTATTTTACTCTACATTAGTGGATAAAAGAAATTTTCCAATGTTTCTATGAATTCCTCAGTTTCATCATTGCTTACTACCCAGTACCATACCATTACTGTTTATTTATGGTACTTTAAGTTTGCAAAGGACTTATTTTATCCCATTTCATTCCCACAATATTACAGGCTTCTTTTTCCTCTTAATTTCTTCAGGGTCTAGTGAAACAACCCCAAATGTTATAGTCACTCAACAAATGCTAGTAAATGTTTGTTATTGTTGCAGGGTTGGTTTTTTTTTTTTTGGTTTGTTTTTTGGCTTTGGGTTTTTTGGGGGTTTTTTTTCTGCTTTTTGGAGGGCAATTGGGGTTAAGTGACTTGCCCAAAGTCACATGGCTAGTAAGTGTGTCAAGTGTCTGAGGCTAGATTTGAACTCAAGTCCTCCTGACTCCAGGGCCGGTGCTCTATTCACTGTGCCACCTAGCTACCCCTATTGTTGCAGTTCTTGATGATGATGATAAGAAACTCTGACCTAAAGGCAAATGTTAAACTTGTATATGCTTCTGATCCTTCCTTCTGAAAAAGAAGCATAATATTCCTGATCAATTCTAGGATTAATAGAGCCATTCTTATTAATATAAATAAGTATGTCTCCGAAGATAAAGATATTTTTCATAAATAGATACCTAGGCACCAATCTGTTTCAGAACAGATTTAGAATTCTAGGGCTAGGATGGGTGACCACGTGATATGCTCTAGAAAAGAATCTGGCCAATTAGCTACTAGAGTTGCTAACTGTTGGAAACAGACTAGGAATTTTTTTTTTTTGCTTGCTTTTTGGAGGGCAGTTGGGGTTAAGTGACTTGCTCAAGGTCACATGGCTAGTTTTGTGGTATTGTGTGTGTGTGTGTGTGTGTGTGTGTGTGTTAAGTATCTGAGGTCATGTTTGAACTCAGGTCCCCCTGATTCCAGGGCTGGTGCTCTACTCACTGCACCACCTAGCCACCCACAGACTAGGATTTATTAGGAAAAGACGGTCTGGAATAAATGGTTTTATTTTTTACTGTGTGTTTAAATATATAAAATCTTTGCAAATCATGGAGTCTTATGGAGTAAAGTAAAAAAAAGCAACCTTTGTCTCCTTATCTTTTCACCAACTGTAAGCTACACAGAATGGTTCTTTTATACAGTTCTTTTCTTAGCTACGTTTTCACCTTTTAACTGAGCAAAAGTATTATGTTTTTCTTACAAGTTCTTGAGTTAGACATTTCCGGTGAACAGCCATCAAGTTTAAAACCACAAAAGGAAATGAGCTTGTATCCGTGTTTCTCTTTAAAAATCAAATGTAATTAGTTAGAAAATGGCATTACACTAATGTCGAAGAGCAGTTGCTGTTTTTATAGCCCACCTAACTTATTGATGGAAATTCAGAAGTAATTGGAACTACAGATGAGAATGAGGAAGTAAGCTGCTGTAAGTAGATATTATTCCCTTGTAAATATGTAAGTTTGTCTATCTCTCAGTCTGAAAAAGCAGTTTTTTTTTTTTTAAGCAGTCGGGGTTAAGTAACTTGTTCAAGGTTACACGGCTAGGTGTTTCTGGATGGGTGCTAAGTGTCTGAGCCTGGATTCGATCCCAGGTCATCCCAACTCTGGGGCTGGTGCTCTTGCTCACTGTGCTACCTGGCCGCCCCAAAAAAGCAATTTGTTAATGCTGTATACAACTGGGACTTCTTGTTTTGTATTCCTATGTAGAGCTTCAAGGTTTTTTGAATGATTACTATTATATTGGCTTAAGTATATTTTTTCTCAAATATTTGTTATATAACTCAGATGCCCTCTCAAACAGAAAAAGAGATGTTTCCTGTATTGGTGCTGTTCAGACAGTAGGCTACGACCTACTCTGATCAACTACTGGTTCTGTAACCTTTTTAAAATCCTAAATTAAATGCAAGGGCAAGTGTCAAAGTCATTATGCATTCAACTGAAATACAATTCTTTTGGACTGTAGGTGGCCTCCAAAGAATGATATAATAATGTTCAATTGTTGCACTTCTTAAACAGACTATTTATGAATTGAAAAAGAATATATCATTGACATTATTTTAAAGCACTGTAATTTAGTCAGTGTGATTGCTGTCTCCACTCATGAGCTTTGTAGCACATAGAGCAGTGGCTCTGAAACCCTTTGGTGTCCTGGATCCCCTTTTCAGTCTGGTGGAACTTATCAGCTTAATATATTTGAATGAAACCAATTATATTCCATACAGTTTAAAAAAAATTAAACCAAGTTCATTGGCTCCAGGTTAAGAATACCCTGCCTTAGAGGCTTCATGGAACAGTGGGAATATTAGTAGCACTAGAGTCAGAGAAACTGGCTTCAAGTGCCAGCTCTGACACTTGCTAGTTGTGTGGCCTTGAACAAAGCACTTCACCTCTCTAGGCCTCAGTGACCTCATCTGTAAAATAAGGCAATTGTACTAGATGACTTCTGTGGTCCTTTCCAGCTCTCGCTCTATGATCTTTTGCCCTTTAAAGTTAGCCTAAAGTCCTGGCCTGGTCAGGATTTTTTTATATCCTGACTCTATGTGTCCCTCCTAGATTCATGTCATTTGCAAATTTAATGGGAATGTCATCTGTGCCTTTATTCAAGTCATTGATAAAAATGTTAAGCAGCACTGCACCAAGCCCAGAACCTTTTTTCTCGCTCTTGAACCATAATGGCTTTCCTTTGAGCCTAGCCTGAATCCAGACTTGACTCTGTATAATTATTTTGCCATCTAGTCCATATCTCTCCATGGTTTCCATAAAAATAGTTCTGTGTATTCTTTGGGCATTCAAGTCATTGAATTCAATTCAAATTGAATGAACATTTTTTTAAGAGCATATTTAATTTTGAGTGAAATGATCTGAGTTCAAAGATTAAGTCTGCCAATTCCCACCTCTGTAAATTTGGACAAGATTTTCAACTTGTCTGTCCTTCATTTTTTTCTTGGGTAAAATGAAGCTATTGTAATAAGAAATGGTCCTCCCTTCAAGCTCTAAATCAATAAGTAGTCTATATTAAGCACTGAAGCTGCAAAGACAAAAAAAAAAAACTTCATATGGATCCATTCTAGGGAATGTAACCTGCAGATAAGAAAATTTCAATGTAATTTAGGGAGGAAAATCACACTAAAATTGAAAAGATCAGAAAAGATTTTACAAAGGAGGTGCTACTTGAGCTGAGCCTAAAAAGCAAACTCTAAGTGATAGACATGAGAAGAGTTTGCATTCTACCTATGCACAGAACAAATCTTTTTAAGGGGATTTGTTCTTTGAAATTTGGATGCAGTCAGAGGACTGCACTTGAGGGCTGCGGATTCCCCACCCCCTGGCTATGTGAAGACAGAAGCAAACAATCAATTACCAACTTTAGAGAACACCTGTTCAACCAGTGTGGCTAGAAAATTGTTAATATGAATGATAACAATGTGAAATAAATCTTTAAAATGAGAACCAAATCACAGAGAATTTTAAGTACCAGTTGAGGAGTATTTTATACAAAAGGTAATAGAGATTGACTGAAGGTTTTAGAACAGGGGTGTGACATGGTCAGAATTTTGACTTTGATCATTTTAATAGTTGCATAGAAAAAAGATGACAGAGAGGTAGAAATCAGAATCAGGGAAACCAATTAGGAACTTTTAGCAAAAGTCAGAGTGAGAAGTGAAAAACATATGAACAAAATGAGAACTGTGTGAGTGCAGAAAAGGAGAGAGATGTGAAAAATGGTATAAGGGAAAAAATGGACATCAGGAAGTGATTGGCTGTGGGTGTGGAAAGAGAGGAAAGGGTTATGGACAACCATGAAGTTATCATCTTAAGTGACTAGGGGGGTGGCAGTGTTCTTGACAGTGTTGTGGGAATGGGAATTTAAGATCTTCCCTGCCCCTAGGCCCTTTGATAGGCTTAAGTGACTCTGAGAACCTTCCTTGATTTGAAAATATACTCTGCCTCCTAATAGACTGAATATGGTCACATGGAGTCTGTGGCAGGAGGTTTGATTTTCAGGAATGCCCATGCCTTGGTGCTTTGTGATTGGGCAGTGGGTCAAGAGGGTTGTGACATTCTCTGAGCCTGGCCTGGTCAATAAGAAGGCTATATATACCCTGATGTGAGATTTTGTTTTGGGGATCATTTGAGAACTATTGTGTGATTTGACCAGACGAGACTCTGGGAAGCCATTGAGACCCCCAGCTTTGAAAACCCAGATGTTGGTGGTTCCTGTTCTGGTAACTGTGACTATGTATGGATGTAATGGTCAAACAGTTGGAAGCCTGTCTGCTTATGTTTCTCTGTCTACTTGTAACTTCTGCTTGTAACCTTTGTTTGTATTCTCTGAAGTTCAGGGTGCTGATCTTTCCCCTGCACTAGGTAAATGACATATGTTTGATTAAAGCAAGATTGTTAACCCATTTTGAGTTGCTTTTCTTTAGAAAAGCAGATCTGAGAACCTGTGTTGGCAACCACCCTGGGGATACTGGGGTTGCTGCTACAGACAGAAATAGGGAAGACAGGACAAGTGGCTTTGGAAAAAGATGTATTTCTTTTTGGACCTGTTGAGTTTGAGATGTGTGTAGAACATTTTGTAGGAGCTGTCCAACGTGCAATTGATGAGCAGGAACTGGAACTCAGGAGAAAGAGATGTAAATTTGGTAGTCATTCACATAAGTTTGATAACTGAACACATAAGAAATGATGAGATGACAGATGGAGACAGAGATCACTGAATGATAGGCCCAGGACAGAACCCTGAGGAACAGTGGAAAGTGTGTGATAATCTTGCAAAGAGGACTGAGAAAAAAGGTTATGCAATCAACTTTTTTTAGGAAACCTAGGTAATGTGAACAGTTTCCGTTTTTTATTTTCCTTTGAATTGTCTGTTATGTCCCTTTAACAATAAAGACTCTAAAGTAAAGAAGGTTAAAATCCTGTAGAAGTAGACTGAAATTCCCTAAAACCTACTCTATACTCTTGGTAATGGTCAAGTTAGTAAAGTTATGAGAGAAGTTTTTAACCGGGAGGTCTGTGAACATTTAAAAAAATTCTTTGATGACTGTATTTCCATGTAAATTTGTTTCTTTTGTAAGTCTCTATATTATTTATGCATTTAAAACATTATCTGAGAAGGGGTAAATAACTTTCATCAGCCTTCCAAATGGGTAATGACACACAAATCTCTGCTCTAGGATTGGTGGGCATAACTCCAAGCAAAATTATGTAATAAGAAGATGGAAGAGTAAGCAGTAAATCATCATAACTCTTCCATATTCACCTCCAAAAAACATGAAATAATGTCCCAAAACAATCCTGGAAGAGAAGAGCCAGCAAAAATAATCTTTGAGTCCAGCAAACTTGGAAGATTGACAAGAAAGGTCTGTTGCACTTAGGTAACACAGTCCAGGATAGCAAGCTGCTGCAAGCCCCACCTCAACAAATCAGCAGAAGATCCTGAGCCCCAGTGAAGTGGAAGAAGCAAAGACCAACACCAGGATCACCCACATGCCCCAGCTCCAAGAACTACCACGTGCTTCAGCATAACCATGGGCCAATAGGTGGACACCAACACTATGTACGTCTAAACTAAAATTTAATTGCCAGCTCTAGGCCCTCTCCACAAGCTTCAGCATAGGGCTGTACAAACAGGCAACTAGCAGAGGCCAGATCACCACATGCTTCATTGTAGCCCTGGGTAAATGCAGAAACACCCCACTGTCCTCAGCACACACCAGACACCAGCACTAAGACCCTGACTCAGCACCAGGTAACCTGCCAGAACCCTGAAGCCTCCAAAAGTGCCAGCCACCTCCCTACCCCAACCCCTCAGGGTAGGACCAGACACAAGTACCATGGCCATTAGGACAACATCAGTGCAGCACCAGGTAAACAGCCAGGACCTGCAGCCCCTGGCACAAAAAGCCTGAGAATTAAATGTTCCTTCCACCCCAGAGCAGAGCCCAAAAAGTTGAGTAAAATAAAAACAAGAACAAAAAGAATCTGAGGGAAGATCAAGATACAAACTCAGAAGAGGACAACTTAAAAATCATAGAAGAGAGATAAAATAAAAATTGGGAAAAGAAAGGAGAGTGATACAAGAGAATTATGAAAAAAAAGTGTTAGCTTAGAAAAAGCAGACAAATGCTTAAAAAGTAGAATTAGCCAAATGGAAAAGGAGATACAAAAATCCACTAAAGAAAACAATTCCTTAAAACGAATAATTGTTCAAATGGAAAAGGAAGTACAAAAGCTAACTGAAGAAAACAGCTCCATAAAAGTTAGAATTGGGCAAGTGGAACCTAATGACTCTTTGAGACATCAAGAATAAATCAAATTCAAAAGAATGAAAAAAATAGAAAAAAAATGTAAAATACCTCATGGGAAAAAGAACTGACTTGGAAAATAGATCCAGGAGAGACAATGTCAGAATCACTAGACTACCTAAAAGCCATAATCAAAAGAAGAACCTGGATAGCATCTTTCAAGAAATTCTCAAGGATAACTACCCTGATATCCTGGAACCAGAGGACAAAATAGGCATTGAAAGAATCCACCAATCACCTCAAGAAAGAGATTCCAAAATAAAAACTCTAAGGAACATTATAGCCAAATTTCATAACTATCAGAGCAAGGCAAAAATACTGCAAATAACCAGAAAGAAACAATTCAGATATCAGGGAGCCACTATCAGGATTACACAAGACTTACCAGCGACATTAAAGAATTGAAGGTGATAGAATATATTCTGGAAGGCAAAGGAGCTAGAACTACAACTAAGAATCACTTACCCAGTGAAATGAAGCATAGTACTTCAAAGGGGAAAAAATGGTTATTCAATGAAATAGAAGAATTTCAAGCTTCCATAAGGAGAAGACCAGAATTGAACAAAAAAAAATTGATCTCCAATATAAAGATTCAAGAGAAGGCTAAAAAATTTAAAAGGGAAAAGAAAGCATAGAAGATTCAATGGAGCTGAACTGTTTACATCCCTAGATGGAAAGATACTTGTAATTTTTAAAAAATTATACCACCAATAGCTTAACTAGAAGGCATATACATAGACAGAGGGTATGGGTATAAGGTGAATTTGGGGGAATGACATAAGAAATACTTAAGGGATGAGAAAGAGGTATACACTGTATGCACAAGCAAGAGAGAGCTAGAATGAGGTAAATTATTTCTTGTGAAGAGGTGTGAAAAACCACTTACAGTGGAGGGAAAGATGGGGTAATGGGCAATGGACTTTGCTTGAACCTTACATCAGTACTGGCTCAAAGAGGGAATAATATACACAATCAGTTGAATATAGAAATCTATCTTATCTGACAGGAAAGTAGGAGGGGAAGAGATTAAGTAAAGAGGGAAGGAGTTGGCAGAAGAGAGGGCAAATTGGGGGAGGCAGTAGATAGCAGTAAAGCACTGTTGAAAAAGGAAAGGGTGAAAGGAGAGAGAAGACAAGCAGGAGGAAAAATAGGATGAAGGGAAATATATAGTTAATAATCATAAGTGTGAATGTGAATGAGATGAATTCTCCCATAAAAAGTAAGTAGATAGTAGAGTTAATCAAAAAGCAGAAGCCTATAATATGTGTTTTACAAGAAACACACTTGAAGCAGAGAGACACACACAGAGTAAAGGTAAGAGGATGGAGCAGAATCTGTTATGCTTCAGCTGAAGTTTAAAAAAGGAGGGATAACAATCCTGATCTCAAAGCAAAAGCAAAAACAAACCTAATTAAAAGAGATAAGGAAGGAAACTACATATTACTAAAAGGTACCATTGAGAATGAAATAATATCAATACTAAACATATATTCACTAAGTGGCATAGCATCTAAGTTCTTTAAGGAGAAGTTGAGTTACCATGACCAAATAAGAGAGAGCATTACAAAAATGTAAAATAAATAATTTTGATTACATTGAATTAAAAGGCTTTGACATAAACAAAACCAATGTAACCAAGATTAGAAGGAAAACAAAGCTGGGAAACAATCTTAACAGCCAATGTCTCTGATAAAGGCCTCATTTCTCAAGTATGTAGAGAACTGAATCAAATTTATAAGAATACAAGGCATTCCCCAGTTGAAAAATTGTCAAAGGATATGAACAGGCATTTTTTTAAGATGAAAAATCAAAGCTATCTATAGGTATATGAAGAACTGCTTTAAATTACTTTGATTAAAGAAATGCAAATTAAAAAAAACTCTGAGGTACAACCTCACACCTATCAGATTGTCTAATATGACAAAAAGGAGCAATGACAAATTCTCAAGAGGATGTGGGACAATTAGGAGAGTAATGCACTATTATAGAGTTGTGAACTGATTCAACCATTCTGGAGAGCAATTTGGAACTGTGCCAGAAGGGTTATAAAATTTTTCATACCCTTTAATCCATCAATACCAATGCTAGATCTATACTCCAAAATATTGGAAATTGATGGAATGCCCATCAATTGGGGAATGGCTGAACATGCTGTGGTATATGAATGTAATGGAATTCTGTTGTATAGTAAGAAATGATGAACAGACAGATTTCATGAAAATCTGGAAAAACTTATATGAATGATACAAAGTGAAATGAGAAGAAGAAGGAAAATATTGTGCTTCGTATCAGCAACATTGTATGATGATCAGTTATGAAGACTCAGCTCCTCTCGGCAGCACAATGTTCTAAGACAAGTACAAAGGACTCATGAAGGAAAATGCTATCCATATCCAGATAAAGAACTGATAGACCCTGAATGCAGATCTAGGCATCCTTTTTTTCACTTATTTTATCCTTTTTCAAATTTTTTATCTGTTTCTTCTTTGACAACTGTGACTAATTTGGAAATATATTTCATATGATAGCACATGTATAACCTATATTAAATAGTCTACCGTTTTAGGGAGACAGGAGAGGAGGGAGAGAGAAAAATTTGGAACTCAAAATCTCATAAAAATGAATGCTAAAAATTATCTTGATATATAACTGAAAAAAATTAAAGGCTATTAATAAAATAAACTGGGGGGGGGAGTATGAAATAGGCAGAGTTCATCTTCAGCACCCTTCCCATGTCCCTTTTCTGTGCCTTTGCTTTTTTTTAGTACTTTTCTGCCCATAATACGAAGTCCTTTCATGCCTCCCTGAGTTTTTCCCCTTTCACAGATGAAACTAATTTAAAAAACTTAATTCCCACTAAAGTAGTGACTTAATGATCCACCCTTCCCAGAAGCATTTACATTTTAAAAGGACACTAAAAGGAGAGAACACAATTAGGTCAAAAGAATAAATCTTTGATGAGGGAATTTCTGGCACCACGGACAAGTGATAGTGGAGTTATTTTGACTTAGAGGATCTTCCAAGCTAAATATGAAGCCATATAAGCTGTTTATAAGTGAGTAAATCCTGTAATATTCAAATATTTAGCAGTATTGAGGTTCCACATTCCTAGTAACATCAAACATCTCTGAGTTTCAATGGGAGCTTTCCTAGGTAAAGTCTCATAGTAAACAGTTTGTCATAATGCCTCCACCTCCACTTTGTGTCACTTTATGAAGGTTTTCTAATATAATACATCCTGCAGTGTTAGTGACTTAACCTTTTATCCCTTTGAAGAGTATTTATGTTTTAAAAGAGGACTGAAAAACAGAAGTTTTTAATACAAAGGGATAAAAATTTATATTTGAGGAATGTGCTATGGGCTAAATTTAAAAGGATACATAGAGAAAACTTTAACTACATTCTTTGGGCATGGAAAGAGAAGCAAAAAGACATACACAACTATGATACAAGGGAATGTAAGATAAGTACAGAAGAGAAAATCTTTCTATGGTCTATGACTTGAGTAGTGAAAAATCATTTTTACCTTTGAGTGGAAAGAGAGAATGGCCAGGAAGATGAAAAGGCTTCATATTGGAAATGTCACTAGTGTCAATTCTTGAAGAAAGTAGGGGACTCTCAGGGGGTGTTGGGAGGCAGTGTATTTGAAGTATATTTAAAGGATGGAATAAGCAAAATCGTAGGGAAGAGAATAGAATGAGAATAGTACAATGAGGATGAAAGCAAGTATTAATAATAATAATAGCTAGAATTTTTACAGTGTTTTAAGGTTTACAAAGTGCCTTCCAAATAGCTCATTTGATCCTCATAAGAACCTTGGGAGGTAGTTGCTATTATTATCCCCATTTTATTTATTTATTTTTTTTAAGCAATCTGGGTTAAGTAACTTGCTCAAGGTTACACAGCCAGGTGTTTCTGGGTGGGTGCTAAGTGTCTGAGCCCGGGATTCAATCTCCAGGTCTTCTCAACACTGGAGCCGGTGCTCTTACTCGCTGTGCTACCTGGCTGCCCCAATTATCCCCATTTTATAGATGAGGAAACTGAGGCAGACAAAAGATTAAGTGAATTTTCCCAGGTTCAAACAAGAAGTGTCTTAATCTGAATTTGAACTCCTGTTTTCCTGATTACAGTGCTCTATCCACATACCACTTACTTGCCTAATAGAGTTTGGCCCAGGGGCGGCCAGGTAGCACAGCGAGTAAGAGCACCAGCTCCAGTGTTGAGAAGACCTGGAGATTGAATCCCGGGCTCAGACACTTAGCACCCACCCAGAAACACCTGGCCGTGTAACCTTGAGCAAGTTACTTAACCCCAATTGATTAGGGGCGGCCAGGTGGCTCAGCGAGTAAGCGCACCGGCTCCAGTGTTGGGACAATCTGGAGATCGAACCCCAGGCTCAGACACTCAGCACCACACCCAGAAATAACTGGCCGTGTAACCTTGAGCAAGTTACTTAACCCTGATTGCTTAATAAAAAAAAAAAAATAGAGTTTGGCCTGAACATAGGATACATGAGTAGGAGATAAGGTTGCAAAGGTACATTGGAAACATTTTGGAGGACCTTGTATGTCAGCATCAGATATTTAGCTTTGTTAGCCTGACAATAGGGAAACACTGAAGATTTTCTTAGTAGAATAATGACTTGATCATTATGGTGCATTGAGAAAATGACAGATAATGAAAAAAGGATTATTGAAACATGAATAGTCTAAAGGTAAGAGCAGCAGGTAAGAAATTTTTACAGTGGTTTATAGGAGAAGTATTGGAGTCCTAAAGTTAAGTCATTAGCTCAGACAAAGTTGAGGAATTTTTATTTTTTAATCAGGGACTTTTAGTGGCCATTTAAATTGCCATGAAGGAAACCAGCTATTCTACTCATTTAAACAAGTTCTGTCTAATAAAGTATGGCACCTGCTTCTTCCTCCTAAATGGAGACTCTTAGATACTCTTATCCTTTGATATCCTTGCAATGTTCATGACAAAAATGGAAGAAGAACAGTATTTGGAGTCAGAAGATTTGAATTAAAATTTCAGACCTTTCCTTTACCTTCTGTGTCATCTTGAGCAAGTTCCTTAACCTCATATGTAAAATAAGGGGAATGTACTAGTCGATCTCTAAGAACCATTAAAGCCTTAAATCTGTGGTACTGGGAAAGAACAGATCCATGTAGTCACTGACTTTTTGAGATGCAAAAGACCTTAAAGATCATCTAGTCCTGTCCCCTCATTTTATTGTTGAGGAAACTGAGGCCGAGAGAGGTAAAATAACTTGACCAAGATTATAAAAGAAGTTGGTAGTATAGCCAATACTAAATTGTTTTGGGGTGTGTGTGTGTGTGTGTGTGTATGTGTGTCTGTGTGTGTGTGTGTTTAGACATGTCTAACTCTTTGTGATAACATTTGGGGTTTTCTTGGCAAAGATGCTGCAGTGGTTTGCCATTTCCTTCTGTAGCTCATTTCATATGTGAGGAAACTGAGGCAAACAGGGTTAAGTGACTTGGCCAGGGTAACACAGCTCATCAATGTCTGAGGCCAGATTTGAGGAGTCTTCCTGACCAGGCCCAGTACCCTTTCTACTGCACCACCTTGTTGCTCTGGCCAGTACTAGAACCCAAACCTTAACTCAATATAGAATTCTTTCAAAATTCTTACAGTACACTTTATCCCATTTTCAAAACCACATTAGATTCTGTACTCTAATTTCAGTTTTTACTAAACAATTCTCTCTCTCTCTCTGTCTCTCTCTCTCTGTCTCTCTCTCTGTCTCTCTCTCTCTCTCCCTCCCTCCCTCTTTGTCTTTCTCTCTCTCTCTGTCTCTCTCTCTCTGTCTCTCTCTCTCTGTCTCTCTCTGTCTCTCTCTCTCTCTGTCTCTCTCTGTCTCTCTCTCTCTCTCTCTCCTTCCCTCCCTCCCCCCCTTCTCCTCTCCTCTCTCTTCCTGTCTCTCCCCCTCTCATTTTCCTCTTCGTTGTTCTCCCTCTTCCATCACTGGCAGGTATCTTTACGTCAGCAACAAGTAAATGAAAGATTGAATGAATGGGCTATCTTCAGTGAGAAGAACAAAGAGCTTTGTGAATGGTTAACTCAGATGGAAAGCAAAGTTTCTCAAAATGGAGACATCCTCATTGAAGAAATGATAGAGAAGCTTAAGAAGGTATGAAATGTTCAGCTTTTGATGTCTTAAGGTTTCATTTTATTTATACATATCTCTCTAAGGAACTACATGGATTCTTAGTCCATATACAATTTTCTAGCAACAAATACTCTAGCATGAAGGTTGGTTCTTAAATATTAGAGTCTTTCTAGCTACTTGTAAGAATTTCTTTTCCCCAGGGTTAAATTTCATATCATAGCCATGTTGTTTACACTCCCCAACAACTATACATAGATTGCCATTCAGCTCCCCTGTCCTCTCACTTTAATTATTTTCCATTTATTTTTACATATCCTCTATGGAGTCATTGAATACACTGGAGACTTTCCTCCATTTTAGGATACCAGTGCAAATACATAGGCTGTCCATGTGTTATCCCTCATCTAATAGTTATTTAGTAAATGAAACGAATGACAAAACACTTGGCAAATGCCTGTTATAACCATCATTTCAACTTTTGTCAGTGATTTCCCTAATGAACAGCAGTGTCTGGCAGAATAAAACACAATAGGACTCTGTGTTCTCTATCCTCTATTGGGAGTCTTTTTATAATAATTCTCACAAATTAATCATTATATTAAGCAATATATTAAACATATTCAAATGAATAAAAACACGAAACAAAACAGCTTTTTAAGCATTCTATAACCCCTACACAGAGAGGTATATAATTGTGTTTACAAATAAAGTAACTTTTTAATGATAAGAACTGATATTCATGTGGAAGTGCTGATAAATGAAATTATTCCCAAATAAACACAATAAAATTGATTTTTTTTTCTAGTACTGCATAGGTGAATGCATTAAAAATAAGCCTCCTAACCTTCATGACCTTTATTTATTACTCAGGATTATCAGGAGGAAATTGCAGTTGCTGAAGAGAACAAAATCCAACTACAGCAAATGGGAGAACGACTTGCAAAAGCTAGCCATGAAAGCAAAGCATCAGAGATAGAGTACAAGCTGGGAAAGGTCAATGACAGATGGCAACATCTCTTGGATCTGATTGCAGCCAGGTAAAAAAGGATGTTCTTATTGCCTTCATTAAAGTTTGTGTACACTCAATCAGAAGGAAAAAGTTTTCTCCAACACAATATATAGATTCCTTTCCTTACTTCCTTATTCCATGCTTTTAGTCTAAAATTCCTCTCAAAAATTAATTTAATCAGCTTAACTCATTAAACCTAGTGATAATTACATTAAACGAGAAAGTTGGTCAACCTTCCCAGAATGCATGTCAGAGTGATTTTCTTGTTTACTTCTGGGTCAGAAGACATATCTAAAAATCTCTTTAAGAACATAAGGACACTGGACAAAAGAAAAGAATTTTTTTTATATAGTCTCAGCTTTGCAAAGAAAGTTGTTCAAAATCATAAAATGTTGCTGCCATGTGTGTAAGCTTATCATGGTTACTATTAACCTAGAACAATGTTATTTCATAACAGCTGCCCCTTTATGTTAAACATCCTATTAATCATATACTTCTGCATAATGGCTCAAAGAGATAAAGTATAATTATTGTGATAACATTAATTTTAATAACTCACATTTACATGGCACTTTAGTATTGACAGAGCATTGCCCTGTGAAATGGGTAATACAAGCATATTAATACCCATTTTACAGATAAATCCATTGGTAAGTATTTGTCAAGCACCTACAATATGCCAGTAATTGTATAAGGTGCTGGGAATACAAGTTCAAAGACTGAAGCAATCCCCATTCATGAGGAGTTTGTGTTCTAATAGGATAGATAACAAGTACCTTTGCAAATATATACACCATAAACAGAGAGAGAGAACTAAGCTTCAAGGAGTTATAGTGACTTAGGATTTGTTCTGTGAAGTATGAATTCAGTCAAAAGGCTGCACCGAAGGACCTAGAAGGTCACATGTGGCCTCGAGGCCACAGGTTCCCCACCCCTACCGAGTCTATTCCCCAGTGTTCTTTTTCTTAAAAGTTATGAGCCAACCTTTCACTCCTTCCCCCCCCCCAAAAAAAAAGAAAATTCAAGAAAGTTCCTTCTGGAGGTATGTGGCATATGATATGATTTTAGGGAGACAAGCAATTATGATAATAATTTCAGTAATGCTAATGATAAGAGATTGTCTGAAGACAACTATTAGACAAATATGACGGGAGTTTAGTATTATTAAACTCAAAAGGGAAGAGGGGATTTTAATGATAATAATTCTTTCTCTAATTTTCAAAGAACTGCCTTTTAACACTATTTCTGATCTGAGCTCCATTATTCATTAATTTTATGCTACAACTCATGTTCAAGTGAAGACATGATCACAGAGCTTACAAAGTATTTCATAGTTTATTAGAAGGTCATTGAGTTCAGTGACATTCAAGATATGGTATCTATAAAGGAGCTGTACAACACTTTCATTTATTAAAAAAATGCCTAACTTTGGAGGTAGGTGAGAAGATGAGGATTTTCTTGCTTTCACTGAATAGGAAGGCAAAAAAGCAGCTAATACATGTTATCACTTCAGGATTTTTGTTCGTTTTAACACCTTTATAATTCAACATTGTCTTAAGAGCTCCTTGAAAAAAAAGTAGCCACATTTTTGTTTCATTATGGTGAATAATATTTCCATTATTTTGTTTACTTTGTGTTTAATCAGCTTACTTTGGGTATGTATAATCCTAATTAAGAATTTAAAATTTACTACTATTTTAGCATTGTTTCATTTGCATTCAAATGAAAACAAACCTCTTTCAGAAGGATAAATTCAGAAGAATACTTCCTCTTATTGGAGGAGCTGAGGTATATACACATTTGCTGTGAAATATTGGGTCTTTTTCTAGATCTAGATAAGAAAGATTAGATTGAATAGTATTTTAGAATAACCCACTGAAGCCAGTAAAAATTCTTTAATACCATTGGCTGAGACATTGTGAGAAAGAATGTGCACTCTTGAAAAGCTTAAGCATTTAGATGATCAACTTAAAATATCCTGTAAGTATTAACATCAAGTCAAAATTAGGTTTACTGGTTTTACTTCAAAACAATTTTTAAATAGACTTTATATGTAAAGTCTATATATACTTTTTTATATAGACTTTCCTGAGCATTTGTTTTAGAAATGTCAAGTATTTCCCAACTCTTTTAAAATAAAAGATAAATTGGCAGATATGAATAGGTTTATAAAGCATCCATCATATACTCTAATGCTTATTATCATATTTTTTGTATGTTCTCTACTTATAAAAAAAAAATCCATGGGGCGGCTAAGTGGCACAGTGAATAGAGCACCGTTGCTGGAGTCAGGAGGACCTGAGTTCAAATGTGGCCTCAGACACTTAACACAAAAACTAGCCGTGTGACCTTGGGAAAGTCACTTAACCCCAATTGCCTTCCAAAAAAAAAGCAAAAAAAAAATTCCACCGCTCATTTTAAGAGATAGTAGAATGAACCCTGGAATCAGAAAACCTAGATTTGTGTCATGATTATAACATTTACTTGCTATGTGGTCTTACCCAATTACCTTGTCTCTCTGCAAATCAGTTTCCTCACCTGTAAAATGGGGATAAGGAGGAGAAAATGGCTTAGCAAATAGAGAGCCAGCTTTGGAATCGAGAAAAACCTGAGTTCAACTCCCCTCTCTGATTCATAATGGCTAGGGGGCTATGGGTAACTTACTTGATGTCCCAGTGCTCCTAGCAGCTCTGAAAGACTTTATCAGAAGTTTCGGATCATTATTGGTAAAAGCATTTCCTTCATAGGGAGTTTTCTATGCTAATGAAATTATTGGTCACCCCACTCCCACAGAATTAATAGTATATAATACCTACTACTACGTGTGTCTTTTTGTGTGTGTGTGTGTGTATGTGTGTGTGTGTGTGTGTTGTATAGAAAGTGATTTGGAATCTGTAATGTGTTTTTTTTTTAATGTGGACTTTTTGTGCACTTGGGCTAGGAAAATATTTTGTTTGGGGATTATTTTTGATTTAAAGAGTTGGTTTTTTGTTTTTTGTTTTTTTTGCTTTGGGGGGGTTATTTTTTCTGCTTTTTATGCTCATAGTTTTTTCTATTACTTTTATTCAAAAAAGTTGCCCTTTTTCTAATTATCAGATGCCAAATTGAATAGCAGCCTGTAGATGGCTAGTTGGTTTTCGGCTTTAATGTCTCATTGGATCCATTTTTTTTTTCTAAACAACTTCCCCGAAGGACATGTTGACCTTATAAATTTGTTTTTCCATTTCCTTGTCTATCAGCCCATCATTAGACAGTGTATTGGCTGAGTAGCAATATCCAGTAATAGTTTTCAGCTGCACAATATCTGTAGCATCTTCAGCTGCACAGTCTGCTTATTTATAATGCAGGCTTGTACATGACCCATTTCTTCCAACTTGTTGGACCTTGTTGATTTTAGCTGCCAGTCCTCCTCTCTCTTCCAACTTGTCAAACCCAGAACTAAATCTTTAAATTAGCATTGTAATCTTTTGCATAATTTCTGTTAAGTTTGCTTTGAAAACTGTTCATGTCAGGTTCCAACATTAATGACTCGAGGACATTTGTTGTTATCCATTCACTTGAAAGATTTCTCCTAGCAACCAGAATTATGACCTAGCATAGAGAGTAGAAAGAACATTGTACTGAGTCAGGAGACCTGAGTTGTAATGAATGAATACAGATCGTTTACTGCGTGTCAAGCACAGTGCTCAGCAAGCCCTGTGGATACAGATACACACTGGGGGCGAGGGGGGTACTTCCCCCTCGTAATTTATAGTTTTTCCAATGGGTGAAATTCCACCTCCTCCCACCTCAATTAACCACAAAGTCTAGAGCCAGAGTCCTTCAACTAAGAAGGACCCAAAGCTTCAATTGGGTTTCAGAATCAATCAATGAACATGAAGTATAAACAAGATTGACTCTACCCTGAGGTGAAAAATCTTTAATGAAGAAGAGAATAAGTTTAAGTGGCTAACCAGTATCAGTATAAGTAGCTAGCCACAGTATCAGAAGAATTTCAGTAGTCTCAAAGAAGGAGAGTCTAGCATAGCAACAGAAGATTTCTGTTACTGACTTGAGTATTTAAGTTTGATCTGAGTCCTTGAGCAAGAGTTTATCTTGGAGGGAAGGGGAGAGGGGGAGTAAGTGTTTATAAAGTGCCTATTTTATGTCAGCAGTTATGCTAAGTGCTCCAAAAATATTACAGAATCTGATCCTCACAATAAACTTGTGAGGTAGGTGCTGTTACTATCTGCATTTTATTCCTGAGTAAGCTGAGGAAGAGGTTAAATGACTTGCCCAGTTATTTAATCATCAACAACAATTCTCACATCTACCTCTCCTGCACCAATTTCTCTCCTGGTATCCAATCTCCAACTGCCTTTCAGATGTCTTGAACTGAATGTTTATTAGACATCTTAAAGCCAACATGTCCAAAACTGAAATCATTATCTTTCCCCCAAAACCCTCCTTCCATCCTACCTTCCCTATTATGATAGAGGACAACACATCCTCCCAGTCTCTTAGACTTATAACCTAAAAGTCATACTCTACTCCCCCTTCCCTATCCTGTCTCTTACCAAAGTGTCAATTTCATCTTGTCACCATCTCTCAAATATGTCCCCTTCTCTTCTCTGATGTTGCCACCACTCTGGTGCAGGCCCTCATCACCTTGCTCCTCGATTATTACAATAGCACGCTGGTGGGTCTGCTCAAATGTCTCCCCACTCCAAGACATCTTCCGTGATTTTCCTAAAATCCAGATCCAACCATGTCACATACACACTACATGATAAACGTCATGGCTCCCTATTGTCTTCAGGATCAAATACAAAATGTTCTTTTCAGCATTCAAAGTGCTTCATAACCTGGCCCCCTCCTCCTTTTCAGTCTTAATACCTTAGTCACAGCCATATACTCTAGTAACACTGGCCCTTTCTTGCTTCCTCAAACAAGACGCTACAATTCTGGTCATTTTCATAGTCTTTTTCTCCCTCCTGACCTCTACCTACTGACTTCCCTGCTGGCTTCCTTTTAAGTCCCATCTAATATCATAATTGAGCTTCAATGTCCTCATCTGTAAAATGAGTTGTTTGGATTAGATGGCCTTTAAGATGTCTTCCAGTTCTGAATCTATTATCCTATGACTCGATCCCATTGTACTTTTAGCAATGTCAGCATGCTATTTCATTTTCGGCATCTCTGCCTAGAGTGCTGTGTACATATAGTTCTAATTGTTGAAACTCAAAAAAGACTTAAGGAAAGTAAGAAATAAGATCAAAGCTTCTAAAACCGTGAGATATAGAACAAATTTTTAAAATCTTACAATTTTAGTTTATAAGGATCCAATTAAAATATGTAATAAAATAAAATTTCATATTTACGTAGCCCTGTTTACAAAGTACTTTCCTTACAGTAGTATTTAAAGCAGGTAACACTGGTACTATTATTTCCTTTTTATATATAGTGAGGTATAGAAAGATTAAGTGGTTTGTCCATGATTACACAGCTAATAAAGTGGCAGTGTGATATGGGAGGAAACCCATTATATTTGGAGTCAGAAAACCTGTTTATTCTACAGTTTACTCATCTGTAAATTAAGAGGGTTATACTCAAAAATGCTGAGGGTCCTTTCCAGCTTTTACACTGTGATCCCAGGTAGCAAAAGCAGGACTATAACTCGGGTCCCCTGATGTTAAAATCATTATTTTTTCTACCATGCCTTATTTTCCTACATAGACTATTGAGAAGAAATATCAGTAAGGGTGAATCATTTTTGCTAATGATGAAGATAAGAAAAAGCAATAATGACAAAAAACCCAAATACTTCAGTTTTAAAATAAATGATTTTAGTTGGGAAGAACTTTTAAAGAAATTACAGAGAAAGTAAGTGGTTAAATGTTATAGAAAATCAGATTTCAGCTCAAAAGGGAAAAAAAAATTCAGAACAAGATGGAGTGGGCTGCCAAGCAGGGTGGCATCTCTTTGACTATTTATGGGCAGTGAGTTCTTATAGTGGATTAAGTACTGGGTCTGGAGTCAAGAAGACGAGTCTTCCTGAGTTCAAATACAGCCTCAGACACTTACTAAATTTTTGACCCTGGCCAAGTCACTTAACCCTGTTTGCCTTGGTTTCCTCATCTGTCAAATGAGATAGGGAAGAAAATGGCAAACCACTCCAACATCTTTGCCAAGAAAACCACAAATGGGGACACAAAGAGTTTGATATGACTGAAACAGCTGAACAAAAACAACAAACCATGACTATTCATCAAAAATTCAAGAAAAATTGTATGAGAATTAGTGACTTCTGGAAATCACTTTTTATGCTGAGATCTTGTGATTTTTGAAATTATTAAATTTTAAAATTCACTTGAAGCTAGTATTAGTTAGAAATGGAAAATGTTAAATCCAGAAAAATGGCAATAAAATAAATAAATGAATGAATGGATTTTTGAAATTGGAAAGTACAAAGGAAAGTAATGAAATCTATCAAAACAAATTTTAAAAATAAATCTGTCTTGGAATCTACTTTAAACAAAACCAGTAATTTTTCTGGTTTTCTGTAAAGAAATTAGAAATCTTCCATGCTGTGAAAAATAATTCACAATAGAATTCCTTTACATGACAATTTCTCCTAGTGAAATGAAAAAAAAATTATTTGATTTGCATGTAACTCTTCAGGAAAATATTCATTGCCCACAAAGAGATGTTCTTTATAACTCTGTATACTTACTAAGCTTCTAAAAACTTTCTATTTCAAAGAAAGCTAAAGAAGTTTATAGATGTCATTTACATTTAGCTCTCACTTTTCTCAGTGGCCCCATGTTTCAGGATTTCTCACAGTGCTAATAGTCACTTAGTGTCATTAAGTAAATAGTTTAACTGACTGATTGATTGAACAAATTTAAATTAGGAGAGATGGTTAGTTTTGCCTTAGAGGTCTCAAGCCAAGGCTTCATGATAGGTACATCCCTTCCTTCCTACATCATCCATTTTTCAGCTTCCTTTTGTTGTCTTCCCTTCCTCCTTATATTATAAGCTCCTTGCTCCTTAAAGGCAATAACTGTCCTTTTTTTTTCTTTTGTATTCCCATTATTCAACACAGTGCCTGGTACCTACTAGGTACTGACCAACGTGTAAATTACTTAACTTCTCTGGGCTTCAGTTTCCTCATTAATAAAATAACAAGGTTGCCACAGATGGACTCTGCACTTCGTTCCAGCTTTAGAATTATAATTCCCATGCCTTAAATTGCTTGATCTCTTCCAAGTCCAATGATTTCCAAATCTTTTTCTTTCAATGGGCCTTTCTCAGTTTAAGCAACCAGAAGGCATAAGATATTTTAAAGGAACAAGCAACAATAAAGCAGTATCTTTATTTTTATTCCTGCATTCGTTTTAAGGCAGAGACCTTGTGCTTTTCATTGTTTTCTCCCCACCCCCTATCTTCCTGCTTCCTCCTCTTGTAACTTGGCCCCCACATTCCTCTAGTGGTTTGCTAGTAAATGTTTAATTAGCCCTCTAAGGAAAAAAAAATGGAAGACAATTTTTTTAATTTAATATGAATTATTAGCATTTTCCCCACCACTTCTTTAAGTCTAGACAATCAACAAATCAAGCCCTGATTTTTAGGGATTGCCAATTTCCCAGGTGTAAATGCTCATACTGAAAATTTAACAATCAACTCAGCTCTGGAGAGTCTGTTGGAGCTGGCTCCCAGCCCCATCCCTTTTCACAGATGTTGTAAACAAGAGAGAAAATAAGCAGACCCTACTTGATGTCTGCTCTAATTTTCTTTTCTTACCCTCTGTGTGTTTGGGTGGTTTCCTTTTCAAAGAGCTTTTCCTAATTTATAAAAAGCATACAAAAAGAAAATTCTCTTGATAATCAAGAATCCATGTGTGTCTGGTCTGTACGAGTTATCTTTCATATCTGTCTTTCCTTTGGGCTGTAAGACTCCCACTCCTTGCAGATTATACTGAGCCTTTTTTTTTTCTTACACTCATGGCCTACATTCCAGGAGATCAAGCCTGGCACATGTTGATGAATGTAAGTTTTATTTAGAAACATGACCACTTGTCACCGCTCAGTCTCATGTCATTAGACAGAAGCTACCAACATTTGTCTACACCGAACATTTTGATACTTCTGTACATTTGCAAAGGAAAAAAAAATCATACAAGTGCAATCTCTATAGGCTTTTGGTCTGCATGGTGTTACTTTTGGCAGTGGAAGCTTTCATGGTGGTGTTTCAGGATTTGTGTACCGTGAGGATGGCAGAGGACGGCAGTGTGGATTCAGATCTCCCAGATTGTAACTGCGATGTCACAAGGCAGGAATCTACTTGAGTTTCTTTCATTGTGCATAGTTTTCATGGTTCTGTGTATAGTTTATAGGACACTAGCTAGACACTAGCATTGATCCATGATTGTTTTGTGCCAAGGTTTAATAGAAAATAATTGGCATGAGGATATTGCCACATAGATGTAATTCTAGAAAACAGATTTTTTAATAAGTTTATCCCTAATAGAAATGAGATTAAGTGAACATGTTAATGGTTGTTATTATAACTGGTTATTTCAGTTGTCTCAGTACTGTGTGTGTCATGTGAGGGATATGGCTATTGTAGAGAGGCTTGGACATGAAGCAAAGATTCATTAAAATGCCCTAACAACTATATAAAGCATGAGGTCTTGATAAAAGTGAAATCCAATTTTACCCAAGGATAAGAAAATTTTTCCCTCTATAAAATGCATATCTAGTCGTGTTTCCTGGTTATGAGAGGGGGCTAGGAAAAGTAATTGTTCCTTGGGGGAGAAGAGGGAATATGAGGGGTGTTTGTGTTTTATCCTATATTTTTTAATAAGTTCATTAAAGTTACAACTTGTTAAACTAATATCCAACTTTATGAACTGGTTGTTTTAAAAAGTTTCTAATTAATCTGGGTTGAATAAATAATATAAAGAATTAAATTATCATGTAACCTTGTACGTGTTTATGATTTGTTCAAGATCTTTGTTTTAAGTTTCTGCAAAAACCCTTTTTCTCTTTTTAACATGCCATCTTAAATTAGAAATTTCTAAATTGTATTATTAAATATAATGTAATGACATTTGAATTTCCTGTCTTTATGGACTAAGGAAAAACATATATATATATATAATATATTATATATGTATATGTAATTTTTCTTTTCAAAATCATAACATCTTAAGTTCAAAATTTTGAATTTAAAAAAAGTGATGAACATCAATAGCACATTTTAAAATGTGGACATGTTAGCAAACTAGAGAACTGACTTAATAATAGTATTTTACTTCCTAAGGAAGGTCAAGCTCCCAAGTTATACATGGGGCTATGAGAGGATAGCTATAAGCAAGCCACAAGGGGCTTATGTATTTAGCAGACTTGCTAAATTTACTGAGCTGTAAGACGTCTCTAAGTTTCTATTTTGATTGTAATCCCGGATGCCACCACAAGGAATGTCCTCCAAACTTCTTAGTCTGATATACAGGTGAAAACATTTGATTCTTTTTAAAGAGTTTTCTTTATAAAAGCATGGAAAAGCAAATGTGAGGTCTACCTTTATATTAAAAATAATACCTGTCCTGGAATTAAAGAAGTATGAACTTGAAGGAAATTTGATAAGACATTTCCCTCTAAAACTGAATGTATTATGCCATCAACAGTAACATAGGCTTAAGGGTAACATAGGCCTTTAACACATATGCATGTATGTATGTGCGTATATATGTATGCATGTCATTCTTGTATTCCCTAGACTCATGGTTGTTTTAAAGAGGAGTTTGTCCCTGAAAGACTCTGTGAACAAATGTTTCATTACCATGGTGTCTCTGGCAACTTGCATGCTAACTGCACTGACAAGAGCTTTCATGCAGAGCACTTCTTGTCCTCAAGAAGATTGCATTCTACTTGAGCAACTCAACTCAGAGAAACAGGTTCTTGGTTCAACTCTGTATATAATTCATAATTTCTTTGGTAGTTGGGAAGGTTGAGGAAAGACCTCATGTAAAAGAGTGATATGTGATGTGTACTAAAGGAAGCTAGGGATTTTATGATCTAGGAGTAAATAAAGAATGTCTTTGACAGAGAGGGAGCACCTGTACAGAAGGATGGAGGCTCTAGGGAACTAACCACCAGACCAGTTTGGTTGTTTTTCTGTTGTTTTTCATTCACATCTGACTCTTCATGACTCCATTTAGGGTTTTCTTGGCAAATATACTGGAGTGGTTTTGCCATTTCCTTCTCCAGATCATTTTACAGGTGAGGAAACTGAGGCAAAGAGGGTTAAGCGATCTGGTGAGGGTCACATAACTAATAAGTGTATGAAGCCAGATTTGAACTCAGGAAGGTGAATTTTTCTGACCCCAGTTGTGTCACTCTATACACCATACCACCTAACTTCCCAGATCAGTTTTACTGAAATGGAAAATATGTGAACAGAATTTATATTAAATAAGATTGGAAAGGTGGGTAAGAATAAGTTTGTGGAGGGCTTTAAATATCAGGTTAAGGATTTTGTGATTTTAATCTTTGCGTATTTACTGTATTTTAAGTCAGGTGAATATTGAATCAACTAATCTAAATGTTCAATTTTTAATTAATTAATTATTTCTAATACAAGAACAAATTGGGTTTTTTTATAGAACCATACAGGAACAAAGGTTATAATATCAGAGTTTTAGAGGTCATCAAGGCCACCCCCTTCATTTTACAAATGAAAAAGCTGATGCCCAAAGAATTTAAGAGACTTACCTTAGATCACACAGGTAGGAAGGAGTAATATGTGGTAGAGTTGAAATTTGAAAGCACATCTTCTTATTTGGAATCTGGTCCTCCTCACCATGCAGAATGGCACCTAATTATTTTTTTCTTTAATTTACAACTATGGCGTTTTTCAGTTTTGTGCCCATCAGGCATTCGAACTGAATTTCATCAATGATTGACACCCAAGTAAAATAAGAGAACTGTGAGAAACATGAATGAGCTCTCTAGGCAAATACATAGAAAGATTTTCAAGAAAAAATGAAAAGACAAGCACTTGGGGACAGTGCACAGTCTGTGCTTTTCAACCTGTTTAGGGAAGTTTCTCATGAATGAATCATGGTAACTTGTGGCAAAGCTATGATTTCCACTTCCTGGAAATATGATATGCAGTGAATACTGACTGTACTCTGCAAAACTAAAGTTGCATTTTTTATTTCAAAGTAAATCTCAAGCCTTACAAGTGACCAAAAGCATAACAAGCATTCATTTGTGTGTGTGTGCCCTTTGCTTTACTTGCAGTAAATGTTCAGCTAATATGTATTGAATGAATGAAGAAAAGGGATATAAGCAAATCTGAATGGAAGCTTTTTCTCCTTTTCCTATATCTGTTAAATGTAAATTGTGCTTCAATGATATTTTTCAATCTAGATAAATTTTGAATAATTACTAAATAAACTTTCTGTGGCGTATATTTGAAGAAGAGGGAAAAAAATCCATGTTTTCATTATCAAATTTGTCCAGCAGTTATATGTTTGGCAACTGTAGCATTTATTATTACCCCAATGAAATGGTTTACGTTGGAGCTTACAAAGATCCCATCTTTGTTATTTCAAATTATGTCTTAAGGATGAGATCTTTGCTATCTGGTTAATTTGACTAGAGCATTGTGCAAATGCCACAAGCTCCATCTCTCTATGAGAGTAACCTGGTCACGTACTATATCCTGAACTTGGCCAACTCTTCAGAAAATATGTGTCTGAGGCCATTAGAGGACCAGGCAAAAGTATGAATGGACTACTACCAGCTTCTAGTGGGAAAAGAATTCAAAACACATGGCCTTATGAAGCAGGACTTATGTCATCAGCGATTTTTTTTTTGTTTTTTTGACAAAGCACAGCACATTCAATAAAACAGGTTCCCAAAAACTGAGCTTTGAAAGGAAAACATTAGATCATGAAATCAGTATATTTTCATGTAGTACTAGAATCCATTTGAATTGTAATAAAAAATTTAATACTATATTCGTTGAGCAATTGGTAGTAAATCCAAAATTTCAAAACACTTAGACTTTTACAGAATTACTATAATGTTTTCCAGGAAAAAGAAGACTAGCCATTTTTCAACATGTCTTTTTATTATTATTCTTTTTTTTCTGGATCTGTGATTTTATTATTAGAGATTATTCCTTGTGGGACAACTCTACCAATACAGATCTGCATCTGTACTATAACTTAGAATCCAAGAGGTTAAGTGACTTGTTCAGGGTCACATAATATATCAAGAGACAGGACTAGAACTCAGGTAATGCTGTCCCTTAGCACAGTTCTTTCTCCAATGTGCCACACATATTATTATCTTATAACAATAAAATTTATGTTACATTGAGAACTACCACAAAACTAGAAAGTGTAAAATGATTACCTTTATTTTTCAGCAAATCAGCACTGTTAACAGAGCTCCCATTTTTTGGTGGCAATGAGTTTTGTTTCTGTTTTTATTTGTTTACTCTGAAGCCCTATAGTTAACCTGGAGAATGGAGGCTGCTTACAGACCAAGCACAATAAGGTGGTTTTTCTGGCAGTCAGGTTCACAAATGACTCCTATGACCTCTTTCCCATGCCCTACTTACCTTTATGGCAGCAAAAAGTCTGGAATGTAATATGGTTGGAAGTTGTCACCTCACTATTCTTCCTTTACCGTGCCCCCATTTCAAGTAAGAACTGAGATGTACTACATGTCAAGAAGATATCTGTTACCCTGAAATATTAGGGAGGGTAACAAGACTCTGACTTCTAGTTAGACTTTACGCAAGACTGGTTGTGGACTTTGAGTATCAAAAATATCAGCCCCTAAATAATGCTCCATTCCTGATATGGTACAGTATTCACCACATGGATGGTGTGCTTCTTTTTTTAAATATATTTCTTATTGGGGGGCGGCTAGGTGGCACAGTGAATAGAACACCAGCCCTGGAGTCAGGAGGACCTGAGTTCAAATCCAACCTCAGATGCTTAACACTTGCTAGCTGTGTGACCTTGGACAAGTCACTTAACCCCAATTGCCCTACATTCTCCCCTCCAAAAAGCAAAAAAAAAATGTTTCTTATATTCAGGAAATGAGTGAAAACAAAGATCTCTTTCACATGAATGTTAGATGCCTGCTACATTGTGTTTGATCAGGAGATAAACAGATTTGGAATCAATTTTTGCAAATTTAAATAAAAGTTATAGAACTGACCCTTACCTTGAGTTATTATATTAAATGAATTAGCTGTGATAAGTCAGAAGACCTGGACTGACCAGCCTGGGCTTGGTTACTTGTTAGCATATGACCTTGACCAAAATACTTAACCTCTCTAAGCTTGTGAAGACCAAATGTGAGAAATTGTATATAAATTGCTTTGTAAATCAATAAATATTATATAAATGAAACTATATTATTAGTATTGAGAAGCTTCACACACTCAAAAGAAATACCTTCTAGCACCAGATTCATCTCTAAGAACAGTGCTAAAAGTGATTTAATGGCAGTAGATGGAATGACATATTATGTGATATTTGAATTTAAAAAGTACATTAGTCAAACACTTGACAGATGTTCAAACAGAATGGTGTATTGTTGTTTGACAGTGGTGCATTACATTACATTTATTTTGTCCTCTAAAATGAGCTTTTCAATCTTAATGCTGGCTTGCTGAGACCTATCCCACTAAATTAAAATTTCTGGTTTAGAACTACTTGTATTATAATATGTGAAGTGGTATGTGAATATGTAATCCTGTTTTGTGATACTCAGGTATGAGTATCAAAACGTGGTCTGACATGTATCATAGATATAATGCCATTATTACGTTCTCTTTGGAATTAGGCATAATTTTGCTTTGAAATTTGGATGTCAGAGAGAGGCTACAGTGGGTGAGAGGGCCAAATGTTGATGCAAGAAACACTTCAAATGATCAAATATCCCTTAAAGTAACAACTTTGCTTTTCGTTATGCGAAAGTTATATCTAAATGGAATTCTTTAATGAAGTCCAGTCTCATGGTTTCTCTTCTAATAGGGTGAAAAAACTCAAGGAGACCCTGGTGGCTGTGCAGCAGCTGGATAAGAACATGAGTAGTCTCAGATCCTGGCTCGCGCACATTGAATCAGAGCTAGCTAAGCCCATCGTCTATGACTCCTGTGACTCCGAGGAGATACAAAAGAAGCTTAATGAGCAGCAGGTAAAACTTTAAAAAAATTAAGGGAAGAAAGGAGATTTTTGTTTTGTTTTTTAAATTCTGAAATGATCTGCCTCCTGGTAGTGGTGCATGATAACAGAGAAGACACAGCAAAGTGAGTGCTTGGGCAAATAGCCTTCCTGCCATTACAGAGCAAAGCTGTTCTAAGAGAGAAGGCACTCAGTACCATTGGTTAGTTTCAGTTGTCTTTGTCACTGGAGGTACAAAGGGCTGTCCACTGATTGCTTCTTCAATGGAAGGTGAGTCATATTTGCCGTGAACCATGCAAAAGAATATTTGCTTTATTTGTTTATTTTTGCATCCCCTCCTCACTTCTAAAAGCTTAAAAAATAGCCTTTTATTCCTTGCAAGGCTTGAAGAAATCTTTAAATATAGTATGTTCTGAAGTTTTCATACTTATAGTTCCAAAGAGTGAATTTTTTTGTTTGTTTTGGAGGGCAATTGAGGTTAAGTGACTTGCCCAAAGTCACATGGCTAGTAAGTGTGTCAAGTGTCTGAGTCTGGATTTGAACTCAGGTCCTCCTGACTCCAGGGCTGTTGCTCTATTCACTGCGCCACCTAGCCGCCCCCGAAGAGAGAATTTTATTACTGCAAGAATTTTTACATGAATTATATGTAAGCTACCAGATGCTTTCTTGAAGGCAGGATTGTATAATGGAAACAGTAAAAGACTTAGATTAAGGAAAAGCTAAATTCAAACTCTACCTTAGATAATTACCAGCTGCATGACTTTTGGCAAATGATTTAATTCAGGTTGTTTCTGTTTTGCCATGTAAGATAAGAGAGTTGGATTTAATGGGCTCCAAGGTTTCTTCCAGCTCTAACTCTGACCCTATGATCTTATAACAGGCTACTAATATATACATAGAAAATCGGGCATCTAACTGTGAAATATAAGATTGAATCATGCAAAGATTAAAAGAAGATAACGCTGATTTTCAGTATTATTTAATAGAAGTTTCTTTAATATTTTATGAAATATATGTGGATATGAAATAAAACTTGACATCTTGTTACTCATTTTTATATCTAATATTTAGATGTAGGTTTCAAATAATAAACTCCATAACTTTACAAGACATATTGTATGTACCATAGTACCATTCAAGTCAATCATCAGTACGTATTTACCAAGTGCCAGTGCTAAGTGCTTGGGATATAGTCAGACAAAAGACAGTTTTTTCTCTCTAGAAGCTCACATTGTAATGGAGGACTACTATATATAGGTATACTACTATACCAAGCATAGAAATCAACTGGCTGACCAGTTTGTATACATTAGAAAGTGCCTGAAGACACTATTCAGTCGTGCTTAGTGAATTTTGAGTAAATAGCTAGAAAATAGACATTTGAAGTGAGATAGAAAAGGTAGAAAAGAACTAGATTGTAGAAGGCTTTACATTTCAAGCAGAAATATTTACATTTATTTCTAGTGACAATAGGAAACCCCTGAAGATTTTTGAGTAGCACAGGGATGTAGTCAAATTTGTATTTTAAAATTATCAATCCCACAACTATGTGGATTCTTTATTGGAGAAGAAAGAGACTCAGAAGCAGAAAGGTCAATTAAGACATTATTGTAATAGTCCAGGCAAAACAAGACAATGAATTAATCTTCCCTCCTTCCTTCCGTCCTTCTTTTCTTCCTTCCTTCCTTCCTCCCTCCCTCCCTTTCCTTCCTTTTATCCTTCCTTATTCCTTTCTTTCTTTCCTTCCCTTTCAATCATTCATTCTTTCCTTCCTTCATTTCCTTCCTTTCTTTCCCTCCTTCCCTCCCTTCACTTCTTCCCTTTCTTCCTTCTTTCCTTCCTTCCTTCATTCTCTTCCCTGCCTCTTTCCTTCCTTCTCTTCCCTACTTCCGTTCTTCCCTTTCTTCCTTCTTTCCTCCCTCCTGTAATTTCCTTCAGCAAAAGTACACACAGAGAGACACACAAAATCAGAAGATTTCTTATTATTTTATTTGAAAGGGCACTGACTTACCTATAGATTCTATATAAGCCTTCAAACCCTTAGTGGTGATCTTGTCAGTCAAATATAGCTTTGTAAATTCTTGTGAATATACCATGTAATGATGTCTTGCTATAGTAGGAATTAAAATACCACCACAGTGTAGTAAATTCAGTAACTTTGAAATTGGATTTATGGCTTATCACAATTATTATAATTCTCTTTGTAATCTCTTAATGTTTGAAATTAACCAGAAAATTCAGGATTTGAGGCACCTTTGTTATGGAGTTATCTAATGGAGATGAGTAGGGTGAGATTTGCCAGTGAAAACCTAGTCCTTGGAGCTTATATATCTGTTGGCTGCCAAACAACATGAAAGCCTGACCATCCTGCTTCCACAAATGATGATGGAAAGTGGCTTTACCAATTTACTTTATAGCATATGCAATTATTCTCTAACTATTTCCTGTTGACTTCCCAGATGTTGACAAAAAGTCATTTATTTGGCTGCTGAGCCAAAGCTGAAAGCATCTACACAAGAGCACAAAGACATGAAATCTCTCTTTCTCTCCCAACAGTTTTTAAACAAGCTCTGTGTGTGGTCCATAGGCTCTGGGCTCACTCTCCTAACCCACAAGCCCTAACAGGTCAAATGCCCAGAGTTCATCTAGTTATAGCTCATCTTATAGTTAAAGGAATAACTCTGAGGGACTGGGGCTATCTTTCTAGTAATATCGCTCATTAGCTGCCTTCCTATGTGTTCTTCCTAATTCTAATCAACCTGGGAATTATTAATCTAGAAAAGTAAAGACTGATGGGGGACATAACAGCTATTTTCAAGTATTTAAAAGATTGTCATATAAATGAGGCATTTGACTTTTTTCTGTTTAATACCCCATATACACCATGAGCTATGGGAGGAAGATGTAAAGATAAACTTTAGGCTCCATGTGAGTAAACATTTTTTTTAATTTAAATTTAAAAAAAACACTCCCTATTAGAGCTGTCCAAAAGTGCCTGAGACTCCCTTGGGTGTTACTAGTTTATTGTCAGAGACTAGATTTAAACTCAGGTCTTCCTGGCTTCCTTCTCTTCACTATTCCATAGCTGCTTCAGGGTCAATGCTTTCTTAAACGACTATAAAAGGAAATTTAAAATAATAATAGGTTGTCACAAAACATCTTTAATAATGATATCCTTTAGCATGTAATATAAAAATGTGAATCTTCCTGTTAGCAAATGAGATTGTACAATTTATTCTCGATTATGCATACATATGTATATACTGAGATTTCTCTGTTGTAACCATGACTATTATTCATTTTATAAGAATATTTTTAAACCATTTCAGCAGCTCTAATTTATTTGTCAAATAAATGCTAAAGTTAGTCATACTTTCTCAAAGACAGATCATAGATATTTGAAATAATTTAATAAATGACCCTATGCTTACAGGAAACTAATTGATGTATGGCATGCTCAGCATTTTAATTAGATTCTTCTTATTTCTTTAATTATAGCATTAGTGTTCTTTCATAGTTATTCTGATTCCACTATTATTGAAGATAATTTTTTTCCAATTAAGCAAATTTAAATAGTTTATGAATATGACATACACATCACAGGCACTTAAGTATTTGTCAATTTTATACTAGTTTTTTCTTCCTAATTTTATATGAAATTTTTGGTGATATTGGGACATTTTGGGGGGCTTTTCCAAGATCTAGGTCTTTTTTTTCCTGAGCAAACACAAAAGAAAAATAATTATCTGAAAGAGAAATTTTAGAAAACCAATTGCCCAAGGATTGTTTACCAGTATGAAGATAGATTTTTTTAGGTGTTTGTAGTAGCAGGCACCATAGCATCCCCAGAATGGCTGCCAACACAGGTTCTTAGATCTGCTTTTCTAAAGGAAAGCAACTCAAAATGGGTTAACAATCTTGTTTTAATAAAACATATGTCATTTGCCTAGTTCAGGGAGAAAAGGTCAGCACCCCAAACTTCAGAGAATACAAACAAGTTACAAGCAGAAGTTACAAGAAGACAGAGAAACAGATCAAGCAGACAGGCTTCCAACTGTCTGACCATTACATCCATACCTAGTCACAGTTACCAGAGAGGGAAGCACCAACATCTGGGTTTTCAAAGGAGGGGGGCTCAAAGGCTGCCCAGAGTCTCATCCAGTCAAATCACACAACACTTCTCAAAGTGAGCCCCAAATCAAAGCCTCACATCAGGGTATATATAACCTTCTCCTGGCTCAGAGAATGTCACAACCCTCTTGACCCACTGCCCAATCACAAAGCACCAAGGTGTGGGCATTCCTGAAAAACCAAGCCTCCCGCCACAGCCTCCAGGTCCACTTAAGCCTATCAAAGGGCCTAGGGGCAGGAAAGATCTTAAATTCCCATTTCCATAACAATGTTCAGACTTTTTAAAATTTATTTCAAAGGTAAAATAATCATTCAGAAATATTTACTAATGAAGAAGAGTGTGTCTCTTTGAAAGACTTTCTGTTACAATTTCTCTGTGCTTTAGAAACAATTTATCATTTATTTGCTTTGTTTGATGTAATTACAATGGCACAGTAGAATGATCAATGGTTTTTATTAGTGTCAATAAAAGAAAAAGTTCCTGACATATTATCTGAGCTTTAAGATTATAGATATTATGGTATTGGAGATATTATATTAATTATAGATATAATATGTTTTAGCATATTTAGATTATCAAAGAATAAAAAGGCTTTGCTAAAGTTGTCACCTTTGTCTTGGTCTAGAGAGATTAAGGCTGACTCACCAAAGGACTGTAGAAGGACTGATTCCATTATTATTGTATCTGTAGATACAAATATTCTAAAGAATAATTTGCTAATTTCCTTGATTTTCCCGGGAACTTAAAACAAATTTTTCCTATATAACATATCAACAATTGCAACAATAATAATAGCTCATCTTGAGTAGTGTTTTAAAATTTGCAAAGCACTTCACTTATCTCATTTAATCCTTATAACTGTGAAATTGGTACCATTATTATTCTAGTTTTATAGAGAGAGAAATTGAAACTGGGAGTAGTTAAATGACTTGCACAGCATCATACCACTAGTAACAATTGCAAGATTCAGATCCAAGTCTTCCTAATTCTATGTTTAACACTGTATTTATTGTACTACTGTATATAATATACTAGCTGCTTCATAGGTTTTAGAACTAAAAATACTTTTATATAATTTATCTATCAATCTATATATCTCTCTGTTAGTGAGGAAACTAAGGCCTGAGGTTAAGTGAATTGACTATGAATTGGGGCTGCTTAGTATGGTCATATGTTAAGACTTTTTAAAATTCAGGAGTATTATTACTTGGGTGGAGTTGAACATTAGATGCTGATGAAGACCCATCTGGGCTCACTAGTCTCCCTCTCACCCTTTGGAAAAGGCAGTAGAAATTCAGAAGATGAAGAATACAATGGAACAAGAATGTTTCAGTAGGGTAGCTATGTAATCAGATCAGTTTCATGTGCACAACAGTTTTATCTAAAATGTTACAACACTGGAAGGTAATCAAATCACTTAACGAGACCAAATTTTACAGATAGAACCACAACGGTCTCTTTCATCGACATGGTAACAGTGGGAGAATCATACGGAGGGTTATATGTCATGGTTGGAGAATTTTGCTGATCATGCTGCCTTCTTCACCCAAGCCATTAATGTTCCAACTATCCCATTAAGCAATAATGGAGAAAGTTTGTCATACAAATGATAAACAGTTTTTTTTTTTACCTACACACACATTATTGAAACCTCAGTAAAACATCGATTGAAGGGAAAGGATATATTTTAGGGAATTAATACAAATACCTTAGCTGAGTCTCACCTTCCTCATCTGTCAAATGAGAATATTTGTAATATTAATAACCCATACTTATTTCACTTCTTTAAGGTTTTCATAGCACTTTCTTCAAAACAGTACTATGAAGTAGGTAGTTACAAATATTTCTATCCCCCTTTTGCAGTTGGGCAGGCTGAGGCCTGGGAGATTAGAGGATGTGTCTGTGCAAATAACTCATAAATTTCAGAGGTCTAACTTAAACCTATGTCTTTTTTTTTTTTTTTTTGCTTTTTTTGAAGGGCAATTGGGGTTAAGTGACTTGCTTAAAGTCACATAGCTAGTAATTGTGTCAAGTGTCTGAGGCCGGATTTTGAACTCAGGTCCTTCTGACTCCAGGGCCAGTGCTCTATTCACTGTGCTACCTAGCTGCCCCCAAACCTATGTCTTCTGACCGCTATGATGGATGCTGAGTTCAGTCATCTTTATACTATACATACATCATGGAGTTGTATTGGAAAAGTGCTTACCCTATTATACAAATGAGTCACTATTATTCATGTGTCTATCACTCAAAATTATATCTTTTATTTACTGTTGTATCCTCCAGTGAATTATAAACTCTTCAAAATAAGGGATTATGTCTTATCTAAAATTCATGAGTCTTCTAACCCCTTCCATAGTGTTCTGCACACAATATCTAATTGATAGATGCTCATTGAACCTGTTGATTTTTTAAAAGTTTTATCAACATGTGATTAAGATGTTTTATAATGACTCACTATATTAAAAATGATCCTTAATGTCATCTAATTACCAGGTATTAATATGTTAAAAATATCTATAGGAAGAACATAATTGAAAAATGAATGAGAAGGAAGAGAAATGTTTTGGTTTGGGGTCAGCTTCCTAAAATTTAGGAATCCAAACCATTTTTCATGTTGTCTTGGATTCTCTGAGTCCTAATTTTAGTACAAAATAACTAATACAATCATCTTTCTCCCCCAAAAATGAAGAAAAGAAGATTCGTGTTCTGACCAAGAGAATATATTTACTATTTTCTTAGTCTGGGAGTCAGGGTGAGATGTCATACTCTTTCCAGGCAGACCAGTGACTAGGAATATACTTATTTGTGGTTTGGTTTTTTTGTTTTGTTTTGTATTCTCTGCCAAAGAAAATGATTGCTACATGAAAAGTGACAGAAAAAAAATGACTAATAGGGAGTTGATGCCCACAATATATAAATAGATAGTAAGAGATTGCCTAACCACCCTTGATGAATGCATTTCTCCTGGCCCTGAAAACTGTGTCTTTAGGTCCTGAAAGAACTAACAGATATGATTACTGAGCCACTGGAGGTGATATTTGAAAAATCATGGAAAATGAAAAAGAGATTTCAAGATCGGGAAAAAAGGGAAATGTCCTGATTTTCAAAAAATGGACAGAAGCAGAATTTGCACATTATAGGCCACAATGGGCTTGAATTCTGTTCTTAGGGAATTTTTTTGGATGGATCATTTGAGAAATTGTTAGCAGGCATCTAAAAAAGGGAAGCAATTATTACAAAAACTAGCATGGATTCATCAAAAATAGGTAGAATTAACCTCATTGCCTTATTTCCTTTTTCCACAAGATTACCAAGGTCATAGATGAAAAGAATTCTGTAGATATAGTTAACCTAAATTCTGGCAAAGCTTTTGATAAAGTATCTCATATTGTTCTTGGAGAGATGAATAGATATGCATAATACAATCAGATTGACTCCAAACTGTTTGAATGAATAGACCCAAATAATAGTTGTTAATTATGCAATTCATCATGTTAGGAGGTTTCCAGTAGAGTACTGCAGAGATACATTTTTGACATTATAGTGTTGAACATTTTTATCAAGAATTTGGATAAAACCATAGATGTCATACTCATCAAATTTGCCAATGATGCAAAGCTGAATGGGATAGATAATACAGTAGATTAAAGACTCTGAATCCAAAAGGAATCCAATAAGATTAAATTCAGTAGAGATTGATATAAAGTTTAATTGGGTAAAAAAAAAGTCATCTTCACAATGAGATTGATGAGTCATGGTTAGGTAGCAGTTCTGAAAATAATTTGGACATTTTAGTGAACTGCAAGCTCAATGTGAGTTAACAGTGAGCTATGGTAACTAAAAAAAACTAATGCAGTCCTGAATCTCCAGCAGGATGGAGATGAGAGTCCCACTCTCCTCTGTCCTCAGCAGAATATTGTCATCATCTGTAATATTGGGTTTAGTTCTGAGTTCTGTGATTAGCGAAGTTATGTTGATAAATTACAAAGTGTCACAAGAAGGGCAAAGAGATGAATGAAGTTCAGGCCAAATGGAGATTAGCTGAAGAAAGTGGGTGTGTTTAACTTGGAGAAGATTCATGGCAGGGGACATGATCACTGTCGTATGACTGACATGTAAAGCAAGGATTAGATTTTTTTGTTGTTGTTTGGCTCCAAAAGGCAGAACCAAAAGCAATGGGAGAGGCCAATTTAGGCTCAATTCCAGAAAAAAAGAAAAAGAAAAAGAAAACTTCCAAACAATCAGAGTTACCTAGAGTGGAACAGATTATCCCAATATGTCATAGGTTCCCTCTCCTGGGAGGGCTTTAAACAGAGGATGGACAACCACTGGCCAGGTGTGTCATAATATAGGGATTCCTATGGAATAGACTAAAGGATCACTGTGATCCTTATTCTCAAATTATGTGATTCTGTGAAGATCATTATATAAATAAATGCCTGGAAGGTATGCCTTACTGTTCAGTCGTTTCTTGGTATTTGATATTTCATGGTATTTTCATTTCATCCAAATCAGGTTTATCATATGAAAGAACATTTAGGGAAATTATGTGCAAAAACAAAGCAAAAAAAAAGTCAACATAACTCTGATGCTATATATAAAACAGATATAAATTTTAAATATTTTAAATTTAAATTGCTGGCTAAAAAATACATAGCTTCTTTTATACATCTTTATTAGTCTGGTAGAAGTTAGCAAGACTGTTTCCTGGTAAAGGCCATGATTGTGACATAGCTGATGGTAGAAAATCTGGGGTGATTCAGAAATTGTGCCTTCATGTGTACATGAAGATTTTAAACTGTGGTGAGTCTATCTAGATTGTATACTACATTTTTTTTAAACCAAAATTGTGATTTATATCAGAAGGGAAAATTCCTGGAGAGATTTTGTCTGCCCACACATGCTCATAGACTCTGCAACTTATAATTTTAGAAGACTCCCCAAGAGGTTAATTGTCTTGATCAGGATCACACAGCCAGTATATTTCAGAGAAGAGATTTGAACCTATGTCCTTCTAACTAAAAACTAGTTCTTAATCCATTAAACCATACTGCCTCTAGTTGGGCTCCATGGGGGTATTCTAAGCAACATATGGAATAATAGAGTTGAAACTAGATATGAATATTTAAAATACCCTGATTCCCCTAAAGACAATGTACTATCTATACATAAATGTAATAATAATTATGAAAAACATCTGTAGGTGAGCCATTGTAATAAAGAATCAACATATTGTCAACAAGCAGGCCAGGACAGCAAAGCATCTTTCCTCTCTTTCTGCATTTTCTCTGCCCCTTTCTTGTGGGCAGAGTTTGGGTGAGTGACCAAGCCAAGGGAGGGACCGCATAGTTCTTGTGTGGAAATTTGGGTTCTGGTTACTGCCAGATTTGGAGGCACATCTGATTGCTTTATACTGACAAACTGCTGACCTCTTCTATCACTATTCCAGAGGTCCACAGTACTTAGATTATATTTGTTCTGACTGAATTTACTATAAATTGCAATTATTTGCCTTTTAATCATGCTAGTTTGTCTAATATAGTCAAAACACCTATATATTTAGCACAGTAGTCCTTAACCAAGCGTCTGTGAACATTTTATTAAGATATTTTGATAGTTGTATTCTACTATAATTGGTTTTATTTCTAATCCTATGTATTCAATTTTATATATATATAATTTTTTTTTGCCTTTTTTGAGGGCAATTGGGGTTAAGTGACTTGCCCAAAGTAAGTGTGTTAAGTGTCTAAGGTCGGATTTGAACTCAGGTCCTCCTGACTTCAGGGCTGGTGCTCTATTCACTGCGCCACCTAGCCACCCCAATTTTATATATTTAAAACATTATTCTAAGAAGGTTCCATCTGACTGAAGGGTGGTTCATGACATAAAAAATGGTCAAGACCCACTGCTATCTATCTATCTGTCCATCTGTCTGTCTATCATACTTTATTGTTTTTATCTGTACATACATGTTTGCTGTGTGGTACTATTTATCTATCATCTAGCTACGTTTGAATGAATGAATGAAAAAGAATCTATTAATCACATACTATTTGTCAAGCACTGTGCTAAGGGCTGGGCCAACAAATAAGAAAACAAAATCCATGTCTTTAAAGAGCTCATACTCTAATTACAGGAGATAATACATATAGGTAGATTCAGCTTTGGGGTAGATGGCTCTCTATTCTATAAATCTCTAAAAGTTACTTAAGCCTTTAAAAATGATATATGTGAATCTTTTTGTCATTGAGTCATTTCAGTCACGTCCAACTCTCCATGATCCTATGTGGGGTTTTTTTGGCAGAGATACTGGGGTGCTTTGCCGTTTCCTTCTCCAGCTCATTTTACAGATGAAGAAATTGAGGCAAAGTGGGTTAAGTGACTTGCCCAGAGTTAAATGACTTGCCTTATTAAAAGTGATATTTAATAAAATGCAAGTTTCTGAAGCAAGATTTGAACTCAGAAAGATGAGTCTGCCAGACTCTAGGCCTGGCAGTGCCACCGAGCTTCCCCATATGTAAATATAGATACACGCTTACCTTTGCACATATACACACACACACACACACACATATGTGTGTGTATTTACATATATAGTAGAAATGATTGTACTCAGAAATTCTTCTCTCAGTTACATGCAGGTTTCTGAAATATAGACTATCTTCTCAACCATATCACACTATAGCTGCTGAAAATGAAGTCTCTGTATATACACACATAGTTCTTAAAGGTTTAATTTGTTTAGGGAAGGCTGTTCCTGGTTTATCCTCACCTTATAACTTACCTGGATCTATTAATTGCATCCTGAAAATGGTTTTTATGGCCTTTAATATCATCAACCACATTCCCAGTTTAAAAAGTTTTCTTCCAATAATCCAGTAAAGTATTATAAATTCAATAATTTTGCTTCTCTGTAACTTTCAAAATGCCTGCTTTCAACTCCTAATTTTTAGTCCTAGGACCCACATAAAATTTCCAAAGGAAGACTCGTTCTTTATCAGTCATCAAATAAATCTATGGAGAGTTGTTGAATTTTCCTTATGTAAATTGTCAGTTGCCTCATTTGCGTGCTTGTCCTTTGATTTTTGACCTAAGCATGATGTATTCTCCTCTAGGAACTTCAAAGAGACATAGAGAAACACAGCACTGGTGTTGCATCAGTCCTCAATTTGTGTGAGGTGCTTCTCCATGACTGTGATGCGTGTGCTACAGAGACAGAATGTGACTCCATTCAGCAGGCAACACGAAACCTAGACAGACGATGGAGAAACATATGTGCGATGTCCATGGAAAGGAGACTCAAGTAAGCAGGATGTTTAAACTGTTTAAAAAAGAGAACACTCTCCCCCCAACCTGCCCACCCACCCACATGAGTTGGTATAAAAATGTGTCACTCTTCCTTAGTCCTTACAGAGCTAGAAAATATTTTTGATACTTCAATTCTACCATAGCCTAGAGTGGGGCTGGTAGTAATATGAGCGTGCAATGAAAGAAACATAACCTTAACAAGTCAAGTTATGACTTCCTTAACTAGATAATTTACATTTGGAAAAATGTGACTTTGCTTAAAAGGAACATTCACTTATTAGCAATGAAAATGTAACAAGTCAAAGATGATTTATCTCTCCGCTCTTGGAAGTTTAAAGTACTGAAAAACATCAGGGTGTTGGATAAAGAATGAAATGACTTTAAACCCCAGTTTCAGTGCTCTGCCAATGAAAAAATGATTATTTGTCTGGTTGCAAAAACATCCATTTTATGAGGGTGAGCCTGATCTTATATTGGACTGCAATTCTCAAGCCTTATTTTTATTTCATTAGAATACTGGCATAAGTGTACACTGTAACGTGGTGTTGCATTTATAAGCCTCTTTATACAGATTCAATGGAGCTCATGTTTCTTGCTTTAGAGTATCCTGTTCTACACATTCCAAATCCAGGGCTTCAGGACATAGGGGGAAAAAAAAAACAGCTGTTTTATTTTAGCTCTAGCAGTTGTCTGTTTTCACCCTGGTCAAATTTGGGGTAAGGCACCGTTATTGTTTGGCACAACAGTTGCTTGTTTGGTCCCTCTCAATCCTGTGACCATTGTCTTGCTCCCAGGCAGCACTCTTGTGTGTAAACAGTCTTGAACGATTAAACTCTGGTACTTTTTTTTGGTCACAGAATTGAAGAGACCTGGCGATTGTGGCAGAAGTTTCTGGATGACTATTCTCGCTTTGAAGACTGGCTAAAGCTTTCTGAGAAGACTGCTGCCTTCCCCAGCTCTTCTGGGGTGCTGTATACAGTTGCTAAGGAAGAGCTCAAGAAATTTGAGGTGACTTACAAAGCTTGAAATTCAATATCTACTTATCCGGTTACAGCAGCCAACTGGTTGCCTCTCTGTTCCAGGACAAAAACTGTTTACTAAATGCACTCAGATCATACAACTCAGTTGGTAACTGGTCAGCTAATGTCTTTACTATTTTACAGTCCCATGTGTGTGACAAACACATATTTTTTTACTAAAAATCATAAAAGTTGGTAAATATGTTGGTTGGCCTAGTCACCAAATATCAGAACTATGATGTTTCACATAAGTATTTGGTTAAGGGAGAGATTTTAAAAGCAACAACAAGCATGAATACACAGAAACAAGCCTGGCTCCATGTTCTATTTGAAAATACCCCCTTGTCTTTTTTTTTTCTAAGTAACTTTTCAGTGCCATAAAGAAAGATATCATAAATAATATCATGCATTTTTAAATTAACTGGTATGTTTAAACTTTTTAAAAGTTTTTTTAAAAGATAAAATAAGGATTGTTTTCCCCTTATTTTGAGCCAAACATTTTAGTCCTGATCCACTTATTATAATAAAAGTCAGGTTGTACTTGGTATTTGTTTGATTAAAGTTGGGGTGAAACGTGAAGATGAAAAAGCAATGGTATAACAATAATTCATTAAGAATGGAGTCATGGGGTAGCTAGGTGGCTCAGTGAATAGAGCACCAGCCCTAGAGTCAGAAGGACCTGAGTTCAACTCCAGCCTCAGACATTTAACATTTACTAGCTGTGTAACCTTGGGCAAGTCACTTAACCCCAATTGCCCTTCCCCACTCCAAAAAGACCAAAAAAGAAAAAAAAGAATGGAATCATTCCATAATTTGTTCTAGGTCTACTTCCAGTTCCCAAGCCTGTGTCCATTCCGTCAGTTGCTATCTTAATGAAACATTCATTTTCCAACCCTTCAGCTGTTTCCCATTTTCACAGCTGAACATTATTTATTTCAACTTGATGTGACTCCTCTCCCTTCATCTGATATTAATAGAAAGATATGAAGAAATAATTACTAATGAAAAAAATAAAAAGCTTGCACCCTGAACTAATAGTTTAAAGCATTTATCTTACTCAAATCAATTGCAATTAAAGTTTTTTGCCTCTGACTGCTCAAGATACTAAAAAAACAGGACCACAAACCTAAACCCTATTGCTTTCATTTCTCTGAATATTTATTGATTTACTATAAAGAGACATAAAGAATACAATTACGTCCTTTCAGAAGTATATAATGTAATAGAGAAAAAGTAGCAGATAAACATAGAAAGTCAGAAGAGCTTATAGAAAGGCAGCCTGTAAACACTAGAGGGAATGTGACAGATAAGTTCTATGGGAATCCTTGAGTGAATGCAATAGTATCTATCTGTACCAGACTTGGTGCTTCTGTAAGAAGTGCTGGTAGAGGTTGCAAGTGAAAAAAGTTTAAGAAGCCCTACACTAGATCACAGAAAGTTTGCTATTCTGCAAATTCTAATTCCTCTGAGGACCCAAAACTTTGAAAATGATGCCAAGCTCTTTAAGAGGTTTTGTGGCATTTCATGTGAACCCTGAGATTAATGTACAAAGGTATATTACAGTCAGTTTGCATTAAGGGTAAAATCTTTTGTAGCTGTCTTATCCTAGTATAATAGTAATTTTAGATGTTCTTTTATACTTTTTTGCTCCTTTTGTGACAACATGGTTAGCTTAAATAATTAAATTAATATTCTTGAGCCCTGGAGCTTTTCTTAACTAAGAGAAATAATTACAAAATTAAATAAACAGCAAGAGAAAAGAAAGAAATTTTTGTTGATGGAAAATGTACAATAACATTTTTAAGGGATGTCAAGTGTGTAGGAAAGTCCCATGAGATGTGGAGGGTTGCCTACCCATAACAGAGCATCTCTTCTCTCTTGAGTAAATAGATATCTTTCTCTATTCAAGGGTAGCAAATGCTGTGTTCTCCTTCCCACTCTTTAGCAAGGGAGAATGATGAATCAGTATAGAATGGAAAATCAAGTAGAGTACATGAAAAATTAATAGGAGTCTCCAAAGGAGTATAATTATAGGGATAGAAATTTGTCGGAACCCTAAGTAATGAAATACATTAATGGTGACCATGAGATTCAAATGTACACACTAATTAATCATTGAATTGTCTTCCTCTTGCCTGGTCAAGAAAGAGAAGCATATTCTTTGGTTTCATGTTAAAATGTCATAAGCTGATCATTACATTAACACCACAGACTACATTTTAAAGGACAGATGGAAAATCTAATAATGCATATTATGCAATTTGTGTAAAGATTCTTCAGATATAAGCTATAATATAAAGTGAATGCAATTAAATGTCCATGGTTTAAAAAAAATGACAGCATATTTAAAATATATGTAAAGCCACAAGAATGGTCTTTACATATCACCAGATTTATTTGAAAATGTTATTTTTAAAAATTTTACCACAAGTTAAAATTAATTTGTATATCTATGGATATATTTATGGAAATTTGTATATCTATGGATATATTTATGGAAATTTATAAATAACTGGCTTCCCCCAAGTGCCAATTTGACTTTTATTTTATGGGCAAAAATATTCCAGAATTAAGGTAATTTGTGAATTACATCCTGATTTTGAGATCTGTTAGGCAAATGAGTGTTTATTTTTTGTTCTCTCTTTCGCATGATTTTCTACCTAAAAAATGCCAGTCATTTTAAAAACATATACTAGAGATTTAAATTCACTCAATTATTGGGATCAAGGGTAATTTACTTTTCACACTATTTTTCTAAAATGTTTGCTTCATGGTATGAACAAACTTATTTCTCCAAATGAATTTCCATTTCTGTTTTATTTATAATCCTTAGAAGGAAACAACCAACCAATATTTGTGTTGTATTTACTAAAGAAAATTGAAGAATTGTTCAAAGAAAAATCCTACATTACCTTTTTATTTATTGAAGCATTCTTTCTTTTTCCTAATATGACCTGATTTCCAGCTCTTTTCCCTTCAAGTCCTAATAAGATGTTAAATTCTTGAAAGTGGATAGGACCATCACTTTTTGATAGCTTTCCCAAATTATCTTTATGGAGGTAACATATATTTGAAAAGACGTTCAGTAAGAGATGAAAGGTAACAAACACATTTATACCTTGTTTAGTACTCAAAGGATCTATGATTTCTTCAATGTGGGTACTATCCCTTTTGTTGTTCAATCCTTTCCAAATCTTCATGATCCCATTTGGGATCTTCTTGGCAGAGATTCTAGAGTGGTTTACCATTCCTTCTCCAGCTCATTTTATAGATAAGGAACTGGGACAAACAGGTTCAGGGTCACATAGCAGCTAGTAAGTATCTGAGGCCAGATTTGAACTCAGGAAGCTGAGTCTTCTTGACTCTATTCTTGGCACTCTATACACTGCATCACCTAGCTGCTGTGGTGGGAGCAGGGGTTGGGGACTTCTATCTGGTGTCCAGTTTTCTGGTGATAGCCCCCCCTCCCCCGACTTAACTCAGTTAAGACCTTAAGCAGTACTTTGTTCTTATATAAATAGAAAAACTTAAACTGCTCCCATATTTGTGACAATAAGAGAAAAATCAACAGACTTTTACAGAGAACTTTTCACATGATGGCATTTTGATACTATTCCTGTCTTTTTTGTGGTTTTAGGCTTTCCAGCGACAAGTCCATGAAAGTCTTACCCAACTAGAACTCATCAACAAACAATATAGACGCTTGGCCCGTGAGAATCGTACTGACTCTGCTTGTAGCTTGAAACAGATGGTCCATGAAGGCAACCAAAGATGGGACAATTTACAAAAGCGTGTCACCTCCATCTTGCGCAGACTCAAGGTGTTTCTCATGCTTTGTTCTTAACTTAGAGGTGCTGTGCCCAAGCACTGAACCATCAGAAAGGAGTTTTATATTATATATCTCTAATTTTACCATACTAGAGGGATTTGGGATGGTTAAGAGACAAGAAAGAAAAAGGTAGGGAAATGTCTACTTATTGGTCTAGAGTAAGGGTTCTTACCTTGGGTCTTTGAAGGTTTTTTAAAAAATATTTTTATTTCCATATTTCAATTAAATTAGTTTCCTTTGTGATCTTACATATCTTATGAATTTTAAAACATTATTCTGAAATGGGGTACATAGGTTTCACCAGAATGCCAAAACATTCTATGATACCAAAAAAAACCCCAAAAAACCAACCCCGTTAAAAATCCCTGATCTACAGGCTTTCATTAGAAAGACAGACCTTTACCACACATCAACATTATTTTCCTTTTCCTCTCAGCATTTTATTGGCCAGCGTGAAGAGTTTGAGACAGCTCGTGATAGCATTCTGGTCTGGCTAACAGAGATGGATTTGCAGCTCACAAACATTGAACATTTTTCGGAATGTGATGTTCAAGCCAAAATAAAACAACTCAGGGTAAGAAATTGTGTGTGGCTCAGGTCTTTCATGGGAGAGGGATAAAAAGAGAATTCATGAAAGCTTAGTTCTGATACCTCTTTTGTAGGCCAGAATGAAGAAGACAGGAAATAGGCCTGTAAATGTTTACTTGGTTTCAGGACTGACAGCAATCTGCTAGTTAATTTTTCTAAATGGAATCTACCGAATCACTGTACAACTTGTGCAACAATTCTTTTAACCTCTCTGCAGTGTTTCATTGGGATTTCAGGTCGAAATTTTTTTTTTATCTAAACTGCTAGTTAATTTTTTTTCTGATCATTGCAAATATTTGTAATGTAAAATAATCCTTCCATTCAAGGCTAAGCCTTGTAATTCTTCATTATCACTTATGACAGAATAAGAGGAAATTAGCCAAATTTGGAAGAGGAAGGTCTCAATAAGGTAAGAGAAGAATTTTTGATAGGAAGAGTTGATATGCACTTAAATTATTTACCAAGAAAGGTTCTGGAGACTTCTTCTCAAGGGATTTTTAACTGCCTCAGTGCCTAATGATCTAGGATAGCATAATGAAATCTACACAATGACAAGATGATTAATTATATATTATCTCAATGATACTATTTTCTATGATCATAGATAAGTATCATAGTAAACACTAATATTTTATATTAACATAAAGCTTCTGAAGAGGTCTAGTTTGTTCATTTGTTTTCTGGCATTGGTTATCATCCAACCAATTTATCCCCCGCTTGTTGCCAGCATTTTGTAGGAAAGTTTTATTTTTTACCCAGGTTTATTACATCTGTAAAATACTATAATTCAATTACATTGCTCTGAATATGTGCTTTACATCATAGGAACTGATGGAAATTATCCTCAGTTGGCTTCCAAGGCTATTTTTCTCTGATTCTATAAGAAAGCAGATAGATGTTGATAGATAGCTTGGTACAGGGGGAAGAACACTCAGTCTGGCCAGGATCAGAAGACCTAATGCTGCCCACCTGATGCAGTTCTATCCTTTGCCACCCATGTGACTTGGGCAAGTGACATGATATATCTGGGCCTCAGTTTCCTCCCTACAAGATCAGGGACTTGGAGTAGATGACTGATAAGTTCCTTTCTACCTCTGCATCTATGCCTCCATTATACAAAAGTGTATTAAGTAGCTATAATTAAGGGGGGTTGTTAGTGTTTGTTTTTTCTCATTCACTTAAAGGAGAGTTCTACTTAATGAAAGCTGGTAGTTTCAATTCCTGGCATCTGAATCTATGGGTTTATGTTTTTACTTTCTATTCTAGGAAGTCTCTGATAGTCTCCAATTATGTCTATGGAGAATAAATATAATAGATTCATGGCCAAATTCCCTATAATGAACTAAAATATATAAACAGTTCAAAATGATTTAACATGAATTTGGGCAATGATATTTACATACAGTTTTTGTGCTATTAAGGCATTCCAGCAGGAAATTTCACTGAACCACCATAAAATTGAGCAGATAATTGCCCAAGGAGAACAACTGATCGAAAAGAGTGAACCACTGGATGCAGCTGTCATCGAAGAAGAACTGGATGAACTCCGGCGTTACTGTCAGGAGGTCTTTGGTCGTGTGGAACGATACCATAAGAAATTGATTCGCCTTCCTGTATGTACCATTCAAAGCTTTTATTAATAACACTCTGAATTTTAAGTGGGTTTACCTCTTATCAAAAAGATATGGAAACCTACCAAAGGATCAAAATAGAATGATAATTGACTTAGAAAAAAAAAGTAGCTCAATGGAAGACTCATGATAACAAAATTTAGGTGACTCTTTTTCTCTCTGAAAACTGATATTTTCATGTTTGAAGGTCTAGAAGCTACTAAAACTCTAGGTATGTATTGGGGAGAGGGTAGACTGTATGTGTGTGCCTATAAGTGTTAGAGATGAGCTTGGATTTTGCTAGTATGTGTTCATTTGCTAGATTCCTATGTTCCACATGAATTCAGATATTAAACTCAGGTCTTCATTCTCATTTTATGAAGTTTATATTTTCCCTATTAAGCTAGGAACATGGGGAGAGAGGGGAGCTGGAGGGAGGTGAAGATTGGAAGCTAAGCAGAAGAGAAATAGGAAAGAAGGAGTCTAAAAACAAAATTAACACGCCTGGTGTCGCTTTTACTTCAGCTGACAGATGACGAGCATGACTTGTCTGACAGAGAGCTGGACCTGGATGAATCGGCAGATCTCTCCGACATCCACTGGCATGATAAGTCTGCAGACAGCGTGCTCTCTCCACATCCATTCTCCAATCTCTCCCTTTCACTCCCCCAACCTCTCCGGAGCGAGAGGTCAGGAAGAGATACTCCTGCAAGTGTAGACTCCATCCCTCTGGAGTGGGATCATGACTATGATCTCAGTCGTGACCTGGAATCAGCAGTTTCAAGAACCTTGACTTCCGAAGATGAAGAGGGTCAAGAAGACAAAGACTTCTATCTCCGGGGAGCTATTGGTCTAGCAGGTGAGAGCACTTGTTTTAAAGAAACTAGAAAGAAATCTAAATGTAAAAAGAAATCTAAATCTAAGCTTATTTTAAAGAAAGTGGAAAGAAATCTAAATCCCAACAAAGATATATAAATGATCCTGGATTTAGCAGGCTAGCACCATTTTCTTTTCTCTAAAATCAGTGGGATTTGTACATGAGGGCACAATTAATCCTGTACTTGATTAGCTGTTACTAAAGGGGAATGGTCATATGTCAACCTTTATAAATGTTAGATTCATTCCTAGGGGAGAATCCTATGACTCTTTTTTTCCTTTGATAGCTAATTTATATCCCAGATGTCTGACTGTTCTGAAAAAAACTATTGTTGCTCTGATTTATAGCTCTTCGTTGCAGGGGACATTCCAGAATTGAAATTGTTTCTTTGTATTCCAAAGGATGCATACTGCAAATTAGACCTGATAACTTGCTTTTTTCCCTTCCTCCCAGGAAAACTATTTCCTCCATAAGGAGAATGAACTTTCCAGTGCTTAGAAAGCAACTCAGAATGTGCTTTTTTTGCAGATGTAGTGATCCCAGAAAGCCCTGAGGCCTATGTAAAACTCACAGAAAATGCAATCAGAAATACCTCTGGTAGGCATGAAAACAGCCTAAGCATAGTGAGAACCAAGTTCCTCACCCATGCCTGTAACAATCTCCTTCTCTTAGCACATCTGCCCAACTTTGCTCAGCTTATGGCACAAGCATGTTAATGCAGAGCTTTTCTCTCTTATCTCTCTGCTGGAAGATACTTGTCATATTACTCATTATCAAGAGGATAGGTTTTCAAGATGAGACATGGCACCTTCTCAACATGTTAGATACTAACGACTATTATCAAGGACAAACAAAGATGGTCTTTAGCCCTTTACAGCCATAATAGCAGCAGCTTACAGAGTGCAGTGAGATGAGCAATGGACTAGGGGAGCCATGAGTTCTCTTCCTAGGTAGGGTTAACTACTGTTATAAACTTGGGTAAGACAGCCTCTCAACATCTCAGTTTTCTTATCTGCAAAATCAGAAATGTTAGCCTTGTTCGACCCTAAGATCCAATTTTGGGTGCTTTAAATTCATTAATTCTATTAGATGAAAGTATTCTACTTCAGCGATCCATTTTATAAATTCTGGAGGCTTGGGTTTTCTTTTTAAAGAGAAATAGATTTCTTAAAGAAATTTTCATGGTGAGGTGACAGGGAGGAGAGAGAGAAATCTCTTACCTAGTAATTTCTAGGATCTGGCTCAGACAGTAACTTTCAGGAGGGCACACAATTGGGTTTAAATTACAATTCTAATAGTTTACCAATAATGAGAGATACAGGGACCAAATCATGTAACATAACTGAATTTTTTTAAGAAGAGCTAGATATTTGGGAGACAGTTGTATAATAGAAATAGTACTGAATCTGGAGTCAGAGGAACTGGCTTTAGCTGTCAGCTCTGACCTCAATATTTGTGTGACATTGATGAAGTTATTGTACCAGTCATTTGGATCTTAATTTTCTCATCTCTAAAATGAGGGAATTTAGATGACCTCTAAAATCCGGTAGAGATCTATATCTAGAATCCCATTTAGCTAATTCCATGTTAGATGATTTGTCCCCTATGTTAAAAAAAATTACAGTTAAAAATACTAGTTGATTCTATACCAATAGTACAGTGGTGATTGGTGCTACTATTTAGATCACAGGCTATAGCAAAGAGTTATTCCATTTTTTTTTATTTGCAAAAAGTGTTGTAACTTAAATAGTAGGGGCAAACAATCCAATATTCTCAAGAGCATGTGACAGCATGCCTATATGCTTGGTAAAAGCTTTGCTCCCTTCTGGCCTTCTTTCACATTTTCAATACAAGCCTCTTATGGCTACTTTGTGGTGGCTTAATCAGAACTTTATTTTTTTTCCCCTCAAAGAAATAATGCAGTTTCACTGGTTCCCCAGAATGAAGTGTAAGGATAAAATATCGCAAGATATGGACTCCTTCTGTTCTCTATGAAAATTGATGAGAGGCAATTTTCCCTTACTTGGAAGGAGAAATGTGGACTTCATTGCAATATTTCATGTATGTTTAATAAGGCCTCCTACCAAACACATTGAGAATCCACCTTCTCAAAAGATCAGACTAGAAAAGGGTGAAGAGTCACAAGTGTTTTCAGAACAGATTGCAAAATTATCTGTAAAAATATCAAGGTCATCAGTGCTATTAGGGAAAAAAATCACTTGGTTAACCATTTTTCTTAAAAAAAAAATAAAAACTCTAACACATGAGCATGTCACTACTAAATTTGCTTTATAATTCCCTCACACGCCTCTTCCATGCTTCCTTATCTGAGAATAAATCCTTAAACTTTTCTATAAATGTAAAACTTGGATTGGGAAAACATAATGCTAAAGATCACTTTTCTTATGGTCACACTCCAGGTGAGCCAGGAGCATTAGAATCACATATCCGACAGCTCGATAAAGCCCTAGATGCCAGCCGTTTTCAGATGCAACAAACAGAAAATATTATCCGCAGCAAAACACCCACAGGACCTGAATTGGATGCTACTTATAAAGGATACGTGAGTATCATGACTATCACTGCTCATAATCCCTTGAAAAAAGTCCCTGTGACAAAATACAACATATTTAAAGTCCAGGAACTCTGTCAGTTTTCTCAATACAATGCTTCCCTTGATTACATAGACATAAAGTATCACCAAAAAATAGCAACCTTATATGGTTGCCTTTTGTGTACCTCTAATTTACCTTACTTTTTTTTTTGGTGAGTTATTTGGGGTTAAGTGACTTGCCCAAGGTCACACAGCTAGTAAGTGTCGAGTATCTGAGGTCAGCTTTGAACTGGAGTCCTCTTGACTCCAGGGCCAGTGCTCTACCTACAGCACCACCTAACTGCCACTTATTTTTAAACATGCTAAATATATCGTCATCATCATTCTATCCCAACTTATTCAATATATTTTTGAGATTTATTTTAATGAAAATTACAAGATTCTTCAGGACCAAGTTGTTATTTGGTTCATTTTTCAATTCAAATGATGATTTATTAAACCAAGTTTATCAATGAGGCATGAAATTTCTGTTTCCTCTTCTGGCTAAACTAATTCACTTAGTAACCCTTAATAAAATGTTTATTCTGGATGTTTTAATACCTTTCATGTGTCAGGGAAAACAGTTCTGACATTTGTAACATAATGAGCCATGGAAGTAAGTTAGGAAAGGACAGTACAATATGCTGCTCTTTCTGCTATTATCTATTGCTTATGACTCTATGGTTAACTCTACAGTGACATAATTTAGCCCTGTGCCCAGGTGTCAATGAAGAAATTATTTTTTCAGGGAATTTGCTATTCCCTGTCTGTTACCAACTAGGGAACAAAATCACCTCTGTCTTTTCTGCCGTTGAACGTTTTGCTACATACATCCAAAAGACCCCTCAGAAAGATACATTGGGACATATAAATTACCAGTGTTCACAGCAGCTATTCCAGTGTACATTGGTTCTCCTTCTTGAGCCCAACACATAATAGACACTTAATATATGCTTTCCAGCTGATTGATTGAGGAAAAGAATGGGAATGAGCCTAGCTACTGTGTATTAGAGTTCATACCTTTCTTAATAGTGGTAGAAAAGCCATCGTGGTTGACAAGTTTCATTTTGTTCCACTTTAGCTGATTAAGCTGCTACTCTATCCTTTTACAAATAGATTATGATCTTTTGTGGCTGTCCTTAGATTGAGAAGCCAGAAGAGGCAGGAGAAATATGCCTTCGAAACTCAAAGATTTGGATTCAAATTCTGCTTTTTGTAATCCTAAATGTGTGACCATGGGCAGATCTTGATATTCCCCAGCAACAGTCTGAAGTTGAGTTACATACATGAGTTACTAACCTGCTATAGCAGAAAAAAATGTCAACCCTGGGAGCTCTTCTCATACCCATGAAACCACATCTGGACCCTACTAAATAATCAATTTGGGGACTACTGAGGATATTTATGAAGTCCCTTTGAAGAGGAGCAGTTAGTTTTGTGATACTCCATTAAGGACTCTGAAAAATAATGCTTTGTGGTCAGTGCAGCCCTGAAATTGTCCACTTGCTTCTTTCTGTAATGTTGACAGCATTAAAAATGGAATTGAAAATGTTCTGTAAGAGTAAAATACAAGCCTTCAGATATATTGTATGGTGTTTTAATGTTCTTAGAAAAAAAACATAAAATGCTGACGTCAGTGCAGCTTTTATGCTTTCCAAACACTTTAGTCAGTCAATGCATAAAATACTCCTGGGAGATTTGGGGGGGGGGGGGAGCTTTGTCCTTCCCATGACAGAGTTAAAGAAATTGGAAGATTAAGTCACCTGCTAAGATGATATGGTGTGTTCCAGGTTCCAGGCTGTTTGAACATCTCAGTTCAGGTCTTAATTCAATGGATTAAATATTCAGTCCATAATTTTAAAGGGAATTTTGAGGACATATCATGCAATGTGACTGAAATATGATTTAAGATACTTTTTTGTCTATAGAAACATACATACAGGGGCAGCTAGGTGGTGCAGTGAGTAAAGCGCTGGCCCTGGAGTCGGGAGGACCCAAGTTCGGTTCCAGCCCGAGACACTTAACACCCATACAAAAAATACTAGCCGTGTAACCTTGGGCAAGTTACTTAACCCCAAATTGCCCTCCAAAAGGCAAAAAAAAAGATACATACATAACATATACATTTTGACTTCTGTGTATCATTCAAATAACAGACTAATAATGACAAAACCTATTTTTGAAAATATTTCTTCAGCAGAGATTATGCCACATAGTGGATAATCAGTTCTGAAACCAGCAAGACATGTGTTCAAGTCTTGTCTCTTGACACATGTCAGTTGTGCGTTTGGGCAAGTCACTTAACTTCCAGGTATTCTGGGAAAGTGATTTCAAACTCAAATAGAAATGAGGGCCACCGATCTATACATCAAGATTCCTGCAGGCTGCCTTAGGTTTAAAATGTAAAATTACCTGTATTTTATTTATTTTGTTGACTATTTCCCAATTATATCTGAGCCATAATCAAGTCTTGCAGATTGAGGACCATATAGTTGACATCTTTGCTTTTGGCAACTTTTCAAAACTGTTAGTTCAAGAGAAAGTGCCAACCAGCATTGGTAGAGTCCAGCCCCTTTCCTCTATCCCTATTTATTCAGCAACTCTTTATTGAACCACCTACTATGCACAGACATTGAGGTAGGTACAAGAAGAAGGTGTAGACTTTGGCACAAAGCTGCTTCCCAGCATCCATTTTATATCGATCTTTTCTTCTGCTCTTATATCTAGACTACTCTGTATGACTAAGACCTATGGGGGTTTCTGTGTTTTGTGACTGTACTTTTTTTTAACAGATGAAACTGCTGGGAGAGTGCAGTGGGAGTATTGATTCAGTAAGGCGATTGGGACACAAGCTGAAAGAAGAAGAGGAGAAATTATCTGGGTTCATTAACCTGAACAGCACAGAAACACAAACGTCTGGTAAGTAACACCGCCCTGAGATGTAAGAGGGAAATGGTAGCCCTTCAAGCTCTAAGAGAACGAACATTTTCCAAGCATGGATTCCAGCATGTCCCTTGGATCGACTTTGCACTAGTCAGTGCTCAGAGCTTCTATGCTCACTGTGATGATTGCCTGGGGGAGAGGGAGAAGTAAATAGCACTGTGACCATCCATCGCATGCTCCAGGCATCCAAATGTGTTATTTCCCTTCTTATATATATTGTTCATGTCTCACCCAATCTGATCCAAATCGATAGACACGTATCAAATGCCTGCTATGTACTAGGCACAATGATAAGCACTGGAAATATGGTTAATACTGTACTGTCAAGGAGCTTACAATCTAATGGAGGGAGAGTCAACACACAAAAGGAGGCAGAAAAGTAAGGGAGAGGAAACACCAAGGAGTATCCTGGGTAGGGGCATCTTGTTCTGTGTAACTGAAACCAGGCAGAGCAGCAGATGCAAAATGGAGTGGTTTCAAACTCAAATAGATATGGGGTCCCCTGATCTGTACAAAAGAAGGAAGGGAGAAAGGAAGGAAGGAGAGGGAGGGAGGGAGAGAGGGAAGGAGGGGAGGTCGGGAGAGAGGAAGAAGCATGTATTAAGTTCCTATTATATGCCAGGTACTATGGCAGGCACTTTACAAATATTATCTCAGTTGATCCTCCTGACAACTGTGTGAGGTAGGTATTATTATTCTTATTCCCATTTTATAGTTGAGAAAACTGAGGCAAACAGAGTTTAAGTGACTTGCCCAGAGTCACACAGCTAATAAGTATTTGAAGCCTGATTTGAACTCAGGTCTTCTTGGCTCCAAACTCAGTGTTCTATCTACTGCACCACCTAGGTGAATTAGAGGTCACAGAATCTAACCCACTTATTTCATAGATGAGGAGACTGAAGCACAAAAGTGAAATGAATTACTCTGGACCACACAACTAACGTATCTGAAGAGGAATTCAAACCCAGGTCTTCCTAACTCCAAGTCCAGTGCTTTATCATGGCACCATGCTGCCTATCCACTTTCAATTTATTGTTGTCTCCAGCTCCTGACTGGTTTTGCTAATTTTTAGTTTCAAGTGGTACATATAGCAGGTCTTAGTGTGTCTGCCCAAAATGTCCATGTGTTAATGAATCTCATGACGCAGAAATGCCTTCCTTTAGGTGTGATCGATCGATGGGAGCTGATCCAGGCCCAAGCCCTGAGCAAGGAGCTGCGAATGAAGCAACATCTCCAGCAATGGCAGCAGTTCAACTCTGACCTGAACAGCATCTGGGCTTGGCTGGGGGAGACAGAAGAGGAGCTAGAACAACTTCAGCGTCTGGATCTCAGCACCGACATTCAGACCATCGAGCTGCGAATCAAAAAACTAAAGGTAGCTTAAAAAAATACAAAAAACTTCAGCCTTGCCTTTTCTGTTCATATCCATAATATTTCCCTTTAATCACTGTGCCATTGGCCACTCCCTTGGAACAGGACCTACAGATTGTGTTAGAGTGAAGTCAGCAGACACAACAACCATTCCTGATGCTATCTGCCAGGACACGCGCCTGACACAAGGTCTCTCACCCCCCATGAGGGGAAGAAAGACTGTTCCCATGTCAGTTGTCCAGGACTGAGAATGTTCATTATCATTCATCATAGTACAATTGCTTTTAGTGCTGTTAGACTTTACATGATCATAGGCATTGGGGAGATGACTTTCCTGGACTTGGCTTCCCCCATTTTGAATCAGTTCCTTCAAGTCTAAAGGTAGCCATCTTTCAAATGGCCTGTATTCAGCCATCTAGACATCCATGAAATACAAAATTCCCACTTACAAGGAACTGCTAATCATTATAGTTACAATGTAGGGTGTGAGGGTCTAAAAAAAGTCTATTAAAGCCAGAAATAAACTTCAAGAACATTTTATCCAACTGTGCCATTTTACAGATGAGGAAGCTGAGACCCAAAAAAGTGACGTCATAGAACTACTAAATGGTAGTGATTAAACTTAATCCTAGGTACACAGTAAGTGAAGGGTCAGATCCTCAAAGTGAGGATTTTTGTTTTTCAGTCCTTTTTTTAGTCATGTCTCACTTTTCCTGTCCCCATTTGGGGTTTTCTTAGCAAAGATACTAGAATGGTTTCCCATTTTCCTCTCCAGCTCATTTTACAGATGAGGAGACTGAGGCAAAAAAAGGTTAAGTGACTTGCCCAGGTCTACACAACTAGTAAATGTCTGAAGCCAGATATGAACTCATGTCCTCCTGACTCCTGGGCTGGCACTCTATCCACTGTGCTGCCTAGTTGCTCTAAGAGAGCATATATAGAGAGATAATTGGTGAGGGTTTATGTCAGAACCCTGGGGGACACCCATATTTAGTGGATAGGAAATGAATGATAATCTTGCAAACGTGAAGGAGACAGAACAATTATGCAGGGTGGAAAAAACCCAGAGACAACAATTCCAAGAAAACCAAGGGAGGAAACTACACAGAAAGAAGAGATGATTGACATTGTCATAAATTGCAGAGAAGTCAAGGATGAAAACTGAAAAGTCATTAAAATTAGCAATTAAGAGGTGGTTAATAACCTTGGAAGGAGCAGATGAGGTCAAAAATGGTATTGGAAGCTAGAAGGAAAAGAGTTAATATGGGAATGACAGATATGTATATAGAATCAACAAATGTAGACAATTTTTAGGAGGAGTTTTACTGAGAAATGCAAAACAGATATAATATCTTGAAGAGGACAGGTAGGTGGCACACTGAATAGACTCTTGGACCTAGAGTCAGAAATACTCTGCTTCCTGAGTTCAAATCCAGGTTCAGACACTTACTAGCTCTGTGACTCTGGGCAAGTCACTTCAACCTGTTTTCCTCAGTTTCCTCATCTGCAAGAATTAACAAACCACTCCAGTATCTTTACCAAGAAAATCTCAAATGAGATCAGGAACAGTCAGCCACAACTGGAAATGACTAAACGACAACAATAGTTTGAAAAGATGGTAAGGTCAGGTGAAGGGTTATTTTTTAAGAAATGTTTGTAGGCAGCGGGGACAAAGCCACTATATAAGGAAAAATTAAAAATTATATTTAGAATGGGGGGAATCTATGGGATAAGCTCCAAAGGAGACTGAAGAAGATAGTCCCAAGGGCATAAGTAGGAGGAACTAGCCTTGCCTAGAGAAATATCAACTTGTCTTCAAAGGCTGAAGCTAAGGAGAGAAAGGCCTTCTGCCAAGATGGAGAAGAAAAGACAGTGTAGGTCAGTAGTGTCCACCTCCTATAGAAACAGGGACCTCTAAATCATACATGAGTATCCCTACAAACATAGAAAGCCACGTGTTAAAATTATCTATGTTTTATTGTATTTTTATTTATTTTATTAAATATTTCCCAATTACATGTAATCAGGGTCAGGCTGCATTGAGGTTGCCAGGACTTAACCAGAGGTGTTAACTCTGGCATAGGTGACTACAAGAGTGAACATATTTTGAATAACTGCTGTGAGTTTTATAGTGAGGTAATTGGTCTATAAATGGGTATCGATTCCTATAAGATATATTATTCTTACTCTAAAAAACTTCAAGTCTAAGAGTGTTTCCAATAGATGTTGAAGTAACATGACTAGCATCCTAAAGCAGCTCCTACCTATAGCCTAGTGATTTCCTAAAGATGAATTTTTTAAAATCTTTATTATCTAAGGCCTTTCTTTCTAAGTAAATTATTTCAAGTCATATCTATAAAATATAGGAACAATCTTGCTATTGCACCTGGATCCTGTAGAAATGACATGAAAATAAAGATATTGCCTTAGATCTCAAAGAAATCAGGTCAGAGCTAATGGTGAACTTGATGGGTGAGTGCTTTGCCTCTCTGTACCTTTCCTTTTCCATTCTTTTCTACCTGGGAATCTCTTTAGGGGTCCACTCTGTGGTCTTTCTACAAGTAGATTTTCATGATCCCTTTGACTTTCTCTTACATAATGCTTACAACAATAGAAAACTGAAAAAAAAAATCAGACACTACATTTCTTATTTTCAAAAAGCCAACAAATCAAACTGATTGACAGATAAAATTACTAATTTGGCTAATTGCTTTGGTATTACATAGACATAATTTTTAGGCCGTTGATATGGAAACCAGAGATAAAAGGTGTACTTACTGCTGACAAAAGTGAATATTGGAGAACCTGAGGATGGCAATGATAATGAACATGATGATGATGAAGACTCACATTTGTATGCTGTTTTATAAGGGCACATGTGGACTCAAACTTGCTGTGGTGCAGGAATCAAGTAGTGTTATCCCCAGTTCACAAACCTAGAGCACATATCAGATAGAACACTGAACCTAGGAGTGAAGAAGACCTGAGATCATATTTGTGGTGTGAGAAAGAAAAGGATAAGATAAATGGTGTGGAGGGAGAGATGACAAACCTTAGTGACTGCTGTGAGCACTGAGTAAGAGGAAGGAGTCCAAGATTAGTCCTGGGTTCCAAACCTGAGTCACTAGAAAAATGGTTGTGTTCTCAACAGGGAGGGTAGGAGGAATGGGTAGGTTTAGAGGAAAAGAGAAAGAGTTCTGTTTGGGACACATTAAATTTGAGCTTTCTGTGGGGCATCTAGGTAGCTGGTGAAGTGGGGCTTGATGCTGAGAAGAAATAAGGACTACATATGTAGATTTGAAAATCATCTCTGTAGGGGTGAGAGTTGAACCCTTGGGAGCTGATAAAATCACTTAAAAAAATAAGCCCCAGTAATCTTGGGGTGTGTATTTCATTATTCAAATTGTTTATTTTGATTTTTGTCTTGGTTCATTTTTATAGGAGCTTCAGAAAGCAGTTGATCACCGCAAAGCTATCATCCTTTCTATAAATTTGTGTAGTTCAGAATTCACACAGTCTGATAGTGAGGAGAGCAAGGAACTCCAAGAGCGACTGGCCCAAATGAATATGCGCTGGGACCGAGTATGCAGTTTGCTAGAAGACTGGCGTAGTCTACTACAGGATGCCTTAATGCAATGTCAGGTTTGTATCGGGTTTCTTGTAGCCTCGAAAGTCACCTAGGGGCATCTAGCAAAAAAATTTCCTACCTTCTCTGCTTATTACTTAAAAGGAAGAGTATTTATATGAACTTGATAATTTTCTGGACCCTACCAGTACAAAATACTTGCAACTTTCCCTAGAGAAAACAGTCCCTAATTCAGGTGTCATGTTTTAAGTTAACAAGACGGCAATTTCTCCCTAAAACTAATACGCATATGATTACTTACTTCTTTGACATAATTTTTCCCTTTAATATAGTATTTTTAGGTATAAATCTAATCAGAAGTTGCAGATGTCCGAGTCTTTTGGTCTCGTTTTTTGTTTTGTTTTTGTCTTTTAGTGAAAGGCCCATTACCAATTCCTTTCCTTCAAAATCACACCAACATACAAAGTCTGAGAACTGATGAAATCCCACATGATTTGAGGGCCTAAATACATAGAAGGAACACTTAGATGTTTCAGGGCTTAGAAAGATTTGTGGGTTCATCACTCTTGGTCCTCTTTCCATGTTATATTTCACAGTCTCTGCAGGCCTCAGTAGATGGTTTGGCCTCCAGGTTCATCACAGGATGGCCAAACTTTGGGTGATGTATCTCCACGTTAGTTAAACTACTCCATATATGAAAAGCTGTGGATGGATCTGTATTCCAAACCTTTCAAGCTTAGTAAGACTTATTTCAGCTTATAATCATTAACTATATCAGTGGTGTCTAACATTTACAAAGCACTTTAAGGTTTATACACAGTGCTCATTTCATCCTTACAGTACTGTGAAGTATTATAAGCCCCATTTTACAGATGATGAAACTGAGACTGGAAGAGGTTAATACTTGTAAGTATCTGAGGCAGAATTTGAACTGAGTTCTTTCTAAACCCAAGTACAGGACTCTATCCACTGTTCCACCTAACTGCCTAGCTTAGCTTGAATTGGTACAACCTTCGAGAAAGCACGGTCACCTCCATGACACGACTTTTTATTCTTCTGGCCCCTTGCTTCCAATAGAGCTGAAGGATTAAAAATGGTTTCTTTGGGATATTTGAAAGGCTAGTTTCATAGTTTCAGATATTCTAAAGAAATTAATTTCCTCTTTCCAACAAATACTAGTAAAGCATTCATTAGATGCATGGTAGTGTACTGAGTACTGTAGAGGACTCAAGGGAAGTAGAAGCCATGTTCCTATCCCCTAAGACTAGATTAGTTTGTATAATAAAGCTACACACATGAATTATCTATACAGCAAAGCAAAAGAGCACATGAATAGATATCACAATCATAAGTCACAATAATAATAATAGCTAACTTTACATAGTACCTACTATATGGCAGGTAAGCACTTCACCAATATTATCTTGTTTGGTCCTTACAACAACCCTGGGAGGCAGGTGTTATTAATAGTCTCATTTTAAAGTTGGGGAAACTGAGGCAAACAGAGATTAAGTGACTATCCCAGGGTCATCTAGCTTCTGTTTTGTACTCAGGTCTTCCTGACTCCAGACCCAACACTCGATCTATCCATTGTTCCACCTGGCTACCCTCAAGAAGGTATTATGGAATAAAATTTCGGTTCAGTAAGCTCTTATTAAGCAATACTATGGACAAGGCACTGGGTTACATTTTGTAGGTAACAAAAATGAAAAACAACCCAGTCCCTCTACTCGAGTTCCTTAGAGAAGCAATACTATATATTTACATCTAAGTCTAATACAGGGTAGAATTTTAAGGGGGAAAAGGAGAAAGCTAAACAAAGCATGATGGGAATATTGAAGAATCCTCCTGAGGGAGGAAGAAGTGTCATAAAGGAGATAATTCCTAAACCAAGCCTTGAAGGAAGATGAGATGACACTGAGAAAGCATTCTAAGACTGCAGAAATACATGGAAGCATGATAGTTGATGAAGCATCCTTGTTAGAATGGGTCTACTAGAAAGTGACAACAACAAAGGAAATTTATGTGGTACTCTAAGGCTTACAAAGTGCCTTCCAACATATTTTTGTTGAGAGATTGCTCTGCCTCCCTGAGCAATTGCTTTTTTATTTGTTTTTTTGTTAAGATTCTCTCCAGCTTCACAGTAATCCTTTAAGGCAGCTCTAAAAGGAATCGTCATCCCTTTTCCATATTACATGACCAGTATGTGTTAGAGAGCATTATTTGAAGTCAGCTCTTCCTGTCTCCCACTCCAGCATTCTGTCAGATATGCCAACCTGCCTGTCGTGATGAGTAATTGAACTGAACTATGGTGATGGCCATGTTTCTTTGTCCATGAGTACACACGTGTGTATATGTGGCAATAAAGGGAGTGGATGCAAGAGATATTGTGGAGTGGAATTAATAGAACTTGGTAACTGATTAGATGTGGGTATAGTAAGGGTAAATTCAGAACCTGTGTGCTTAAAGGATGTTGGCATTTTAAAGGTGAGATAAGCTTTGAATAAACGACAAGAAGAATTGCTTCTTTCCTTGGTATATAAGTGTAGTATTCTTCTTTTAGCTATTAAACATGTAGATTCCAGTTTTCCTGCATCTAAATTAAAACAGATAATAAGTTAGAGGAGGCATCTGGTGATTCAGTGGATGGAGCTCTGGGCCTGGAATCAGGAATACCTGAATTCAAATCCAGTCTCAGAAACCTCCTAGCTGTGTGACATTAGGCAAGTAAATCATTTAACCTCTGATTTCCTGACAAAAGGATCCATTGGAGAAGGAAATGGCAAACCATTCTATTATCTTTGCAAGAAAACCACATGGACATCTGTGGTCCATGGGGTCATGAAAAGTTGGACATGACTGAATGATTGAACAACTAAATAAATTACATGCACTAGGAGTCACAGGAACACTTTCAAATCATTTTGTGTATTAGAACAGTTCTTATTACTGGAAAGAATGATATGCCTGCCGTTATAACAAAGATTCTTTTACTAGGAGAAGGTAGTCCATTAAGTGCTAGCTAGGCACATCAATTAAAGAAGAGAGAGGTGACCCAAATCTATATGTAGATTTGGATATGTGGCCACATAGGTTGAGAGGAGTCATAACAGTAATGCTCAAGGTCATTATAGATTCTCTCATTCTTTTTATAGGATTTCCATGAAATGAGCCATGGATTGCTTCTGTGGTTGGAGAACATTGACAGGAGGAAAAATGAAATAGTTCCTATTAATCCAAACCTTGACTCAGAAGTACTTCAGGACCAACACAAGATGCTTATGGTAGGATGTTTGACTCTAGTCTCTGGAGGAGATTTAGAAAGATTACTTCATTTCCCTGGAAAGAAAGATAATACAGAATCCAAGTATTCTCCCCTTTGTGCTTTAGTCTCTTAAATTCAAGCCCTTTTAGTGCCAAGTTTTGTTTTTTTTTTTTAACAGCTAAGTATACCCACAGGGCATGCCACCAACTGGAAATGAGTTTCAGAGTTCTTGGTTCAATTTGTAAAATGTCTGTGACTGCCCTTTCTCTTACTCACTCATTTATTTGGGGTGGGGGGAAGAGAGGGAGTAGTGGATTTTGGTGCAATGAATTCTTGTGTTCCATTAGGAGAAAATGTTTTTGTGCTAGCACCTTTCTGCATACCTGAAAAGTTTATATCTCATTTACAACCTGTTAACTTAACCTGAGAACTTAGTAACTATCAATTGGATGCTAATACAATTCTTGGAAACTACATAGTTTTACCACTGCATTTTCCCCTGCATTATTGATGATAATGATCACCTCTGGAATTTAGACAGATCCAGACATGGAATACACGCCTACCAGACTTCACTGAGAACACCTTCACTCCTCCAGCCAGCATTAGTCATTAAGTGGTGAATGGTGAATCTTCTTAAGAATGTTTCACTATACACCAGGAATAAAGAATTGGCCTGAATAATTCCTATATTCACAGCTTGAAGATTTTCTTAAAAATAATTTTATAGCAAAAATACTATGCATCTATATAATGCTTTGTATTTTTAAAATCTTTTCACATTCATTGACACATAGGATCCTCACAACAGCCCTGTGAAGTAGGTTGGATCATTATTCTTGTCTTGCACACAGAAAACATGAGGGTGAAATAGATGTGGTGATCTCCCAAGACCATACAGCAAGTTGTGATGCATAAAACTATCACTTAGTAGTCTTTGTGACCATCCCAAGCGGTGCTTTTACTACTATGCCATCATATTGGACCCTTCTATTTTCACGTATGATATTCCTTTGCATGTGTGCAGAACTGTCCTAGATTAAAGGGCAATTTTTCCAAGTTTTAGGAGACTCAATTATCGGTCAAAAATTCATAGGTGAAAAAAAATGATATTTTACTATGTAAATAGCAAATCAGACGTGAGTTGCTGGAGTCCCAACTAAAGGTGGCATCACTGCAAGACATGTCCTGCCAACTCTTAGTTAATGCTGAAGGAAAAGACTGCTTGGAAGCCAAAGAAAAAGTCCACGTCATCGGAAATCGACTTAAACTTCTCTTGAAAGAGATTAGTCGTCATATCAAGGACCTCGAGAAGATCTTAGATATATCAAGCAGTCAACTGGTAAGTCTCTGATTCATCAATATGCAAACAGCTTAGTTCTCCTTCAGTTGCTATGTAGCTTGTATCTAGAAGACAAAATCTCCATTTAAACTGAGAGTTCCTTTAAATCCAGCTACATAAAAATATTTATCAGACTGGAAAGGGCCTGCTATAACAGACAGTGGTTTCTTCAGTCCAAAAGAAATATTGTTCTTCCCTCACAAAGGAGTAACAGTACCCAACTATATTTTTATGTGTAAATACCAATAACCTTAGCAGCAAAATTTCTGCCAGGAATACAGAGTTCTTTGAACCAGTCCTCTCTCTTTCTCTTTATGAAAGAACTGATTAACAATAGCATGCAAAGTACCTGCCCCTCTCTAGGGCTGAGAAATTAATTTCTTATGGAAAAAGAAAGAGAGGAAAGGATGGGAAGGAGGGAAAAAGGGACAAAGGAAGGGAAGGTATGTTTTTAAAAGATTTATTTGTGAATTCCTGTCATAAGCATATAAGATCTCTTATTCTTTTATAGACATATAAGCATATAAATCTATCCCAAATAATAGCAATGGAAGAAATAACATAATATCCTTGACACCACAAATGGACTTCTAGGTGATTTTGTCACAAAACCCAGATGAATGAGATTCCCTCAGGGTCTAAGCCACTGCCTAGCTATAAGTTTGTCATCTCTCATAAGCCACATTTAGTGTTTTACAACATGAAATCATAATATCACTAAGGAAATCCCTAGTAGGGTTGAAAAAAAAATTAAGATAATAAATTGGTCTATAAAATGTTCAAGAGAAATAGAGTATCTTCAGAGCCCCTGTAGTTTCTTAAAATGTACTAAAAGTCTGAGATTCCCATACTCTAAAACCCTTGGGCTGTCGATATTCAGAGAGTCCTGAGATTTGTCTAATCAAATTCAATCTTACACATAGGATTTATCCTCTTGGTCTTCTGCTGATGAACTGGATACCTCAGGATCTGTGAGTCCTGTGTCAGGAAGAAGCACACCAAACAGACAGAAAACGGTAAATTGATACTAGCTATCTTCTCTCAGCCCTAGGGAGGAAACTCTAGGAAGTAACACTATTTGCAGCCAACAACAGGGTTCACAGCATTTTCATGAGGGAAAAGCAAACCATGTCTCCCCCTTGCCCCATAAGAGGTTTTCCTACAGTTTAATATTACCTCTTCAATCCTGCTGTATTTCTACCCTGCATGAAATTAGTAATAGAAGATAGTATCTTTATTTTTAAATTTAAAAAAAAATCAGGGCTCAAAGTGTGGCTGGTGTGCAGGATATTTTTGTCACTCAAATGATCGGTTCTGGCAGGGTCTTCAGTTGTCCCTTTGTGGTAGCCTGTCTCCTTTTTACCCCTTTACCATTTTTTCAGCTGAAGGATCAGGCTGCCACCTAAAAAATACTCATCAAAATTTTTTTAAAGTCTTAATAAGGCTCTTGATTTGGTGAACCTAATACTTTTATTAAACTATTTACAAATACACCTTATAAGGTCATAAAATTCTTAAGTGACCAGGTAAGCTGTTCACCAAAGCTGCTCCTGGCTTCTGGCCTAGAAGACTTGTGGTAACTTGAACAGTGGCTCTATGGCTACTGCATCAATGCAAGTGACCCTGATTTACCCATGGGCACCATGAAACAAATGAGAATCAAATCAAATCAAAACAAACAAAACAAAAAAAAAGTTAATTCTGTCCCTGCTGCCCTTTATACCTTGATCTTTGTATGTAACAAGAGACTTTTTTTGTCCTGCTTTACAGTTCCATTGGTTTTTATTATTATTCCATTCTCCTTAGTTCTTAGAATAATATTGATTTCATTTGCACTTTTTATAAGCATCTAAGTTCTGTCCTGGTGAACTTAATGATCTTTTTTCAATTGATTTTTGCAACATTCACTAGTTTCCTGTAGATCCTAGTTTTAGAATGTGAAGGAACACTGGCTTTTCAGTAATTTCCATTTCAGCCTCTAGAATGAGTGTTTCACTTGTTTGTTCTTTAAACAGCTTTTTACAAGGCAACCTCATGTTGGTGTTTTATTAATCTACTAAGGAGGGGGAAATGGATACCTCAACATTCTAGAAGATGAACAATATAACTGAATGAGATGATAAAGTGAATTTATATAAAATTTAAGTGGACAAGCATTTAGTTAAAAACATGCCAACTAGAAATCTATAGTATTCATCTTTATCATCTGGCTATTTGGTTTATGTGCTTTACAACCCCATTCATTTATGTCCACGTCCACACTTTCCAGGCCAGACTCAAAAGGTCCTTTGTTTACTTTGAAAAACTGTATAGATGAATACTCAGAACTTCTTGAATAATGTGAATAAAAATTCTTGAATAATGAATCTGTAGCCTATACCAAAACATATGACTAAAATTTTAAATGAAATAAAATTTTGCCACTACTATGGAAGTGGTTAGAGTAACCATGGATCTTTTAATGAATATTAAGCAATTGGACATTCATTTCATTTGCTCAGCAGAAGAAAAGCCAGTTTCCTTGGTTCATGGGTATTGATCACTTCATTTGATTTGTGTTTTCCTTTGCTGCACTTTTAGTTTAATTTTCATCAGTAGCTTGTCTTTATTTGCCTGGACTGAACATTCTTCTTTCTTTACCCCCTATTCATTGCAAACAGCCACGGGGCAAATGTAGTCTCTCACAGCCTGGACCCTCTGTCAACAATCCACATAGCAGGTACCTTATTCTCCTGGTTTCCACACTGTTCTAGAACTGCAAGAGGATGATGGAAAATGCCCTAATTGGGACCAGCTTGCATATAATCTGCCCTCATAGGAGTAAAGGGCTTACTTATTTTAGAAATGCCCTTATCCTCAGTAAGCAGGTTGACAAAAGTTTGGGTTCCTTTATGAATACAAAAACACTTGTGAATTTTACAGCACAAAGCTCTTGGTCCTCACCCACACAAAAGAAAATCATTCCCCAACACAGGCACCATTCTGATATAACTTTGCCAGATGGTGATCCTTTATATGTGTAACATAGAGACCATGCAGCTGACAAGGACATAACACTATGGGATTCGTGGCAAAGAATTTTTATCATCCTCTTAGTTCTAGATTTTACATTAAGACAGGTAACCGAACAATGCAATATTTTACCATTTACAGAACCCACAAATCTGAATAAAGCATACTAACACTCCCCCCCCCCTTCCCCCCTCCCAGCTTTTGATTTTTTTTTTTTATCATTTTATTCAGTTTGTGGGTTTTGGGTTCTTGAGATTCTAAAAAATAAAAAGTCAGAATTTGGGTAACTTCATGTAAACATCCTTAGCACCTTATCTCTTTGGCGTTGCCTTCAGCTGCTCTGCAGTTGACACATAAAGTCACTAACTGTCCTTGACACTCAGCAGAATGCTTGCATCTGCTTCACTCTGGGAACAAGACCAGTGTCCACTACTCTGTGACCACTAGAGAGCAGACTTACAGCTGCCGCTTTTTGCTTTCCGCCTTGTCCCAGTAGTCTATCATTTCTGCAGCTAACAGTGCTTTTGCATTCTTCCTTGTTGGTGTGATGTGTCCGTCTGTGTTCCTTCACTCTTTCACTGATCAGTTCATGTCTCCCCTTGTCCTAACCCCAGACAATTTGAGAGAGAGAGAGAGAGAGAGAGGGAAGGAGGGAGGGAGGGAGGGAGGAAGGGAGGGAGGGAGGAAGGAAGGAAGGAAGGGAGGGAGGGAGGGAGGAAGGAAGGAAGGAAGGAAGGAAGGAAGGAAGGAAGGAAGGAAGGAAGGAAGGAAGGAAGGAAGGAAGGAAGGAAGGAAGGAAGGAAGGAAAAGAAAGAAAGAGAGAGAAGAGAGGTCCTCCCAACCAATTCCAAATTCCAGTCCTAGGTACTTCACTGTTAGAATAGTTCAGCAGCCTGGGACTTTATCTGGGCTATAGCAAAACTCTGAATTCCTAAGGGGAGGGATAGGAGGAAGTCTAAAACTGCACATACTCATTATTTGATATTTTCTGTTTGCCAGTTGCGACAATTGTATATGAGAATTCTCACTCAACTGTCCCAAGGTATTGAAATTACACAATAGCTATTTTGACATGTCCTCTTTATTAGACAATATATAGACAGACAAACAGATACATAGATGTATGTGTGAGTATACATATGTACACACATATGTACATACCTATATTTGGTTTGAAAACAAAGATTTTCCTAGCAAAATGGCAATTGATAAATGCAACTGGCAAAATGCAGCTCTGCACCTTCAGAATTAGCTGTTCTTCATAGGCTGTGTTCACAATTCCCATGATGCATTCCTTAGCCTCTGCAATCGAGGTAGTGGTGCCATACTGACAGACAATTGTCTTGTGTGTTCCCTCTCCTCCCCCTTACCCCGTCTTCCCACACACATTTCTGCCTTCCCAAAGAAAAGTAATATATAATTCATTTTAGCTTGGAGAACATTACTGCCCTTCGGGAGGCCAAAAAGCAAGTGTAGCTCAGACATAAGTGGCAGGGAGATTTACAAGCACAGGCCTTCTTCCCCCTGATGATAACTGGCAGCTAGATTCAGGCAGACATATCTACTGGTCCTGGAGCATGGGTTTTCTCTGCTCCCCTCCCCCAGACCCTCTCCCCACATTTCTTCTCAGGATTTCAGGCGTCTCTATGTGCAGGGCTGAGCAGGTGCTTCAACATGCATCTTACCAATGCTTTGCAGCTTGGGGAACGGCCCCCCTTCTAGCCGGGGCATCCATGCGGCACCTTTCAGATCAGCTCTGTCCAGCACTGTTTATTAACACATCTCCTTAGCAGTACAACACAATGCTCAATTTGTTACTCAGACAGGCATGGAATACGAACGAGTTTCACCTGAATGGTCAACTTAATCAAACACACTAGGCAGACAGGTTGTGGTTGAAGTGGATTGGGTTTTTTTTTAACTCATCGGCGCCGCTGTTTGGGGTGTACCCACTGTGGGCAATGAATGCAGCTCCTGCTGGGAAAGGATTAACTTACAGTACATGCTGTCACATTGTTCTGGAATATTTTCACATCAGAGTACTTCGTATTTGATCTTGCCCTGGATCAGCAAACTTGAGAGGTTACAGTAGTTAGGGCAGACAGACAACCCCCTACAATTTAGGAATGTCCACCTCAGAAGTTTAGAGTGGAAACTTTTTAACTAGGTGTTTTTTTTTTGTTTTTTGTTTTTTTACTTCTTTTTTACTTTTTCTTTTATTTGAGTGGTATGGGCAGGGGCAGGAACTAGGGTAGAATTTTTTGTTTGAAGTCAAATATCATTTCCTTGTTTGTCAGTTTCTGTCTTCTGTATAATGCAATTTAGTCTTGCCATTATGTGTCTGCTCCATGACCGCAGTATTCAGTTGAGTCTACTATACAGCTAGAAAATTTAACAAATCCAGGATTCATAGTGAATTTTATGCTGAATTAATTGATGAGAGTCCCCTACATACAACACAAACACGCGTGCGCACACACACACACACGCGTACACACACCTTCCCTTTTCACTTCTGATTCTAAGACCATATGTACATTCATATCTATCATCACAAATTTTATCTAAGAATAATTTTTTAAAACATACATTGTTGCCAGTCATAGTGGCATATGCCTGTTATCCCTACTAGTAGAGAGATGAAAGCTTGTTTGAGCTCAGAAGTTCTGAGCTGTAATAGGGCTCAAGCAAATTAAGTGTGTAGCCCCTGGTAATGTGGGGCCACCTGGTTACTTAGTAAGGTGTCAGAAACAGCAAGTTAAAACTTCTGTGATGATCAGTAGGGGGATTGGGCTATGTCACTGGACACTGTACACTGCACTCCTAGGCTGGGTGATTTGGGGGAGAAGTAGTCTCCAAAAAATAAAAACAAACAAAATATATGGTGTTTAACAAATTAGACTAAAATTTTGATGTGGGGACCAGTCTCTTTCATCCAGCTCTGTCCAATTTCTAGGACTGAAGGCCTGGTTAGTGTTCATATATTAAAGCCTGTGGCCTTAGAGGTTAGCTAGTTCAGCCCCCTCATTTTATATATTAGGAAGCTGGGACACAGAAAAGTTAAATGATTTGCCCAAGCAAATTAACAAGTGAGAGAACATGCATTGGAGCCTATGTCCTCGGACCACACCACTATTCCACAAAGAGAGTATAACAAAAAGATATGTTAGAATGACTATTGGCTACAGATAGTTTATGCATGAATTCAGCTACGCTGTGTTTAGATAGAGACTCACACTGGGGACTCACCATAAAAACTGTTTGCTAGAGAGTGGCATTCAGTAAAAGATGATATCTGCCTCAAATCCATGCAGGAAGCCCTGTTTATTAAAATTCCAAAAGAAGTTTATTCAACATTAAAATTATTGGCCCAGTCCCTATTCCTTCACCTATTTTCTATAGGAGTGGTGTCAAACTCAAAAATCAGTTTCCTCTATATAAGGCAGTTCTGTGTATTGAATCCTAAAGACAATGTTAAATATTAAGGCTCCAATACAGTTCTCTTTCCCTTTTTTGCCCTATAACAAGGTCCTTATTAATACAAATGATGAATTCCCCCAGATATGGTTTAGATAATCAAATTTGCATATTTCCATTGGGCTGGAACCAATAACCACATTTAACATAATTGTAACTTTAAACACTGACAATGTGAGCACATGTGACCATTTCCCTAGATTCATTATTCGCCCAAATATTTCACTTAATTCCCAAAATATCATAGGAACACAGATGTAGAGTGACTTCACATGTCGTCTAGTCTAATACCTCCATTAATAGGCCCAGAGAAGTCAGATGTCTTGTTCAGGTTCACTTAGCTAGGAAATAGAAAAGGTAGGATTCAAACCAAAGAATGCCCTGAGCCTCAAATCCATCTCACTTTCCACTGTTCTGTGTTTCATATCAGATGAGTAAACTACTCTCTGAAAATGTTAAGTATTTTACAGGGTTCATTATATGGTTGAAGTCACTTCTAGGTGACAAAGATCCTTGGAATGCCCCTAGTCTCTTATTTGTTAGGAGGCTGGTCTGTTAATTCCCATGATAACTGTCTATTTACAAAGCTAGGTGGCATAATGGATAGATTACTGGACATGGAGTATGGAAGACCTGAATTCAAATTTTACCTTAAGATACTAGCTGTATAACCCTTGACAAATCACTTAGCCTTTCTCAGTCTCATTCTTCTCATCTGTAAAATGGGCATAATAATAGCAGCTACCTCTCGGGGTTAGTGTGAAGACAAAATGGGATAATATTTGTGAAGCACTTTGTGGACTTTAAAATCCTTTATAAGTCCCAGTTATCATTATTGTTGTCTACAATTCAAGAGGCAGGATAGTATATTGATTAGCAACCTGACTTCAAAGCTATCTCTGATACCTACTTGATGTGTGATCCTGGGGAAATCTGACCTTAACCTCTCAATTGTCTAACACTTTAAATTTCAGAGAAGGTGCCAATCTCACTAGTAGAAGGAATTTCCTCAACAGGGAAGTTCCTTATACCAATGAAATTGCAAATCCAGTCTCTGACCCTTACCCCTATTGTCTGCAGCACCAGTGTCAAACCTAAGGATCCCTACAGGTCTCGTGTTGACTTTGAAAACTACCCATGTTTACATATTTTTCTTTCTTTATTGATTTTATTAAATATTTCTCAATAACATTTTAATCTGGTTCAGTCCATACTTGGGAGTGTTGTGGTTCCTTAATGTTTGACACCTCTGTTCTAGAGCACCCCAGACCAAGATCTTGATCATCCCTAGTAATAAAGAATTTTAGTGGTCAAGGTGGTATTACTATCACAAGGACCAATTCAGAAGTTTGGATCAGTGTATGGTTGGCCTTTGGTGGCCATAGTCCAAGATAAAATATTGGGTCTGGAACTAGAATATATCCAAGACTTCAGGTTGCCCCCTAAAAACAACGTAATTCCCAGGAGTGATTACAGGTAAAGCATAATGACCTTTTCCTGAAGACCCTCTATATATAATAGACCCACACATCTGTTCCTCCACATATTGTTGCCACATTTTTTCTCATGATGAATTATTTAGTTAATCCTTCTCCCATATTAACTAACAGGTTATAAAGTTACTCAGGATATTTTTAACAACTCAAAGTGTTTTGATTTGAATGATATTGGAACAGTTTGTATTCTTCTCATTTCCTTGATTGCAACTTTTTTTTCAAAACAAGTCCTTTTCCATTCTTGCCTCCATCTACCCTTATGCATATACTGTTTTGTTTTTCTCATTGGACCCATACTTACACTGACAAAATAAGGTAGGAAACTGAAACAATTTCCAGGTAATTTAAATGGGAAAAAAAAAACCTACTATTGAGAGGAAGGGAATTTTTTTTATTAGAGCTATCTTGCTTGTCTTCATCAATCAGATTTCTTGCTTCAGCTTCCATTTCATTTTGTCAGTGTAGACACATTCTAAACACAGAACAGTAACCATGTCCATTAAGGTAAGGTGCCAAGGGAAAAAGAAAGAAAGGGCCAGAGGCTAGTCAAAAGACTGCCTTTGTTCTTTCTCTTGGAAATCTTCCCAAACCTCTATTGAAACCCAGGTGTCTTTAAGGCCAAGGATAAATATTAAAAGAGTATTTTCACCCCAGGATCATTAACCCTGTTGGGGCTTTAAAGGCAAAAACCATATTCGCCATAAACAAGAGGTGACTTTGGTCACTCTTGAACCTTATTGGTTCCCCCATCCTCCCCCACCAAAAAAAAAAAAAGGAGAAGGGAGTTCTGTAAGGAGGTAGATTGCAGTTTTAAAGGGAAGCCAACTCCTCAGAAGGTAATTAAGCACTGTGTGTTCCCTTTGTCCCTACCTCAGCCCATTAACTCTTGGTGTGTTTGCATTCTTAGACAGTAGAAAGCCTGGTCTAATTGAACTTTAATAAGGAATGCTCTGATGCTGTTAAATGTGCCATGTCCTTTCAGGGGGCTCTTTGCAATATATGACTTTACCTAACACAAGAATAAGCAACTTTTTTCTGGCTCAAGAGCATACTGTTGTTTAATGTACAACCTTTGTTTTGATTTTGAACTTTGACCTAAACATCCAAGAAAATGCATCTTGCCTTTCGCCCCTTAATTCAACTCTTCCAAACCTATTTCACCACCAGTTATGTGCATAAGTCAATCTCTCTCTGGAGGGCTTAAGAATCCTCTGCAATAAATGAATCATGACAAATTATCTTTCATTCTAGTTGAACATTAATAATTGCACTATAATTAGTGACCTTTAACTTGGCTATCATCAGCAGAGTCTAAGTTAGGAGTATCATCTAGCTGAAGACAGATAAAAGTTGTCAGATCAATCTAGACTGAAGAAAGTATATTCAATATCCATGGTCACTCATGCCTACCTATTTAGGGATATTCTAAAGCAGGCCAGTGCAACATTGTTCCAGAAGGAAGGAAGGAAAGAAAGATTTTCATACAATAGTTACTTGGCCAAGTACTGGAGACAAAAACAAAGACAAGCCTGTCCTCAAGGAGCTTACTTTCTAATGAGGGAAACAAAACATAGGAGTGGTGTCTGATCAGTGAGAAATCAGATTGTTCCAGGTGTTTTCTGCTATGAATACACTCTTTAAATGCATCCTCTAACCTTCTCCATATGAGACAGCCATGTCATAAATATAAGCCAGAAGCTCATATCTGTTCTTTCATAAGCCAACAAGTCTAAATAAACTGAGGGCACTGGAAATTACATTGGACTCCGAGTCCTCCAGGAAGCCTGAGCACCAGTGCTGCATCTGCCAGCAATGACCTGTGTAACCTCACAAAAAGGCTTTTCTCTCAGAGCCTCAGTTTCTTCCCTGGCTGCTCTCTTTTTTTTTTCTCTATTAAATGAGGGATTGGCCCAAGAGATCTCTAGCTTGAAGACTCTCTGAGTCTATGACTCAGAAGCTGAAATTAAAGAGAAAGTCATGCCTGCTGTCCATTAATGTGTCATTGTACTCTTTCTGTGACATTTCCACAGAATGAATCATTTTGTTAGGTATAGTGTATATCTGTAATTTGTGTACCAGCCTAGCTAGGTACTAAGAGACTCAAAAGATTGGCTGTAGGATGATCCATTTTTTTTATCCTAATAACTTTTACTACTTTATAAAGAAGTTTCAGTTGAGGTCAATAGATGGAATACCCTTATTTATTGAATCACAGTCGCCTAAAGTTTTGAGGTATGTCATTTTGCACAGCGCATGCATGAATTTGCTTCCCCTATTTTCAATGTCAGAGCAGTTCTTGGTTGGACCAGTAGATGGCAAACATTCTTTTTGCTTCCTTCATATTAATAAATGATTTAGAGCAGGACACTCAAATGAAGTGCCTTTAATTTGCCCAATCAATGAGAGAAGAATGGTGTCATTGAATCCTAAAAATCTTAGAGCTAGAAGAGAAACATTTTAGGGAACAGGGTCTCTTTTTTTTTTTTTTTGGTCTTTGTATACCCAGTGCTTCGCACACTGCCTTGTACAGGGGAAATATTCCATAAATGTCTATTGACTTGAATTCTTGAATCTTGTATGAACCCTTATTTTACTGAGAATCAAAGGGCTAGATTGCCCAAGGTTAACTAGCAGATAAAATAGAACTGTAGATACTCTGAGCTTCCATACTACTTGCGTTGTTCCCCTTTCCAGCTGTGTTTGTTAGACCAGTGTTAGAACTTTGGGCAAGACCTAGTTTCCACTCCACCAAGGCAAGTCTCGGCTAGTTTTAAACATGCCTCACACTACTGTTCTGCTGTTCCATCTCTCTCTCTCTCTCTCTCTCTCTCTCTCTCTCTCTCTCTCTCTCTCTCTCTCTCTCCCCCCTCCCTCTCTCTCTGTCTCTCCTTCTCTCTTTCTGTCCCTCCCCATCATCTCTCTCCCCCTCCCTCCCTCCCTTGTCCCCTTTATGCCACTTTAAGTTTATAAACATACAATAACCTGTTTGCCAGAACAGACAGTTGAGCCATAGTGATTTCACTGAAAGCAAAAGAATATTTGAGAGTTACATGTTACAAATTATAAATATATCTCTCCACACGTGGGTTTCCACCTTTTCAGCATGTTTCGTTAAATATTTCAGAAACAATATCTGCCCAGTGTGAACAATCTATGGGGGAGAGGGTATGCCACAACAGTAATGTGGTATACCAATAGAATATCTTTCACTTATCTCATATAACTTTGATAGGACACATAACTTGCTTTGTCCTTTCCATCAGTTATGCTTCAATGAACTTATAGTTACCACTAGTTATCTGCCTGCCCCACAAAGAAAAAGACAAAACCATTATTAAAAACAGCAACAAAACAGCAGTGGAAATTTCAGCCTCAAGGTCTTAGGGCATCCAGGCCATAATCCCATTTTGCAAGATTCAATAGCCAATAAAAGAATTTTCCCAAGAAATCCTGAAATCTGTGAGCTTTTTCTTTTCTGCCAACTAAATTCAAAGCAATTATAGTCATTGCTTTTAGCAGACTTAATCATTATAGTCAAAAATAAAAACAAAACCATTATCCTATATTCCTACAGTGAAAACTTGCCAGGGCAAGGTGCTGATTCTGTGCAAAATCAAATTACGATGTATACTCTCTAGGCCTAATCGGGCTTTCATAGGTCTTTCCAAATTGCTAAGGATATACTTTTGCATTTTTTCATGGGTTTTTGTGTACTGGAGATTGTTGATTATATTCAAATATGAGTGACCTTGTTTAAGATATCCCTTATATTCTCAGACTCAATATGTATTGCCTCATATATTTATGCTTTAATTATTCTAGAGCTAGTTAATTTCTTCTGGTAAATTTGTATAAAGCAATTATCTTTGTTAATGGAAAATGTTTTGCTGAATTAAGAGAAAAAATGAGTGGAATCTGAGCCTCTAATTAGTTATTCTTTAGTTGATTGATTAAATGTTTATTTTGCATCAGTACAGTTTCCAAACAACTCTTTTGTTAGTATTGGGGAAATAGCATGGGCTCTTTGCAAACCGGTGATGGGTAATTGCTCAGTTAAATTATATTTGGCATATTCCTGTAGATTCCAGGAAGAGTAACCAAACCAAGAAGCAATGTCCCTTACAAGTGTTTTTGCTCATTCTCTGTGTTGATTCTTTCCTCAGGTCCATAAGAGGTGGCTCCGATTCCTCCCCTTCTGAGACCCAGCCAGCTCAATCCTGCCAGGCCTTCCTCCTCAGAGTCCTCAGAGCCGCTTTACCTCTTCAGTTTCTCCTTTTGCTCTTAATTGGTCTTGCCTGCCTTGTACCAATGTCTAAGGAGGACTACAGCTGTGCCCTCTCCAATAATTTTGCCCGATCATTCCACCCCATGCTCAGATATACCAATGGCCCACCTCCTCTATGAATTAGAAGACTAGTGTTCATCTATACGTGTACTGTTAGCAGAAGAATCTGGCAAAAAAAAAAAAAAAGGCAAATACGCACACACATACACAATTGAAAAAGAATATTAAAACCTATCTGAAAAAAGGACCTTTGCCAAATGGAATGCACATAGGATGGCAGCTTCTTATATCTCCTATATCTTGTGTGCAAATCATCACATTGGCAGTAGGTCATAAGGAGGGGAAACCTGAACAGAGCCAGTATTTTGGAAAAAACCTCAATTTCCAAACTCAGAACCCTAGCACTAAGAAGACTCTTAAGTAATAGCTGCCAGTGGCCTGGGATGTTTGCCACCTGAATTCTGGCCTTTGCCTGGTTCTGTGGATAGCCAAGGATTTTATTATACTGTCGGAGTAACTTTCCTATGTGCTCTGTGCCCGGCACTGTTAGCCAGTCGTCCCAAAGTACCCTATCAGTATCATGGGATCTACAAATCAACCAGTGCTTAAGAGATTTTAGAATCTTGTACCATACAATTTTAAAGAGCTTCAATAGCTGCTTAATTTTTACCTTGGTTACTTTTTCAGGCATGATGTTCTAATTTTTGCTTTGGATGCACAGGCTGTAAATCTAAAAAGCACTTTTTTAAAAAGGTTTAAAGAAAACTGGATGTAATAAATAAGATCATGGAAGGTTTTATGAGAAAAACTATTGAATGTTAAGTAAAAAAAAGGAAGATATTTATGTATGTACAGTTTGCTAAAGCCATTTTGTTTGTATCGATTTATTTGCATTTATTATAGATACCACAAAATATTTGTCTGTTCTTTTTTAATGATAATATTGAAAAATCTAAGTTTCAAGATTAAGCAGGGGAAATTAAAATATAACCATATGTATCTACAGATGTTTCATTTATTTTCCTCACAAAAAGTCACATTAGGATAACAGTCAAGGACAAATATTATCAGCAAAGGCTTTAAAAATGTAGAAATAGATTGTGGCCATCAAAAAAGTTATATTACTTTTCTAAAAGAAAAATTATTTGTCACTTCGCTATAATGTGTTAGAAAATACCTAAATTACCTTTAGTTCCATGGGATGAATGAAAAAAAAATCATTTTTTAATGGCTTACTATGTGCCAAGAACTGTGATAAGTTTTTAGGATGCAAATACAAAAAAAAAAATAAGGCAGAGAGAAAGAAGAGAAGAAGAAGACAGAGGGAGAGGAGGAGGAGGAAGTCCCTGTCATCAAGGAATTAACTTTCTTTCCGGGTACAACAATAGAAATGGTGCTGATAGAAAATTATAAAGATGGTGAGGGGAACAATGGTTTCCAAGCTGCTTAAATTTTTAAAATATATTACTTTTCTTAGATTTTGGTATTTTCCAGAATGAGGTTCTGTAGGAGACTTTTAGGATTCAAGGGAGATATACACTAGAGGTCTCTTTGAATAGGGAAATCTACAAATACTGTACTGAGAAGAGGGAAAGAAACGATATGGAATCAATCAATAAGCATTTATTAATAGCATTAACAGTAATGTCTATGCTGGGCCAGGCATTGTGCGAAACAAAAATAAGTTTCTGCTTGCAAGAAGCTTATATTCAAAGGAGACATAGATACATATATACACATACATAAGACATATATACAAGGCACACACACTGGATGGGAAGTCACTAGCAACTGAAAGGACCAGGAAGAGCCAAGAGGAAGACAGTCATAGGAGAATAGGAGTCTGACCTACTTTTTCCACACATCTGGTGTGAGTATTTTTTATTCTCCTTAAAGAGATTGATCTTCTCTTCTCTCCTTCTCCTCTCTTTTCCCCTAGAAGGGATGAGTTAGGTTTTGAGTAAGGGAGCCTGATTCAAATGAGAACTTGGACTAGCCTGACCTGAGGAGATTAGAACAAGTGTTTCCACATTCTAAACTGGCACTGACACCTTGCAATTTTAGTCACCTCATAACCACATGTGTGAAAGATAGCTCTACTAAATATATGGCATAGGCATTGTTAGTTACTTCAAAGAAAGTATAATTTGTCTTTGGAGGCTTCCCATCTCCCTTCAGAATCCTTTTCCACTAACCCAAGGTACTCAAGTTTCTGTGCTCTCTAATTGTTCAAAATTCCCCATTCTGTCCAGACTTAGCTCTTAAACTTCAAAATTATCCCTCTCCCTCTTCCTTGCCTGCATTAGGAATTTCTTTACCCCTAATCCTAGTTGCTGATCTCAGTGAGAGGCTGATCTGACTGTCTAACCAAAGTATAAATACCTAAGAGGCTTGACTTGATCTGATGCCTCCTAAAAGAGATGCTTCCTAATCAATCAGAATTGGATACTGGCTGAATATTTAACAATATGTCATAGAGATGTGAGCTGGGAAAACTGAGTCAACTCAATTCAAGTCAATTTAACAAATATGTATTTTATGCCTTCTATATGTCAGATACTGAAACTACTGGGGATCAAAAAGACAAAAATGATACAGTCCCTACCCATAAGAAGCTTACATTCTACAGAGGGGATAATAACATGGGTACAGATGAGTAAATATAAAAAATAAATAAATGCAAATTACTTTTTAGTGTGATGGGATTAAAAACTGAGGGAATCAAAAAAGACTTCTTATAAAAGAAGACACTTGTAAAAAGCCTGAAAAGGACCTTAGAAAGATTATTATTATTAAAAGATCATATAATTCAACTACTTCATAGTAAAAATGAGTAAACTGAGTCCCAGTGAGGTGAATCCACTTGCCTAAGGTCACATAGACAGTAAATGGTAATAGATCTGAATCCAAGTCAACTGTCTCCAAATCCAGGGTTCTTTGTACTATCACTGCCATGGGGATAAGTTAGGCTGTTGTATCACTTAAAAGATAAAAATAGTCAACAGCTATTCATTCACTACATGAAGAGTAGGGGAATGCAAAAAGAGTGTAAGATTATTCTGGTTTATAACTGCAATATCTTTCATACATTTCTTCACTCATACAGCAACTCATAGATCAGGCCCTTATCACCTCTTGCCTGGGGAGTTAACAATTATCTTCTAAATGATTTCCCTGACTCAAATCTCTCCCTATTCTCATCCATACTCCAGTCAAAGTGAATTTCCCAAAGCATTGGTCTAACTATATCCCTATACCCTTCCTGTCTATCGCTCAGTAAACTCCAGTGGCTCACTATTACCTGTAGGATCTAATTACCTCTGTCAAGGTAAACTGAGACCAGATTGTGGAGGGCCCTGAATGCCAAGCTGAGGAATTTGTATTTTAACTTACAGGCAAAGGAGAGCCATTGAAGACTCTAAAAGCATTATGGGAAGAAAACACATTTAGGAAGAATAATCTAGTTGAGTAATGTGTAAGAAGTTGGAAGGACATTCAGATCCTATCCTTAGTCTGAGTTTGTAAATTTTTAAAAAATACTTTAATAAAATTGTTTTCCTTCATAATCCTATATAATTTTGCCCTTTTAGAAACATTAAGTAGAGGCCAATAGACTTCACCAGCCTGCCAAAAATGGTTCAGGATACAAAAATAGTCAATAACTCTGTTTAAGAAGCAAGACCAATTCTTTTAGATTATTGCAGTAATCCAGGTACAAAGTGATAAATACCTGATTGAGGGACATGACAACATGAATCCTTTTTTTTTTAAAGGGACCAGTAGCAGATACAGAACTTGATGATTTATTGGATTGGGGAGATAGGCAAAGAATAGAGTAGTGCCCTTTGATGACTCCAAGATTGAGACTGGGTGAGTAGAGAAATGCCAGAGGTGTTGGCAGAAATAGGGAGGTCAGAATAGGAAGCTCAGTTGGGAGAGGGTATTGAGTGATTTGTTCTGGAAGACATAGGGTTGAAGGTGATATAAGTGAGGCATTCAAGTGAAAATGTCTAGGGGATAGTTAAGATGTCCAATTATAGTTTAGGTGAGACACCAGTAGTGGAGCGACAGGCTTTGCAGTCATACAGATGAAGATGATGATAATGAAGCAGTGAAAATGCTTAAGTTTTCTAAAGAGTAGGGAATAGAAGAAGACCAGAAGAGGTTCAAATGTGGAGCTTCAAAGAGTACCAACAGTTGGGGGAAAGGAGATGGATAAGATCTTCAGAAGGGATAATAAAAATGTAGTTGTAAGAAAGCTAAGGGAGGAGAGTTTTGGTGAAAAACAAAATAGGTCTTATAGAGAATATCAGATGTTAGCAAATAATCAAGGAGAAAAGTCTGAATTTGGGAAGAAGGAAATCATCGGTGGTCTTACAGAGAGCAATTTCAATAGATTTCTGGGTGAGTAGAGTGTGAGTGGCTAGAAAATGGAGATAGCTTGGAGAAATTCTGCGGTGGAAGGGAGTAGGAAATTTGATTATGGTCAAGGTTGGGTTATCCCAAATGGGATCATAGACTAATAGGTCATTCCAGAAAGCATGCTAGGTCTTTTCCATCGTCACACCTTTTCTCATGCTGTTCTTTCTACCCTGTTCTCCTCTAATGTCTCCTCACCTCCCAAGTGAGAATAGATGAGTTCTCTTATGGGTAGGGAATAGAAAAGGACCAGTAGAGGTCCAAGGATGGAGCATTGAGAAGCATCAATAGTTAGGGAATAAGAGAAGAAAGAAGAGTTGAACAAGATCTTCTAGGAGGGGTAATAAAAAAATCAAAGTAATATGGTTGTAAGGAAGTTAAATTGGTCATCAAGGACCAACTTAAATTTCATTTCCTTTTTAAAGCTTTCCCTAGTTACCCTATCCAAAATGACTTATCTGTAAACTTCATTCCCTCAGTAACTGTGAATTCATATGGCAGCATTCCAAAGAGGCAGTACAGTGGAAAATATGGATTTGGAGTATGAGAACCTGATTTTTAATCCCAACTCGGAAATTTACTTCCTGTGGAGCCTTAGGCTAGACACTCAACCTTTCTGGGCCTCAGTTTCCTGATTTATAAAAAGAGGGGGTTGGACCAGATAACCCCCAAGACCCAACCATTACCTAAATCTATGTTGTTTGTAAAAATGTAAATTTCCTGAGGAATTGAAATGATAACTGTTCTTGTCAAAAAGAAGGCACACTGATGTTCCCTGTGCTTTCCTTTTCCTCCTGGGGAAGAGAGAGAGCCGTATTCTTGTCCTGATGGTGTTGGTGTTGGGACTATGAAAGTGTGGAGGATGTCGATGAACCTGAGTACTATGAGTTTGGGGTAAACATAGTTCTCTCAAGGTAAGATAACTTCAGAGACCAAGGAAACAGAATTGTGGGGTTTGTACTTTACTTCCTCTTTACTGGCAAAAATAGAATGAATAATAAGTCTATTTTAAAAAGACACCTCCACCATCTTAGTGATTTCCTGACGATACAGAGAATTCTGATAAGACTAATCACAGAGGAGGCCATTTTCCTCAGTAACTAGCTTGATTTTAGTAATTCCTGTGACCCTAAGATTTGCACAGTTTCCCATTTATACCTCAGAACTCCACTAATTGGCCACGTACCTGAGTCAAGTCTAAAGAGCTATTAAAACCCAATCTACACCCTATGAAACTAACAGTCTTCCTTAGCAGATCTAACAAATTACTTTTTATTTTTTTCCATCTGGCTACTCACTTTTTTACTCCCAGGCTTACAGACTTAATGGTAGATGAAATTCTACTCAGGGTCTCTTGGAACCAGGGCTGGGAAACTCCCACAATAATATCATTAGGGAGGGATTATTCTTCTTTAGACTCTGCTCCATGCATCTGGACAAAAGTCGACCATACTTCCTGGCAGTTCAGTATTAAGACTCTGATGCGTAAATCTTCTCCAAAGCTGGAGCACTGCCATTGTCACCAGAAAAAAAAAATTAACATTCAAGCATAAATAATGGGGAAATTAAAGCCAGTGATAAGCTAGTGGGTGTTCCTTAGCCTCTTTTCTAGGAACTGGCTTGCTACTTTGTAGGGGCATCTTGCATCATTGATGAGTAATGGTTTAGAAGAATGTGTTATTGATTAAGAAATCTTGCAGAGGATAGTCCCAATAAGCCCATAAAAATATCCTAGCCCAAAGTCTCATTTACTTTTTCATTAATTAAAATAAAATTGAGTGACAAAACATTGGAACATGAACATGGAAGTTATGAAGAAGTGGAGCTTGGGAGTGACTACTTTCTTCAAGATTATGATTTATAACAAGAGCCAGTCCATAGATGGGAAGGAGACACTTCCACAGATTCTTGCCCACCTCATTGAATATACTGAGGGGAAAGTTAAATGCTCACATGTGAATAGCAGTTACTCTAGTTATTCTAGCAGTGTGGAAAGATAGGGACAATTTCATTTCCATCAAATTGCTTCCTGGAACTCAAAAAGCATTTGGTTGGTGAAGGAAAACTGGTGGCTATTAACCATGAACTTATTTCTAGTATAGTTGATAGGAAGAGAGAATATATTACTATTGCAGGACCTAAGAGGTGGAAACCCAAATGAATGAAGTTTAAAAAAAAAAAAAGGAGGATGGGCAGAGAAATGATCAAACAGGTGAGATCCATTGAATAGGACATTGCTAATCAGTAGCTTGGGGAGATTAAACAATGGTCATTAAAGGGCTAGAAATGAAAGAGCAATTTCAAACAACACAGTAGAAAGAATTCCATGTGGGATTTGTTGTACTAAAATATTTTCAAATCCAGAAAAAAAGGTATTAGAAAGTGGAAAATTGCTGCGTAACCAGAAATATGTGGGTAGGATCTAAAGGTCTGTAGGAAAGGCATATGTTTTAGTGCAGAATGGTTGTCTCTCTGGAAGCAAAACATCTTTATGGCAAATTTCTCAAAAATTGAGATAAAAGTAAAGTCCAGTCTTCCTGCTTTCTGTGAAAGAGAGAGAGAGAGAGAGAGAGAGATAAAAGTGGCAAAGAGAGCATTTGAAGAAAGGCTAAGATGGAAAAGCCAGCACTAGTTCATGCAAGTCTTCCCTGGTTTCTCTGAAACCACCCCTTTCATCATCTCTTAAGGCACAATAATATTCCATTAGATTCATATACCACAATTTGTTCAGCCATTCTCCAATTTATGGGTACCAGCCTTAGCTTTGCCACCACAGAAAACAAAACTGCTACTGAGTGGAGAAGGGAGAATTTCAGGCAGATGGATTCCTCGCCTGCCACCCCAAAATGAACGCTAAGTAATAGGCTATTTAGATAACTTGGAATCAATAGCCACAATAAACCTAAGCTGGCATATATAGGGGCAAGGTAGAGTTACTTGGATTACTGGTTACTGTGCAAAAACGGGCCTTCAGGAACCAAAGGCCAGTCTCGGAATAATCAGACTGGATGGGGATAAGAACAATTTACAAAATTTGTCTGTGCTTCTACCTGACTGCTTCCTCTTCCTTCTTTGTCTGCAACTTTATCTATAATGGAAGGTTGAGGGTTAAAGTCAGGGAGAAATGTAAAAGTTCCCAGAGTTTACATTAAATAGGTTAATAAGTAAGATTGGATAAAGATTGATTAGTTTCTATTTTCCTGAGAGGTCATGGAGTTTTGTTTGAATAGCTCTAAAGCCTTGCTAAAATAAAATAATAGGGAAGGCTAGGTGGCACAGTGAGTAAAGCGCCGGCCCCAGAGTCAGGAGGTCCTGAGTTCGGTTCCAGCCTCAGACACTTAACACCCACACAAAAAAAACTAGCCATGTAACCGTGGGCAAATTACTTAACCCCAATTGCCCTCCAAAAAAATAAAATAAAATAATGAAAATTTAAAAAAAATCTTGGCGTCTTGGCCCTGAGGGTACCTAGGAATGAGTTATGTTTATTTTGTTTTGGTCCATAGCCAGGGATTAGAGAGAGTAGTATAAATAGTATAAAGAAAACCATCAGATGAAATGTGGTGAAATGCAAATAGGACTGAGAGTCAGGGCCTACCAGTCTTCTCTAATTAACTAATTAACTGTGTGACTTGGAACAAGGCATTTCACCTCTCTTGGCTTCCTTATTCCTTCCAATAAAATTGAGGGAGTTTTACTTGTGGATTTTTGCCAACTTGAGCATTCTAGGATTTAGCATCTGATAATATAATTGGGGCCTCTTAGGCCACCAGAAGGTGAACTGAATGCAGGGTTGCATACACAGCCTGAAAAAGGAGAGGAGAATGCTTAGTTGGGGAAATGCAGAAAGGAGACAATTAAGTTCACCATTACATTAAATGTACCAACATATTCTAATGGAAGATCTCCCTCTCCTCTTCCAACTTTTCTTAACTGTTTTGTTGCTGTAATAGTAAGGCATGTTTTTGAGGAGTAATTTTTCACTGTAGTCAGTGAAAACTGACCTGGGCAAAGGGAGGAGGCAGGGGCCTAACAGTACATAGGTTTCTGAAGTCAGAAGCTTCAGGGATTAAATGGTAGCAGGTAGGATTCAGGGCAGCTCTGCAGCATCCTCTTGCCAAACATTTTTTTTAGCACTGGATGGAATATGAATGAAGAAAAATTCTAAAAGTAGCATGTATTGGTTTTCTCTATTTTGGATGGCTTGAGAAAGGATGGGTGTACTTATGTTAACTATAGGCCATGAAGAGCTCTTTCTAGCTTTGGAATTTTAAAAGGACTGTATCACTGCCTAAGTCATTTGAGCTGGTGATGAAGCGTCAAGATTCTCCCCAAAACTTTTCTCTCCCACTGCCCATTTCTTAGCTCTTAGACTTGGTCTCTGAGAAGCTTATTGAGAGCCCATCAAGTATTGAAAAGTTGAAGGTGCTTAGGAAAGATAATCTAAGACCAACCAGAAGAAGAGAATCTGTAGAAGAGAAAAATGCTTCCCTACTTGCTAAACTCCATCCATTCCCTCTCTTCCCATTCCCATATGCCTCTGGGAAAACATGTAGCCATTTTCTTTGCCAGCACAAAATGAGGAAACAGTTCCCTGCTGTGTGAATGCCAAACTCTCCTATAACATCCCATTTAGTTATACTCACTACTTTTTATTAGGTGCCTGCTAGGCATCTAGGTGGTGCATTGGATAGAGCTGGTCTGGAGTCAGGAAGATGCAATTTAAAATCTGACCCCAGACACTTACTAGCTATGTGACTCTGGGCAAGACGTTCCACTCCTGTTTGCCTCAGTTTCCTCGTGTAAAATGAAGATAATAGTAGCATGTACCTTGCAGGACTGTTGTGAGGATCAAATGAGATTATTGTAAAGTGCTTAGCATGTATTATATAAATGTTAGGTATACTATAACTACTATTTTTGAGGTATGGGCTAGCTGATAGGAATACAAAGACAAAAATTAAGTAGTCCATACCCTCAGAGTATTCATATTCTCTTGGGTAGATATGACCTATACACAGATCAATCAGTCATTACCTAAATCACCAAACATAGCACTGGGTACTAATGATGGAAATATAAAGAAAGAAATGATTTCTATTCTCAAATCAGCCAATTTGTATGGAAAGTAGCTCGCACAATTCACTTATATGAAATCAATTCGGGGCAAGGGATTAATATGTGGAGAATATATTGGAGGAGGGGAGAGACTGGATGGAAGTAAATAAATCAACGTGTTACTGAAATAATCCGGCTATTGAAATAATCCAAATATGATGGGGAATTGATTCAGGGTGGTGACCAGTAGAGTGGAAAAAAGGAAATCAATATCAGACAGGTTGTATATATAGAATTGACAAGACTAAACAATGGACTGGAGATGAGGGGTTAAGGAAAAGGAAAGGGTAGAGGGATAACCCTGAGTTTGTGAACCTGGGTACCTGGAAAGATGTCCCTACCTTTGGCAGAAATTGGGAAGATGAGAAAAGTAATGGATTTAGAGGGGAAAAACAATGAGTTCCGTTTTTAGCATATTGAGTTGGAGATAACTATGAGTCATTTTAGGTAGAGATATTCAACAGACAGTGATGAAGGACTAAGTTCAGGAAGGAGAAAAGGGTGGAATATGTAGATTCAGGAGGCATCTGCACAGAGATGATTGTTGAGTCAACGGAAACTAGTGAGATCACCTAGCAAAGTGAGGTGAAGGAGCATAGAAAGAGAAGAGAAGAAATCCCTGTGCAGAAGAGAGGGGACATGGATGACGAGATTGGAAAGCAGATTAAGAAGGATATCAGACAGAGAGTGGGAGAACTAAGGGAAGATTGGTTGTTCTTTGACAACCCAGGAAGGAGAGAGCAACTGGGAGGTGGGGGATGAGGTTTGAGGAAAGACTATTTATTTGATTTAGTGATTAAAAGATAGATTTTTGTCCTTGTAAAGAGTTTAGCTAAGTAATGGGATCAGAAGACAGATCACAAGGACTTCAGTAGATGTTTTTATCTAGGGGTTCTGCTGAAAGAGAGAAGAGATATAGCAGGATAGCTTCAAGTGATGACAGTGGCAAGAGAAAATATTTAAGGATGGAGGAGATTTCAGTATATTTGTGGGCAGCAGAGAAAGAAGCAGTGATACAGAGACTGAAGATTAATATTAAGGAGGAATTATTGAAGGAGAAAAATCCTATAGCACTTGGATTGGCTTTCCCAAAAAGAAGGGGCACTTTTTTTCCTTAGACACTGGCACAAAGATGGGAAAAATGGGGGGTGATTTTGAGGGGATTTGAAATATAAAATTGAAGAGAAGGAAGAATTCAGTGTGTATAGCTTCCATATTCTTGGAAAAGTAGAAATCAAAATTCTTTGCTGAGAGTAGGGAGATGGTGGCTTGAAGGGAAAGGACAGACATCATGGAAAATGTACTGATTGATCAGGAGAAAGGATAAATGTCCATAGGACAAGGCCACCAGGGATTAAGGGCAAAGGAGAGTTTGAAGTTGAACTTAGCTATAGGATCAAGACTGTGAAAGAAGTGTTCAAGGCAAGAACAGGGTTGATGAACTGGGAAAGTAGGGAGGGGTGGATTAACCAGAAATCATGATGGAGATAAAAAACAGATTCATGAGGAGTGATATAGGGGGAGAAATGGCAGGGTGCAGATATTACGGTTTGAGATGATTCTCAGAGTTTGGGGTTCTAGAGGTCTAAATGTTGTGGCTGATGGCAAGGTCAAGAGTAGAAGCATCACTGTGCAGAGGAGGTGGAGGCACAAATAATTGGATGATGGTCAATTAGGAAATAATGATGACAATGATCTAAATATGGAAAATATAGAATAATGTCCTTTCCTGTTGTAAATCTATTATCTATTCTATGTGACTTTTCTATATGAAAGTCTCTAATTCTGAGAACAGAGGTCAGAATGGAGAAGTCTATGATTCTGCTGTTAAATTCTTTGAAAGAGGAGAGGAAAATTCTTTGGGCACTGTACATATATATTGCCAGAATCTGGCTAGGGCAAAGCTTAACCTGGAGTCTGGAATCTTTTAAAAAATATTTTGATAACTATATCTTAATATAATTGGTTTCCTTGGCAATCCTATTATTTTATGCATTTAAAAACATTCTAAGAATTCCATAGATTTCACCGGACTACTAACGGAGTCCATGTCACACAAAAAAATTTAAGATCCCTATTCTAGGGTGATGCAGACTGTCAGAATGAACTGGCAGTGAGGAGCAAGATGTAAGCCTACTCTTCCTGGCCCAATGTGGAGGGGGCATAGGAAAAGATGCATCCATTCCTAGCGAGGGTGATGGTGATACTGTGCCCTCTAGTGAAAGCCAAGCCTCTGTGAGTGAAAGGAACTGCTAAGAGTATGGAAGGAAGAGGTAAAATACTAAAGTCCAATATGTTAACAACAGGCTGGGGCCCCAGAGGGTATGATGGAGAAGTCAAGACAAGTAGAACTGGGCCTCAGGAGAGGTAGGTCTGAAGGAAATTGGTATGAGGGATCACAGAAGCAGAGCCCTAGATAACCTCTGATTCTAAATCACAGTGTTCGTAGAAGAGGAGAGAATTTGTTAGTGATAGGACAATAATAGATGGTCCTGGTTTGATTTTCTTCCCCCAAAAAGGCTTTAGGGAATCTCTGTGGAGGCTCTGGTCCTAGTCTAGTTCATGTAACTGGGTGGTCACAGCAACAGCCTTGGCCAAGCAATCAAGCAGCAAGAAACCTCAAATAGGGGCCCTCACTGTCTATAGTGTATAGTATAGACAGAGACAACCAGTGGATCAGTGGATAAAGAACTTGGCCTGCAGTCAGGATATACCTGAGTTCAAATTCAGCCTCAGAAAATTCCTAGCTGTGTGACCGACCCTGGGCAAGTCATTTAACCTCTGATTGCATGACAGATTGGATCCACTTGATCTACTAGAGAAGAAAAATGGCAAATCACTCCAGTATTTTTGCCAAGAAAACTCCAGATGGGTCATGAAGGGTTGGAAACAACTGAACAGCAACTGTTTATAGTGGCCGGGGGCATGGTTAAGTTACTCACTCTGTTCACACATTGCCACATACTTTTACCCCAGGCCCCAGCTGGTCTGTTGATTTGCTCAGGTACTGAGTGAGGGACAATGTTTTAGGCTTTGAATTTGGGGAGATGCTGGAAAGTGCCTCAGGAAAGCACTGGTTGTGGGGAAAGAAAAAAGAAAGAAGAAATTAGTTCCACCAGCTGTCGTTTAAAAAAATATCTGCAAATTATTTCCATCCCTACTGATCACTTCAAATACCTAAAACAGCTGTTTCCTCAAATGCACCTTGTCTTCTGAACCGCTTCATCTACTTCTTTCTCTGCTTTTGACAGTAATCTTTAATATATGTCACCTATCTACAAATGTTTAGGAAATATGACTCCCCTCCTCCCTCAATGGGCTGGGCACATCTGGCCCATATATTCTGTGCATGACTAAGCCACCTTTCCAGGATAGTCATTCTCCCAAAAGGAATGAGTCGGCGTTGTTGCCTGTGTTTTCTGAGAACCATATCAACTGTGACTGCAAGCCGTGGGGTGGGCTTATGGCAATGGGATTCCAAAGTCAGTTTCACAGGTTACAAAAGATAATGTCAATAGCTCACATTTATATAATGCTTTAAAGTCTACTAGGTTTTTAATTATACCATCTCATTTGATCCCCAAAACAACCCTGAGAAACAGGTGGTTCAAATATTATTATCAATTTAACAGATGAGACTCGCAGTTTAAGTGATTTTCCCAAGTGATTTTATAAATGGTAGAGTCAGAACTCAAAGCAAGGTCTTCAACTTTGAATTCAGGGTTCTTTCCACAAAAAAAGGTGCCAGAAAACTCCCAGGCAGATGTTTGGAATTTTACTAGGAAGAAATAGTGCATATCTCGCCCCACCACCATCTTTTCTCTTTTCATTTCTCTCCTCACACTCCTCTACTCCAGAAGGAAAAAGAAAATCCCCACCCTTTTTAGGTAGGATTTACATTTAATGTGACTGACTGTCTGGTGACCCTTTGGAAATAAGACTTTTCATCTGAAGGTTTGATTTTCCTGACACATACATAAGGCTGAACAATATTCTAACTGCCTGTTGACAAGACCTCTCTTGCCTTGTTCTCTGACACTGACAGTCATGTGGAGCCTAAAGCTCACCTCAGGCTAGCTTCTTTCTCTCATAGAAGACAATATTTACATACAAACACACACACATAACCTAGCCCAAAGAGATTCTTAGCACATCTATTTCTGATACAGCAAAGATTCTTCAGGAACAAATGGTACAGAGCTTTTCTTCTGAGTCTCACGAAGTTCCCAGGGGACCTGGAGTCAAATAAAATCTTCCCAGGGGAAGAAATCTGTGGCATGGGGGAATGGATCAGGACACAGTTTAGACAGGTGGAGTTCAGCTTGCCATGCCTCTCCAAAACTGGATAAATGGTTTTCTTACATAGATGAATAAATCCTACGGCTGGAAGCTTGCCTGACTCAAGCTGACTTCAGAGAGACCATGTTCACTCTTGATGGCCTTTTGCTAACTGAAATAATACCAGGGATGTCAGTCTGGAAAGGAGTCACTTTGTGGGATTACACTTCTATTATGATGATTACTTGTCCTGTGTTTTTGCCCCATAAGATAACTAAAGAGGACTCAAACTCATTTATAAACTCTTCCCTTTTTTTCTTCAGCAGGATCCTCCATCCTTTTGGAGGCAGCAAAATAAACAAAACTGGGAGAAGTTAAATTGAGATGATGTAACAGAGTCATAGGATCTCATAAGATCATAGATATACAGCTTGAAGAAACCTTAGAGACCATCTCAACGATCCTCCCCCCATACAAACGCACACACACATACACACATTTTACAAATTAGGAAACTGAGACCCAGACTGGTTAAATAACCTACCAAAGGTCTCACTAGACCCAGGATCCACACCCAGGCCCATTGACTGCAAATTCAGTGCTTCTTCACCCCTTCCTCCCAAAGTCTGATCATTACTTATGCTCATTTCCATCCTAACCTAGATGGATAGTTGAGTTTTCCTGAGATGGAGAAATGGAAGTATTGCAAAGTCTACCTGGGTGAAGGTAATGATTATTTTGTTTTGGTCTTTGTAATCCTTTTTGAACTGTGAGACCTGAGGCCTCAGTTTCCTCATTTGTAAAAGAGATGGGAATAGATGACCGCTAATGGCCCTTCCAGATCTAAATAAAGAATTCTATGACAATCTAGGATGATCCTCAGAAATCCTGCCACAGCTTAAGGTCTGGCTGCTTACCCTTCTCTCCCAGTGAGCAATATTTATTGCTGAAACGTCTATGGAGAAGGGAAATGTCAGTTCTTGTCTGTTAGCACTCCCTCCCAGGGAAGGACATCTAGAAGAGGTATGTAGGTTAGGTAATAAATTTTGTCCCTAATAGTAATTGTAGTTATGAGTTTTGGGGCATCTGGCACCTCTAATTGATCTTGGCAGTGGGATTGGCTGCTTCCCTTTGTCAGAGTCGGAATAGCTTCAAGAATGTGTCCAGCAGGACTTGGGCATCCACAACATCTGTAAGTGCAAATATTAATATTCAGCAGCCTTGCTGTGACCTCTCTATGAGTGACTACCTGTGGCAGTAAATTGAAGATTTCATGGCACAGCCTATGAAAGTATTTCCTTCATCTGACAGGAATTTACGGCCGTCAGATTCTGGAGTCTTCTTGACCCTGTATCGGGTAACAGGTTACAATACTAGGAAAGCTGATCAGTTTTCACTCTGACCTTTATAGTTTGGGGGGCGGGGAACATTGCAAGTCCTAACCAGCTTCTTCATCTTCCCAGATGAGATTCCTTATGCTTAGCAGACTTGAGTTATAGCTCATGAAAGATCTCACTTTTATTAGTCACTCCTTCCCCCCCCCCTCCCCCCCTAAACCCCCCCCCCCTCCCCGTGGACTTGGCAGGGAAGGGAAAAGGAGTGAGAATTAGAGAAGGCCATAAGGTGCCTCTTGTCTTCTGTCCTCTTCCCTCCCTTTCTCTCTTCTCTCCATTTTCTTGTCTCACACTCTCCTTTTTCTCTGTCTTGGGTTAACCTATGCCTCTATTTGTCTCTATCTCTTGTTCTGTCTCTTCCATTTTTATTTCTATATAGTGTCTATCTATGTGTCTCTCCCTTCTCCCTCCCACTCACTGCCTTAGAGGGCAATAGGGCTCTAAGGCCAACATTGCCTTTCATTATAGTTACCATTGTCCTATGGGGAGATGACTCAGGCTGGCCCTAGGAGAACAGGAAAAAGGGAGAGGGGAGGGGAAGGGGGATGCTGAAGCCCCAGGAAATACTTGAGAAGAACAAATGTTCAGATTTATTAATGTTCCTACCACTTCGTCTTTTGTTAAAATTCATTTTAGTCAGCTCTTTAACATTCTCTGCTATGCTTCTGTCACATCCTCAGGCTCCCCCACCCCTGCTTTAGGCATTTCTATAATATTTTGAAATTGATTTGTGGTTGAGTTGAGGGGGAAAAATTCTAAAAGAAAGATGAATGAGAAATTATATATATACACCCCAAAGACTAAAAGATGCTTATGTTAAGGATTATGAGTCTCATTGTTCATCAGGCATGACTCTCAGTGTGACTAGATTTGAAATGGTTGGAGCCTTTCTGAAGAGGCTTCCTCACTTCCTGGAATGGACTTCCTGGTGTTACAGGTGACTAAGCTGAAAATTTCCTCTGCTCTTGTATAGCCCTCTGCCCAATCCTTTGTATTCCCTGATGCCAATGACTTCTAAGAAATGTGTCCCACTGTACCATTAAGGCAGTTTAGTATTAGAGAAGCTAAGAGAGTAGGAAATCATGACAATGAAATTAGGGATAGGGACTTGCTCTGTAATTTCATTGCTTTAAGGAGCTCAGGCATCCCTCTACCAGTGCAGGTCTGCATCTTCTCCACACCTTAATACTCCCTCGCCTCCCAATCACGCAAGCATTTTAGGCATGTATTTATTTGCTGTAGTGGCCTAGGAGACCTTGAAGGTGTTGCTAAGGAAGGATATAAAAACAGGAACTCCTTCCCCTATACCCAGCCTATGACAACCAGTCCAGGGCAAGCTTCCCAAGCTCTACATTTTCTTATGATTGATTTGCCTGTTTGTTTTCAAGAAGAGAAACGAAATGTTTTAAACTATAAGCTTGAAAACAGTATCAATAGGAGTTTAATTTGTATTCAAAGAGGCAAAGCCTGCTCTCAGGGAAGACTGAAGGCGGCCCTCTTACTCCATTTGGGAGAAAAGGGCTCACTTTCACTCCATGAGCCCCAGAGACTACAGTGGATGAACCAGGCCCTGCAAGGACTGGGGCCCATGTGGTGAAGAGGGTTGGCGAGAATTGATTTCACCAGGACTCAAATCCTTCAAGTGTGGGCCAGAGCCCCAGCACACAGCTTGGGGAGGGATTCCCATTTCAGGCAGAGTGGCTGAAGCAAAATTGTGGACAATGTACATTTTCCCCTCCCTTTCCTTAAGCTCATCCTTTTTTCCTTTCTCCCATTTATCTCTATATTGTATTTGGTGATGATTCTGGGATGTATTTCTTTTAGATTTTTAAAAGCCAAGCTTTCAACTAGTATTCTATCAATCCAGGAATGAAGGCAAGGGCTTAAGGAAGCCATGAACATGTTTACTGGATTATAAACCTTTCACACAATGGTTAATTTCCTAATGAAAAGGCATCTGATGACAGTGAGCTACATCCCCTTCAGGGATCAGGAAAGTATAGAACCAGCCCTGACCACCTCAAGAGTCCTTGTAGGCACCTGTTCCATAGAGAAGGGTAAAGGGTATAAGTAGAAATCCTTCCTTGAAGGGAACTGATTCCCCTTGGAAACTACTCTAATAATCTGGCCAGGTCTCCTTAATGGAAGCTGTCTAACCTCATCTATCTATCAATCATCTATCTGTCTATCTATCTCATCTATCCATACATACACATATGTTTATGTATGTATATATCTTGTGGTAGTTAGGTGGCACAATGGATAGAGTGCCAGGCTGGAGTCAGGAAGACTGGGGTGAAATCTAGACTCAGAAACTTACTAGCCATCTGGGCAAGCCACTTAACCCTATTTGCCTCAGTTTCCTCATCTGAAAAATGAGCTAGTGAAAGAAATGGCAAATCACTCCAATATATCTGCTTTTCTTAGCAGATTTAAGGTTTAAGGTTTAAAATATTTAAGGTTTTCTTACCTTAAATGGGATCAAAAAGAATTGGACATGACTGAAGCAACTGACCAACAAAACATGTATATATCTAGGCTATATATTATATATGTGTAAATGTATCATATATGTATATGTACATACATGTATATGCATATGTATTTTCAAGTATATATTTAAAAACATTGTAGCATAGTGTAGTACCATAGTATCCAACTCAGATAGAAGTGGGGGTCTCTCAATTATACATATGAATCCCTGTAGGCAGCATACTGACTTAAAATACTACATATTAATATTATGTATGTTCTACGGTATTTTTTATTGATTGTGTCCAATTTTTCCCAATTACATTTTAATATGGTTCCTGCATCATTTGAGACTATTGTTGGGCCACATGTGTTTAACATGTGTAGCAGATAGAACAATGCACCTCAAATTAGGAAAATCTGGGCTCAAATCTCACCTCAAATACTTACTACTGTGTGACTCTGGGCAAATTGCTTAATCTCTCCACATTTCAGTTTTGAGAGTATGCTGAAACCAGCTCATAACTGTTAAATTTTCAGTGAGATCTTCTGTAACTCAGAAAGGCAACTGCTATAAATGAGGACTTTATTGTTTTGTTGGTTATTCTAGACTTAAGAAAGTAATGGAGAAAATACTAATAGTGCAAATAGAACTTAAAAGTATGTCTTTCATATATTTCTTTCTGAGAGTTGGTTGTTAATTATTTACCAGCATACCCCCTGCTCATCTCAGAGAGCATGTTGTTAAATACTTAAGAGCAAAGCAGTGTTGTAAAATGAGGGGGTCAAACTCAATCTCTAAAGTCCCTTCCAGTTCTGAATCTTTGATGAAAGCTCCAGTGCCCCATTATATTATGGCATAAATTTTGGTTATTTTTTATTTATTTTCTTTTAAATTTATGGAATAAAGCAAGCATTTCAGTATAACAACAACAAAAAAAAGATGATTGCACATGAAACTGCAAATCCATTATGTACAATTTGCTATTCCTTTTACATATATAATAAAGTTATCATGTAATTTTTCCTTTTTTTTCTTCCCTACCTCTTCTCCCACCCCCCACCCTAGAGATGGATACCATTATGGTATCCATCCAAATGTGTGTGTGTGTGTGTGTGTGAAAATCATTATATACATACTTAAATTGATCCCAAACACACAGGCTTTAGCACTAGGTATGCCTTTATTTGCTGTAGAGACCTAGGAGACTTTGAAGGTGTGGCCACTGAAGGATACAAAAACAGGAACTCCTCCCTCTACACCTACCTTATGTCAACCAATCCAGAGCACTATGGATGTAGAGAGTGTCTTCCTTCATATGTCCTTTGTAATTAATTTGGGTTCTTGAAGACCACATCCACAGAGCACATGCTTAGGAAGGGCTAAACCAAGCTGGAAAAGTCTTTAAGCATATTACTAAAGTAATGATCATTCAAGCTAACTTTGGGGTTGCTTATCTCTAGATTGGTCGCAGGAGAAGTTGGTGAACTTTTTGGTTGCCAGACTTAAAGCCAGTCTTTCAGGTTTGTGGGCTACCTTCATTGGAGAGAACACATGATAATGGAACCTTGGATCTTTGAAGTGTTGAAAAAGAACTAAATGCGTATGAGCTCTCAGCCAGGTTCCCTTTATGTCCTAAATGGTGCTTTTGACTTTCAATGGTTTTCATAGCAGGAGCAGAGAGGTAGAGATTGGGGGTTTGAATCTCAATCCTACTACCTCAGAAAATTCACTAAAGCTATGTGGCCCCCACATCCCTCTTCTGTAAGTTAATAGATCAGATTAGATGAGGGAGTTGGTAACATTTTTTTTTTCTGTCATGGCCCTACTAAACCAATTATATCAAAATAAAAATGTGATTTTTCTCCCTTCCAAGTTCACAGATCCCCTAAAGTTTATACAAAGACTTCTGGGGAGTGAGAAGAGGAGATATTTGTAGACTCTGGGTTAAGAATCTCTGTATTAGATGATCTCTAGGGTATTTGCCAGCTCTAAATGCTATGATCTCACTCCTAAGGATCCCAGATAATGAACACCATGGTAGTGGTCTAAAATCTCTCTTTTTTCTCAAAGGTTTTCCTTTATGTTGTTGGGCACGTGATAGGGTTGGGAGAGGGCTGGATAGAGATGAGCTGAGGGGAGGATACATGACTAAAGTGTCATGAAACTCTGGTCCTGGCACAGTTGTTGAGTTCAAAACCCTGAACATCAGCGCCTGGAAATAGAGCCACTTTCTCTGCCAAGGCACATACAGAAATCTTCCCTCAATTCATCTCCATAATATTGACAGGGACTTGGCAGAGAAGGGAAAAGGGCTGAGAACTAGAGAAGGTCCAAGATATAACTTAGGAAACTAAGAGCTTCTGTGGCCCCTCAACACCTAAGTGTATTTTTTTCCTAAATTAGAGACATCTAGAATATAGATGCAAAAAAATTTGGACCATTCAGTTTAGCAATTGACTAACATATGGGCCTCTTTCCTCTCTCAGGACTTGTCTGGCCCTGCTCTGGGGCTTAATAAATACTTGTTAATTGACTCCCCTTTTCTCATCACTTTACTCTTCACATCTCTGCCCCAAATCTGTTAATTTTCTCAAGAGCAAACAGGGCAACAGGGTTAAGAATGGCAAGCTTTTTTTATCTGGGATAACTGGCAAAGCAGAGGGTTAGGCTTAGATCACATCTTCCAGCCCACTTATTCTTTTGTTTCAAAAGCTAATTAACTGATGGGAGCAGGCCACCTCCTACTTTGAAAAGTGCCAGTTGTATAAATGTAGTGGAACTATAAGGCAATAAAATTGATTTGGGGGAGGAGAAACAAATTTACCAAAATTTACAAACCCAAATACATGCTGTCTTTCAATGTGATCATCATGGCAAGTCATGTGCTTATTCAAACAGGGCTGCCTTTGCTTCCAACAAGTTTGGAACTCTTCAAGTACTACCTTCCAGAGGTATTGTTTTTTAAAGTTTTATTTATTTATTTATTCCCTCTATGTCCTTATTTTTTTAATTAAATTTTATGTTTATTTTTAGATTACATCATTCATTTCCACAAGATTTTGAGTTACAAATTTTCTCCCCATCTTTCCCCTACCCAGCACCCCAAAACATCGATCCCACTCCCTGAATCTGCTCTCTCCTGTATCCTCCCCCACTTCCCCTCTGACTTTCTGGTAGAGCAATAGATTTGAAGTTCAGGAAAAGTCAGGAAGAGGGCAGGAAGAGAATGAAGAATTAGGTATAAAATGGGAGTCTGGCCCCAATGCTTCCAAAGTCCAATCCAATTCTCTGTCTCTGCCTTTGTCTCTAGATAGATAGATAGTGATATAAAGATTCTCTGATATGTCTAGCCTATATTCTACAATACTTGAAGTATTGAAGCATTGCCCATACAATAAAGAAAGTCTAAATAATCTATCCTAGCTTGGTGTTACTGGTACTATTTTCCTTTTTAAAAATAAAAATTTCTTTTTATTATTATGAATTTGACAAGCATCAACAAACATGAACATTTCCTTATACAAGGAACAGAAAAATCAGTTTGTATATGAAGCCCTGAATCTCCACTACTTAATTCTTGGGTTTTTGTTCTGTTTTGCTTTTATTTTTTGTATATTTCAAATTTAACACAGTACTTCCAGCTCTTCCCTGCATGTCTGTGTCCCTTTCTTAACTCCCTTCTACTACTGGCACTATTTTCTAACCAGTGTAGCTTAACATTTAAAAGTAGCCACAAATCCTTTTTATGCTTCACAACTCTTAAATTTTTTAGGATTATTTTAAGATCAAAGGATTAAAGGTGAAAAGGGACTTTAATGACCATTTAGTGAAGTGATATCAAACTCAAAAAGAAATGGGGACCAATAAACCATAATAAGGATTACTGTATGCACCATATGGATTTAGAAAACCACATATTTATGCTTTGTTGTATTTTTATTTTTTCTTTTTGCAAAATATTTTCCAATTACATTTTTATCTTGTTTGGATAACGCTGGGGAACATTGTTGGCCACATGTGGTGGCCCACCAACCATGTGTTTGATGCCTCTGGTCTCATTTTACAGTTAAGGAAACTGATTCTAAGACAGGTGAAGCAACACACGAAAATCACACATAGTATCAGAGCCAGGTTCCAAGCCCCGCTCTGTCTCTCAATACAGCACTCTCATCATCTGAAGACAGCTATCATTCTCCCACCTCACCCTCATCCCAGTCTTCTTTTCTTCAGATGAACATCCTCAGTTTTAAAAGTCAATCCTCAAATGACATGAACTCACCATTTTGGTTGTCATTATTTATCTTTTTTTTCCCATTTTAAACAATGTATCCTTGTCTTTGCTAATACATGGTGCCCTGAATTGCCCCAATACTCTACATGTGGACTGGCCAGAACAGGATATAGCCATGTTTATCATCTCTTTATTCCTAGAAGCTACAACTTAATACAGCCCAAAATCACACTGGCTTTTTTAGCTGGTCTAGTGCTAAAGAGGACCTTGGAAAAAATCCAACCTTCTCATTTTATAGCCTAGGAAACTGGATCCTACAGAGGTAAAGTAACATTACAAAGGCCTGAGTTTCTATGAGCATCTCTCCTTTCCCTTTCCCCATTGCTGCAATACTAAAAAGGCTTGAGCCTTTAATTTGAGCCCTGATCTTCAGATAGTTCTTGCTACATAAGGCAGGCATCCATTGGATTGCTGTCCTATCTACCAGAGAGACAAGCAAAGTACATATAGTAACAGACAGTTCTGAGTTCAAATCATACTACTTGACTGAGTTACAACAATAAGATGTTAATTTTGTAAGGCCACCCCCACACAAGCCATAATGGTGAAAAGGGGATGCAAATATGGAAATTCCATCAATTCTGAATTAAATCTGTTCATTGTCAGTTAGACATGTCAAATTCCTGAGCTTTCACCAGAAAGTGATATGTATGATTCCTGAAAAGCAGAAGCAAATGCACTACTACAACAAGGATGTTCACGCTGCTAATTCTGGTTAAACTGAAAATTTACTTTTTTGGAAAATTCCCATCAAGACTCAGAGAGATTCAAAGCCTTATGCAGCAGCAAAGGCAATTCCATGTGGATGGATATAAGTCTGCCCCTAGAATGTGGCAACCCAGGACTATCCCTGGGAGACTGGCTTGTAGAGGCAGGGAGGCACAATGGAAGACGAGGCTGAATCCAGCCCTAGATATTTATCAGCTATGTAACCCTGCACAAGTCAATTCACCTCTCATTCTCTGTTTCCTCACCTATAAAATGGGGATAATAATAGCATCTACCCCATTTGGTGGACATGAGGCTCAAATGAAATAATATTGCAAAGCATTTTGCAAATCTTAAAGTATTATATAAAATTAGCTCTTTTTAATAATAATAATAATAATAATAATGTTATCTGGGAGAATATAGGAATTAAATTAACAAATTTAAATTAAGTCAATCAAATGACTATGGAAGGAAATTCTGAAGAGAAGTCACAAAAAAGGCAAATTGAAGCTTGATAAGTCTATATGGAAGAAAGGATTATGTCGACAAAGTTTGTGGACTGAATGAACCACTTCTAATATTCACACAGACTCTTTGTGCCATGTGGTCTCTCTGTCTCCCTCTGCCATAGGTCACTGCTTGGGACCTATGGTAGAGCATTCCAAGCTTTTACTGGTCTGATCAGCCACAGTCAGACACGTTGATACTTAACTCTAGCATAGTGGTGTCATTTTGGTCCTCTTTGAGAACAAAGGACAACAACCAATCAACCAGCCTCACCAGACTGCAGTGATCCAGAGCCCTCTTCCCAAGTTCCACCACACCATAGGTCAGGCTGGGATAATGGGTCACTCATTAGAAACTAGAGTTAGGTCTGGGTATGTCACTTAAATATGTTGTTAGCAAGAAGGGGTTAAAAAGGAGGGTTGAGGTATTGGCAAGAAAGAGAACAAGTGCAAACCAAACTGCGCTGCTTCTGTTTAATTGTTTATTTGAACATCAAAGAGGTTGAGAAAATTGTCTACAGGTTCTTGGGTATATCCCACCAAATTCTTTACTTCTTAAAGGTGCAAAAGAGGTTTACATGTGTGTTTCATTTAACAAAGCAAGGCAGCAATGAAACAAAATGACATCATAAAACAGTATGCATCAGCGAAAGAGCAGAATAATCCAGCCAACACATCTTGGCAGCTGAGCCCCCTCCCATAAAACAAAGACTCTACATGGAAAGACTATGTAGAGTATACCAAAAAAAAAAAAAAAAGCATCATTATCTGAAGTTGTGAGAGACATAGACTGGAGTAAAGTCGCTTTTTAATTCAAGTCTCTGTGACCAAGGACCTCTCTTCATTCACAGAGGGGTCGGTTGTTGGTGGCACCTGGTTTCTTACAGGGATTGTATGTCGGTTTTCCAGGTGCTCTGCTGTGCAGCACATACACGCTGAGGATGGGCTTGGAACATGGCAGCATTTACATATTTTAAAAGTTCAGGCACATTTGGATGCAAAAAAGATAATAGAAATTTTTTTTCTTTAATCTCTGAAAGAGTGCAAAATTGAAATGCTTAATAAAGGCAGCAATCACTTAGAAAATAATCTCCAATGACTTAAAAATAGCCCACATTTTTAATTAAGACAGAAATACAGCTAGAAACAGAAGAAAATTGCAATAATGGAAAGATAGATATTTGGTGCCCACAATTTAATTCATTTGACTCCAGTTGAAAATATATTTAATTTCTGGGATACTGACAAAGAAATGTACGCAATAAGATATGCGTCCAACTCCCAGAACTTGCTCAGAATTGAACAATGATCAATGTATCAAGGCATATAATGACCAAACTGATTTAAAAAAAAAAAGGTTAGTTGCCTTTTGTAAATTTGCCAATGGATAGATTAAGATATCAATCATACCATCCATAGCCACCTAATCTCATTTTTTGAGAATGGGCAGGTCCTCAAAATAGACAACCCCGAGTTGGGAAAGTAATGATGAATGGAAAATTGTTTTGAATTGTTTCATCTCAAGCGATGCTGCCTCAAATCCTTTTTGGAAGTGGGAATAGTAAAAACCCTAAGTAAATAAATTTCATTTAGTACTTTAGACAATGGTTTATAGTATTCTAATGAATAGCAATTCCGGTGTAAGAGCTGTCCTTCCCACAAACCAATTCTTCCCAAATGAAACAAAACAGGGGAAAAAACTATGTCACATCGGTGTAAATAAACTGAATTATAAATGTGCGTGTATGTGTATGTGTGTGCATGTGTGTGTGTTTCCTCTCTCTCATAAGGACATGAGCTTTAGCTTTGTTTAAAAATGGATGAGGCAAATAAATCAAAGACTGCTTTTCCTCAAGGGCTGGCTTTAGCAATAAATGTTGGGTATAGGATGGTTTTGTTTTTTTACACCCTCTTATTACTCTATGATATCACTAAACTATCACTCCATTAAGTCCACAGCTAGACTGTGGTTAAGAGAAAATTCGGTCCAGCTCTTACTTTAGCTTCATTTTTCCAGAAAATGTCTCATCTGCCTGGGCCTGAAGCAAGTCCTGTTCTTTCTTACCTATTTCTAAAAGCCCTAAAACTACCATTTTCTAACTGATTGTCCATTTGAGCAAGTTATGTGAATGTAGTTTATGGGGCAGAATTTTGATGGCAAACCCTTAATATACATTTTACTAATCTGCCCTAGAAAGCATTAGGCAATTGACAATCATTGTATTGTCCCCCAAAAGAAAATGAAGTAGATCCTACCTTTCCACCTATAAAATTCCCCAATAAGAAAACTACTAACAATGGATCTCCAGCACATGCCTGAGTAAGGAAGAGCAGCCTAAGCTAACTGTCAATCACTCACTAGTTGCCATTTCAGTTAAGGCCAGGAAGAAATTTCTAAAATTGTTCAAGACTCAGATATAGTTGGCTAATACTGAGTCCATCCAATTTTTTTCTTCCCGTCTTGAGCTTAGTGGGATCTTGACATGAATACAAACTCTTTGGATGAGCTAAGTAAAATCCTTCACTCTATTTCTGTTTGGTTTCAGCTGGAATTAAGTCATCTATAGTTCTAGGGTAGCTTTTTTTTATTTGTTTTTGTTTTTTTGCTTTTTTTTAAAAAGGAAATCCAAGTATAAACATTAAAAAGAATCCACCATCCCAATGGCTACTGTCCAGAAATATCATTACTAATATTTTGGTAAAAGCAAAATTAGCTGCCCTGAATAGTCTTCCTTCTCAGGTCTAGGCTCTGCTACATGAGATTGACCATCTTCCAACATCTATCAATAGGCACCGAGATTCATGCTGCTTTTGTCTACTATGGATATAAAAGTTGATATGAAATGTGATTTTCATGTAAATGAACAATCACCAGGCTTTAAATGATGGCATACATGATAAGGTAGCTTGAAGAGTATTTAAGAGCTAAATGTTTTGTTGGTTGGTTTTTTGCATGGTAACCCAGTCACAACCAAAATCTAGAACACAATCGCTACATTCAATTGTCTGATAAGCAAGTGATGCAATTTAAAAAATATATTACACTATATAAGGTGCTTTTGTCCCCACAAAATGACAAAAAAAAAAGAAAAACATATATTTTCTGAACAAATTAGATATGTAGACAAGTAAAATTGCCCAGAAAGTTAAATGCACATACATATACCAGAAATCAACATTATTTTGTCCCTTTCCATTTCCCAACACTTCCATCATGGCTTACTGGGTACCTGGAAATGAACACATTGTAATTTGCTTTACATACTACATGTATGGTGAGAATCCCAAGCAGCTGATCCTAGTTGTGATTTGCCAAGTGATCTCTCGGTTCTGTTTTGAATCTTAGACTATGGGCCCATTAGGGAGGAAGGTGGCTAACAGCAAATGTTTTTCTTAGTGCCCTGGGCCTATATGTGTCCTATTTGTTGTAAAATGAAAATCCCTCATGCTGCAGTCTGACAAGGGAACAGTTCCTGAAAAGGCTGTCCTCAGATTGGGAGACCATTTCCTCTTAAATTTAATTAGAAGGATTCCTGTGGCCCTGGGCTAACTTCCCATTCTTGGCTTGTGAAACAAAGTAGGCGAAGGAGAAGTCTTTTTCTAGGCTGAACTGGGGGGGAAAAAACAAGGAAATACAATTGATAAAGTTTTGGTCAGCCCTCCCATTCTTTTCCTTAGGCATCTAAGCCTTCAGCTTGACTAAATACGCACTACCTCCCCATACCAGAAGCACTAACTTAATAAATGGTCCTTACAAGCTAAGTGTTCTGGGGACACTGCAAGGCCAATAGCACCTCTCTCGACAAGACCACTAAGACCGCAAGTTGAGCCTGCCTAAGGAAAATGTTGGAGAAATGTAAGGGACAATGAGCTTGCTCACTAGCGACTGGGCAACCCTAGTACTGGGTTTGAACTCAGGAAACTATTCCATGTGTGGCTGATGATTGCAACGCAGGTACCGTTGTAGAGCTCAATACCCTTCCTTCTTGTCTGTTTCTCCCCCTCTCTCTCCTGGAATCTTATAATGCCTGGATATAACATTTTGTAACCAGTTATCTAGATGTCTGTGAGTCTCACATACTGCCAGGAGATAATCTACATGAGAGGAGATTTTTGTTACTCATAAAAATCCAAATTGTTCACATGGAGCTCTTTAAGCAGTAAATGGGACTCCATGCTCGGGCAGGTCCTGAGGCAAACCAACCTCCCACTAGTTTCATTAAAAGTCATTAAGAAGGTTTGAACTATTCAAAAAAAAGTGGGAGGGGGAATTTAATATATGAAAAGGGTGTTGAACAGGGACAAACTTGCCTGTAATTATTGGCAATGCAAGCTTGAATTAACCAGAGACCACTGCCTCAAATGTAATGCATGTATCCTCTAGAGCACTGTCTTCAAGGATGCAAATCTCAGCAAGCCCTAGCATCTGATGCATTAAGCCCACAGAGCTTTGGCAAAGAGGATCAACACATAAGACTGGATGCATCTTGTATTGCTACAGTGGAAACAAACAGATAATCACAGGAACATTTTACTATCACCATGCAGTAGAGCAAAAGCTGTAGAATATGACTTTAATAAAAATGATACATTTCTATAGGAATACAAGAGTAGGCTATACTTAACCCATGACCTATCCTTTCCTAAGCCAGCAGTTAAAGAACCTAGCTGAAATTTGTGTGAGTGGCTCATTCTTAGAGCCAGCCAGCAAAAGACATGTGTTTAACAGAATAGTTACCTGCCTCCCTCCTAGGCCAGGGCTTCAACATGGCTTTAAAGCAAATGGCCAATTGAGATCCAACTCTTAGGCTGAGTTCAGTCATGAAGAGCTACAGGAATCCTTAAGCTAATTAATGCAGCAAAGGGGGTAAAAAGAGCCATGGCAAAAAATTACAAGTAACTTGGCCCTGGAATCCCTGTTGGCTATTTGCAATAACTGAATGTTTGCTGTTGAGAATGGTAGCAAGCAAATGAATGGCCACTCATATTCAAAATCACTGGTGATGGATGCATACTGGAGTGTGTTCATGTGACATTATTCAGCTTTAGTGATGCATGGAATAGGTATTATGCTGCTGGGATTCTCAGGACCACCTGGGATTTGGGACTCAGGAGTTCTTAGATTGTGGTAGGGAAACTCTCTTCATCCCTTGTGATATAATAGGTTTGCAAGGAATGCGCTGAAGTTGACGCAGTTGCTAGCTGGTTCTGGTTGTCTTCCTCCATAGGGGCACCCCCTCTGTTTGCTGGTGCATGTAAACGGTGAGCATCCAGCATCTCCAGGAGCAGGTCATAGAGTGGAACCACATTCTTGCACTTCATGCTGTACAGGTGCTCCATGCCTTTGTTGCTGTGGTTTCAAAGGAAAACAAATTGATGATTATGACTTAGGCTCAGCAATCATTCAGATCAATTAATCACTGAATAAACAGTATTTATTTAGTGTCTGCTCTAGACCAGCTAGCTAAGAGTAGAAAAAGGAAAGCGAAAGTTACCTCTACTAGCCTGTCTTCAAACCTGGCCTAAACCTTAATTGCTCAGACTTTTTCACCTTGACCTTCTAAGGGCCATTCCTTTTGATTCCCTACCACTCAGCTCTTCAAATCCCTTTTAAGTATTATCTTTGCTTATTAGAATTTAAGATCCTTGAATGTTCGTATTTGTTTTGTTGTTGTGTATTTGTATTTTTGTTTGTTTGTATTTGTATTCCCAGAATTTAATGTAGAACCTGGCTCATAGTAAATATTCAATACATGCTTTATTCTCTCTCTCTCCCTCCTTCTCTCTGTCTCTCTGTCTCTGTCTGTCTCTCTCTCTCTGTCTCTCTGTCTCTGTCTCTCTGTCTGTCTCTCTCTGTCTCTCTCTCTCTCTGTCTCTCTCTTTCTCCAGCATGTGTAGTTTCCCATAATTAGAATGTGAGTCCTTTGGGAGCAGTAACCATCCAGCTTTTTTGTATGTATTCCCATCCCCTAACACAGTACTTGTAGATATTAACAGCATAACAAATGTGCCATTCCATCATTAAGTTGCTGTGAAAGAGAACTAAAGAATTCTGAATAATCAATAAATTCTCACCTTTTTCTGCTACCTAACTCTAGCTCTTTCCTCACAAAAGAAGTCCAGTCAAGAAACTTCTATAGTTAATCTTTAGAGGTCTCTGTGGTAAATAGCATATAGATAGATAGATAGATAGATAGATAGATAGATAGATAGATAGATAGATAGATAGATAGATAGATAGATGATAGATAGATAGATAGATAGATAGATAGATAGATAGATAGATAGATAGATAGATAGATAGATAGATAGACAGACAGATAGATAACTAGGTGGTACAGTGAGTATATCACCAGGCTGGAGTTAGGAAAACCTGAGCTGTTGCAACCCTTGGGCAAGTCATTTAACCCCGTTTGCCCGAGTTTCCTCCTCTCTAAAATGAGCTGGAGAAGGAAATGGCAAACCACTCAAAACCCCAAAGAAAACCCCAAACGGGCTACGAAGAGTTGGTTATAACTGAAACAACTGAGCAACAACAGTAAAACAGAGCAGAAAATATACATATTATTAGTTGTCCAAAATCTGGCAAGGAACTGGAGAAGTGCTTTGGAAAAGCAGAACCTAAGTACTATCACCCCATTAGCCGAAATTCGTTTTGTCATTTTGATTAAAGTATGGTCCAATGCCTTCTGGGCCATGCAACTTTCTTCCTGATAGAAGCTAATGAATCCCATTCACAGTCAGTCAGGTTATATTTAGTATGAGACTGTTGAGAAACAGAATATGATAGGGGTCAAGTTGCAACCCAATATAGTTTATAGGCTAGATGGTCATCAAAATACTATTTCATTTTCTATCATATTATAACATTTAAGGCTTTAAACATTCCCTGTAAATACTGGTTGTTTGTGGCTATTTTGGTTGTTTGTTGGTTATTTTCATACAATTCTGGCAAAAATTCCTAAACCCATATTTCCAGACTCCATAATTCCCTTGCTTATAAACTGTATTTGGAATGAACAAAGGTTGCATTTAGAGTACAACTCTACATCATGTAACCAACTGATGAGGCATCTTTTAAAAGAGCCAGAGTGGGCAGCTAGGTGGATAGAGTGCATGGCCTGGAGTCAGGAAGACTCATCTTCCTTATTTCAAATCTGACCTCAGACAATGTGTGACCCAGGGCAAGTCACTAAACCCCATTTAACTCAGTTTCCTCATGTGTAAACTGAAGGAAATGGCAAGCAACCCCAGGATCTTTGCCAAGAAAACCCCAAATAGGGTCAAAACGAGTTGGACTCTCTTGAAACAACTAACCAACAACAAAAAGACCAGAGAAACAGCATGACTTTGGGAGCCAAGAAGATGGCTCTAGTTCTACCTGCCTCTTACACATATGGGCTAAATGAGCCTGGGCAAATTACTTAACTTCTGAATCCCAGGCAACTATCTAACACTAGTAATTGAAGAAGAGATGCCAACCACTACTGGTAAAGGAAATTTCCTCTTCTAGTAGTTACCTATACCAAGGAAGACACAAGTTTAATTCCTGATTCTAAAAGTTCCAAAAAGGCATTAATAGTGTTGAAGCTGTCCTTCCAGAAAACAAACAGAAAATATCCACATGGTTTCCACCATATTTCTCTTCTAATGTAAAGAAGAAAAAGAATACTTCCTTCAAAGTTGAGGTCATTGTCTCAAAAGGCATATTTTGGAAAAGAACATTAGTTACAATCCTTGTTCCCTCCACTTCTCCCATCCCTTCCTGGTACCCCTAATCAAGAGAAGCAAAGTAAGCCAGGATTCACCAGTTAGAAATCTGTGCTGAAGAAAACAGCCTTCCCCTTCCTACTTTTTGTGACCATAAGCATTCCTTCAGAATTAATAGGGGCCTCAGGAGTCATTTAGTCCAGTACTCTCCAGGTTTCTGAATGAAGACTTGGGACCTGTGGATGTGAAAATCATAACTACATGGGCTAAGAAGTGGAAGAGACTTCAGAAGCCATCTGGTCCTACCCCTCATTTTATAGTTGAAGGAGCTTCCATTTGTATGATGAATACATTAAAAAGCAAATATTCTGGAATATACATGTCTAGCAAATATGTGTATCACTCTTTTTCAGATCTATGTAGATGATATTTTGATTAAAAATAAAATGCAAATTCATTTCAAAATCTCATAAATTTATAGTGGCTTTTTGCCATTATAAATTTTCTCAATCAACAAATACTAACAATGCAGTTCTTATTAGTGGAGGATTGTGAATTTTTTTTTATGTTAAAGAGGAGTCCTCATATTCAAAGTGGTTGGTGTCAAAACCAGTCACCTCTGCAATATCCCTAATAAGCAGTTTGCTTGTAAACCTCCAGTGAGGTGAAACCCATCTCTTTAGAGATGGCTTATTCTACTTCTCAATATTTCTACCTCTTAGGAATTGCTACATCAATCTGAAACCTGTCTGCAATTTCCACCCACTGTAACTATTCTTGCTCCCTGAGGCCAAGTAGAATAAACTCTTGATAATCCCTCTTTCATGTGGCAATGGCAACATGGCATGTGGCAACACTTGAAGACAGCCATTTTGTCCCTTCTTAATCTTCTTTAGGCTAATTATCTCCATTTCTTTCAACTAATCCTTAAATAACTAAAATAACTAATAGCTCTGCTCTCACCTTTGTTATCCTCCTTTGGATGCTCTCCAGCTTGTCAATGATCTTCCGAAAATGTGGTTACCAGAACTGAACACATTACCTTAGATGTGGTTAAGTCACCTTTTTGAGCTTCTGTTTAATCAGTAAAATGGGGATAATGATGCTTGCAGTAGCTTTCTTATATCAATGTTATGAAGAAATCATTTATGCAAGTGTGAGCTTATTATGATTGATTGCTTTCACCTCTTGGATTTCAGCTGGCTCTCTTCCTTCTCAGAATTTCTTTGGAATCAAAAGAGGCTCTTTCCCTATTGTATAGTGGAAAGCATTGGTGGTAGATTCCAGTTTTTCCTTAAGTCACAGCTCAGGAAAGGACCTCAGGGTTCAAGTGGACTGTCACTTATTCAGCATTGATTATTTGGGCCCTACCATATGCAAAACACTATGTTAGGCACTATGAAGGTAACAAAGATGTTTGCAACACAGTCTCTGTCCTCAAGAAGCTAACGATCTAAGTGGCATTAGGGATACTGAAATGCAAGGCCTAAATAATGCTTTCTCTCTTTTTCAGCACAGTCAAAAACAGACAAGTCTTTACCTCCTTTCTACAGAGTCTCCGGAAAGGGGAGAAGAAGCTATGATTCTAGATTATTATCCTCATGGTGATCCAACAATACATATAAAATATTCTACCCAAATGGGGTTATCTCCCTTGTATCTCCCTCACTGTTGACCTTCTGCAACCCTTCTAAAGTCTATAAAGAAGAATTAAAATGCCCTCCTTATTTCTGACCAGTTTGCAATCTTCACTCATTGTAGTTGTATCTCATTCATTCCCTGGGAACTATAAGAGGAAGATTTTCTGGATCTAAGACTTAGAACAGGCTACTGCTACATTTGGATATAGTATATGCTTTATTCTGATGACATAGGGCTTCTCTCTGTCAATATCAATGTCAGTTGAGTGACTAACCATTTTAGGACTTTCTAAAAGACAGCAACCAAATGGAAGTGGTGAAAAAGAGGTAAATGTGTGGTCCAAGTCTAGGGAAGAAGAGTGTGCTCCCAGCAGTTGTGCAGACCTAATGGATCAGCTGGTGGGTGTCTGGCTAGCATCAGGCTTGGCAGCTTTACTGGCTACCATAGCCAGGATCAATCATCAAATATTTACTAAGTGCCTACTATGTGACCAGCACTGTGCTTGGCACTAGAGATAGAAAGACAGAAACAAAACAATCTGTCCCATCAAAGAACTTTCATTTTATCATGAAAGACAAATGCAAAAAAAAGGAAAGGAAAGAAAGAGAAAGAAATAAAGGAGGAATGAAGGAATGAACAAAGGAGGAGAAGGAAGGAAGAAAAAGAAAAAGAAGGAAGGAAGGAAAGAAGGAAGAATGAAAGGAAGGAAGGAAGGAAGGAAGGGAGGGAGGGAGGGAGGAAGGAAGGAAGGAAGGAAGGAAGGAAGGAAGGAAGGAAGGAAGGAAGGAAGGAAGGAAATGGAAAAATGGTGGTTGAGAAAGGCACTGGTAACTGATGGGATCAAAAAAAAAATGCCTCATGTAGAAAGTGATGTACAAGGAAGGAAATTAGAGATTGTACAAGGAAGAGGTGAGGGGGGAATGCATTTGAGAAAAGAAGAGTGTTGGAACCAATTTGGCTGGAGAGCTGAGTGTTCAAAAATTGGAAATACAGAATAAGCCTAGAAATGCAGGTTGGATCTAGGTTGTAAAATACCTCAACTATCAACAAGGAGTTTATATTTGACCTTAGAGATATTAGAGAGATAACACATAATAGTACTTCAAAAAAGGAAGACCTTGACCCTAACACATGCTAGCTGTGTGACCATGAACAAATCAATTAATCTCTCAGTGCCCAGGCAACTCTCCAAGTCTTTAAAGTTACAGAAGTGTTGAACTGTACTGAGAGAGGGAGTTTCCTCACCTAGAGCCTCTTTTAACAATTAAATCACAGGTCTAGTCTCAAAAAATAAAAAGACACATTCTGTACTTTTAGGTCTTCTAGTAAAACCGTGTATGTCTTGTATATACATCGTTATTTGCATGTCCTCTTACCCATTAGGATAATAATAATGGCATTTTATAGGGATTTAAGCTTTACAAAGTACTTTACAAAAATTTCATTTTATCTTCACAACAATTGTGTGACTTAAGTGCTATTATCATCCTCATTGCACAGATGAAGAAATTTAGGCAGACAAAGGGTATATGACTTACCCAAGGTCACACAGCCTGAGGGTGAAATGTGATGTTCCTTGAGTGAAGGGAACATATTTTTTGTTTTGTTTCTTTTTACCTAATTTTTGTGTTCCCAGTGCTTAGCATAATGGTTGGCCTAAAGTAAACACATAAGTGATCATTAAATGACTGACTTCACTGTGATATTGGTTATGCTTTAATATGAAGGAAGATAGAGAAATACAGGGTTTCTGGCAGCTCAGTAGGCTGCCTATAATCCAACTGCATGTAGCTTAGCATAGGAGACCAGCAAAGACAAACCATGGGGAAAAGTTCTTTCATGTTAGTAATGGTCTTCTGCCAAAGAAAAAAAAGTAGAGGGAAGATCTTAGTTCTCCAACTAGTACTAAGGCAGTGAACTACAGACCACTGAAGTTTCCTACCTCATGTGCCTGAAGTGGGAAAGGATCAGGAGGAGCTGAGCCAGGCGCCGGTGCTGTTGTTGCAAAGAGAGACCAGCTTTGGCCATCAGGTGAATCAAAGTATCTATGATTTTATCCAGGACTCTGTGAATATGGTCTTTTTCGTCCAAAGACTTCAAAGTGCTGGAGAGAAATGTGTACACTCCTAGGAAAAAAAAAAGAAAAATCCAACAGAATGTGAGCTCTAGTGTTGGTTAAAGGTACTTATGTCAAGGGTTTATTTAAAAACTGTATTAATTTCTTTTGCTTTTATATCACCTTTGTTTTCAAATATATCCCTCCTCTCTTGCCCACTCAGTAAGTCATCACTTGAAAAAAGAGGGGTAACAATGCAGTTTATTAGCAAAGCTAATCAATACATCAACAGAGTTTAACAATATCCTCAATTTTCCATACCCATACCCCTCCAATTCTGCAACAACAGGGAGGAAAGTATATTTGTTTATCTCTCCTCTGGGCCCAAGCTTGTTCATTATAATTACACAGGGGTCAGTTTCATTTTGTAGTTTCTGTACCTTTTATTTACATGCTGGTAGTCATTGTTCAATGAGTATTTTATATCTTCATGATTTCATTGGTGTGGATGCAATCACTCCATACCTTATCAGATTTAGAAGTAGAAGTGACCTTAGTGGTCATCAAGTCCAAACCCATCATTTTTCAGATAAGGAAAGTGCGCTTCAGAAAGAATAGGTTACTTAAGATCAGATAGCATTATTGGGGTAAAGCTAGAAAGGAACTTAGAAGTCATGGAATCCAAGCCCCTTATTTTATACATGAGGAAACCGAGGCAAAAAGAGATGAAGTGATTTGCTCAGTCTAATTTGCCACTTAGCAAATAAATGTCACCGATGATAAATTGCAGGTCTAGAATTCAGACTCAGGTCCTTTGGATGCTCTCGGAGAAACCTGAAAAGACTTATATGAGTTGATGCAAAGTGAAATATACTGTGTACAAAGTAACAGTAATGTTGTAGGATGATCAGTTGTGAGTGACTTAACTATTCTCAGCAATACAATGATCTGTGGCAACTCTGAAGGATTTAGGATGAAAAATGCTACCCATTCCCAGACAAAGAACTGATGGTGTCTGAATACAGACTGAAGAATACTTTTTAAAATCTTGAGGGTTTTTTTGGTCTATGTTTTCTTTTGTTAATGCTAAAACAGTCAATACCTTTATTTTTATACCTCATGATACAAACATAAGCTGCATTTCTGCCCCACTCTTCCTTTTTAAATTGTTTCTTCTTTGACAGGAAGTGGGAAGTCTTGCACATTTAGAAACTACCCCTGGGGCAATTTGTAAAAAGAAAAACTGCAAGCTAGTAACAATCATGAGAAAATGCTCTAACTTCCTAAAGAGAATGCAAATTAAAAATAATTCTGAAGCTTCACTTTACACTCATAAAATTGAGAAAAGTGATAAAAAATGAAAATGGTCAAAGTTGGAAGGACTATGGAAAGACAGGCACACTAATGCACTTTTGGTGGAGCTGTGAATTTGTCCAACAGTTTTGAAAAATGATTTGGAATTACTCTAAAATGTCACTAAAACACACATATCTTTGACTCAGTGATACTATTGGCATATAACCCAAGAAGGGCAAAGATAGAGGGAAAGGACCCATATATACAAAAATATTTATAGCAGCCCTTTTTGTAGTAGCAAAGAACTGCAAGTCAACAAAACCCATCAATTGAGAAACATCAAATGAACACGGGATATGAAAGCAATGGCCTATCACTGTGCTACATGAAACAAATATGAAGAAGTCAAGATAAAATTGGAAAGGCTTGTATGTACTAATGGGAGAGGGAAAGTAAACAGAAAAAAAGAAAACAATTTACACACGACAATATAAAGGACTATAATACTGATAGACTTCAAAACTCTGATCAATTCATTATGCAACTGTGACTTCAGGAAGACTGGTAAAGTATGTTTCCTTTCCTTTGGCAGAGATGTTAAACTATAGATGCAGAACGAGGAATAAATTTTAGACACATTCGGTGTGTTGATTTTTTTTTTCACTGTGCTTATTTATCACAGGGGAGGGATACACTGAGGAGGGAAGGATACATTGAGGGAGGGAAGGAAGGATATATTGGAGGGGAGGGGCATCATGGGAGAGTAACAGTGATGTAAAAGAGTGCCAGCATTTTAAAAGGGGAAGGGGGGAAAACCCATGTTTGAGACAGCACCATGATGTTCTGGTGGAATAGAACAAAGAACAGAAAACTGAGAAATGGGTTTCTTTATATTCTTTCCATTTTATCTGTCTGGTCTGGGCATTGCTGGGCGACTGGGCACCATCATGGGATGAGGAAGGGGCCTCATCATTGGAGGACCAGGCATCATAGGCATGTGGCCTCCCATGGGCATCCTCATGCCGGGAGGCGGCCCCACGGGCATCATTCCAGGAGGGGGTGGCCCCATCATGCTAGGGTGAGGAGGTGGGATCATAGGCCCTCCTAGTGCAGGAGCAGAGAACAGGTTGGGAGGAATTCTTCCTTGCTGAAATGCAGTGGTTGTTTTATCAATCAGGCTCTGGGCTTGTTCTTCCATCCATTTTTGATAATAGTCTCTCACATTCTCTTTGTGCTTCCTCCCGCTGCAGTGGGTCTTCCTCACGGACGGAGAATCATGAGTGAGGTAAGTGTCGCAGTAATCACAGTAAAACTTAGGCATGACGATGATGCACAGCTGTGCCTCGTTCCGGCCAAGGTATCTTCCAAACACGACTGGCTGGCTTCCTGCCTTCTTCACTTTATCTCTTAACAATTTGTCCCCATAAAAGGCCAACTTCAGGATGCTCTTATCTGACCCGATGATATGGGACCCAGCTCTTCAGACGGATACTCGGCAGGGCAGGGATCCTAAGGGATGGACTGCACCCAAGCAACGAGAAGACGAGGGCACGCCGCCGCCGACTGCCTGAAGCGCCTGGCCGACCGTGGAAGGGACAGGGAGAGAGAGGAGGAGAAGAGAGAGAGGGAAAGGGGGAAAGAAGGAGGGAGAGAGAGGGGAAAGGCAACAGACAGCGAGGAAGACCAAGCGGATCAACCGCGCCCAGCTCGCTCTAGGGAGAGAGGGCCGCAGCTGCGGGCCTTCCGTTACCTCGCAGCTTACTGCGCAGGTCCCGAATTCGGCGGTTTCTAAGTTCTAGTCTATGTTTTCTTTCACAACGTGACTATTATGGAAGTGTTTTTGCACGACTGCGCATGTATAATCTATATTGAACCGCTCACCTTCTCAATGAGGGTGGGGTGGGGAGGGAGAGAGGAATAGTATTTGGGACTCAAAGTTTTTAAAATCAATGTTAAAATTGTTTTTTACATGTAACTGGGAAAAAATAAAACGCTCAATAAATTTTTTTAAATCTTTTTTTTTAAGTTCAGTTTGATTTTATTTTCAGACGAAGATTTGCCTTCTCAAATTTCTCCCACCTCTCCTTCAAATGAGAAGGCATCGTAAAAATTTCAAAGAGTTCTGAAGTATCTCATTATGGAGGGAAAAATAAAGGAATTAGCATTATCCCAGCCCTTTCCCCATGCACAGAAACAAGAAAGTTTAGAGTTCCTTCAGAAGCAGCCAGATGTGAACATGAAAATTTCTATTGAAAATCCCCATGAGGGAATGTAAATATCCCTCATTACACTAGAAAATCCCAAAGATTGCGAGCAGGTTTCCTTTGGTAAGCCATATGCCTTAAGACTATAAAGGCCATACAGGTCATATACTATCTGGTAGACATGTAGGAAGATGTTATGGAAGAGAGAGTCATCTGTTGAGAAAAGCTCATAGAAGCCCTGCTTGAACTGGACCATCCTACATAATGGTTCTTATTTCTCATCCCACCCAAGCACACACCCTCTACTCTAGTCAAGAAATTCTCCTTATTCTTTTCCTCCTCCAAAACTTGGATAGGTTTATGTTGTTCTACTTGCAAGAAAAGTTTTGCTCTTGGAATTTGTCAAAACATGGCAATGATTTGACAATCCTTTTAAGTGACCACTTGAGTCCTGTATTCTTCACAATGGATTCTCAATTTATAACAAATCAGTGCCTACCCCAGAAAATAATTTTTGGGGGGGTATAGCCGCAAGCACCCCAAGCGTCCCTAGGGTGGCTGCCAATACAGGTTCTTGGATCTGCTTTGATAAAGGAAAGCAACTCAAAATGGGTTAACAAGCTTACTTTAATCAGTCAAATATGTATCGTTTACCTAGTTCAGGGGGAAAAGGGCAGCACCCCGAACTTCAGAATATACAGACAGAATTATCAAGACAGAGAACTGAGTTTTTCAAAGTGGGGGGGGGGGCGGCTCTCAACAAAGGCTTCCCAGAGTCTCATCTGATCAAATCACAGAACACCTCTCAAAGTGAGCCCGAAAACAAAGCCTCAAATCAGGGTTTATATAGCCTTCTCCTGGCTCAGAGAATGTAACAACCTTCTGGACCCACTGGCCAATCAAAAAGTATCTACTGAAAAACAAGCCTCCCACCCCAGGCTCCAGGTGCACTTTAGCCTAGGGGCAGGGAAGATCTTAAAAATTTACATTCCCATTACAGGGGGGTAAGGGGCAAGGGTGTGTTATTCCCTATTCTATGGAACCACACTAATTCTTTATGAATTAACTACAATTTCAAGTCAGTAGGAAGTCAATATACTGTGACTTCCTAAATGGTCTCTTGGGGCTGCTTCCTCTTTAGGATCCCCAAGCCTTGCAAAGACTACTTGGATGATAGTTGGGCCTGTAAACCCCACAGGATGTCCAACATATCTGAAATATACATAGCATTTGATGTAGGGAAGGGTGTTGGGAAACATTTATGTCTCTCTCCAAAGTATGGGCCTCAAGGAATCTACTTTCCTCCTTTATTTAATTTGTTGGGTACCTACTCTGTGACAGACATTCATTCTCCACTCAAGCCTGCCTCCTCTTCTCTTGTTTTGTAAATGCAGTTGGGTTGAGCTATTATGGTCATATTGCATGTAACCTGTAGGTCAGGAAAAAGGGAAGAAAAAAATACCTACTCTCTAGAGAGGAGTCCATAGCAAATAAGGTACAATTACCTGAAATGAAAAATGACCTTGGGAAAAAAAAATTCCCTCAGCAATTATCACATGCACAATGAAGATCTCTAAAGTCAATAGAATAATATCACCTTTGTATCATAATGTTAGACCTGGAAAAAACCTCAGGGGTCATCTAGGACAGAAGTGTTAAATTCACTACCTGTGGCCCATGTAACAGCAAAACTTCCAAGGGCCCTGAACCATATTAAAATGTAAATAAAAATATGTAGCCTCCCACAAGGATTAATTTCTACAATTTCTATTTGAGTCTGACACCACTGATCTAGTTGTTCTGCAGTCATTCTGTTGCGTCTGACTCTTTTTTTTTTTTTTTAAGCAATCTGGGTTAAGTAACTTGCTCAAGGTTACATGGCCAGTTATTTCTGGGTGTGGTGTCTGACTCTTTATGACTCCATGGATAGAGCATGTACCCTTCTATCCTCTACTCTGTCTCTAAATCTGTCCAAGTTCATGTTGGTTGATTCTATGACATTCTCTATCCCTCTCATCTTTGGCTGTCCCCTTTCCCTTTTGCCTTCAATCTTTCCCAGCATCAAGGTCTTTTCCAATAAATCCTGTCTTCTCCTTTTGTGACCAAGTATTTAAGCTTCAGTATTTGACCTTCCAAGGAACAATATAAATTAACTTCTTTAAGTATTGACTGATTTTATTTCCTTGCTGCCCAAGGGACTCCCAAAGTTTTCTCCAGCATCACAATTCAAAAACATTGATTCTGTGGCACTCACCTTTCCCTATATTCCAATTCATAGCCATACATTGCTACTTGAAGAACCAAAGTTTTAACTATGTGGATCTTTGTCGGCAAGGTGGTGTCTGCTTTTTAGTAGGCTGTCCAGAGTTCCCAAAGCCTTCCTTCCAAGGATCAAGTATCTTTTAATTATTGGGTGAGTTTAATTTAAGTGATCATTACATATACTACTGCAGACAAGAATCCCTTAGAAGAAATGTAGTAGCCCTCATGGTCAATAAAAGTGCAAGAAAAGTAGTACTGGAGTATAATCTCAAAAAGATAGAAGGATATCTGTTTGAATTCAAAGCAAACTATTAAATATCACTCTCTAACCAGTGAGGCCAAAGAAGCCAAATTGATCAGTTCTATGAAGGCCTACATCTCTAGAAATAACACCAAAAAAGACATCACATTTATTATATAGAGGATTGCAATGCTAATGTAGGAAATCAAAAGATAATTGGAATAACAGTCAAATTTGGCCTTAGAATACAAAATGAAACAGTGCAGAGACTAACAAAGTTTTATATGTATGTTTTCAAATGTACGGTAGTATTACCAGTAGGCAACCAATAGGAAACAACATGATTGGAGTGTAGGAGAGAGTTTTTGACTGAATATTTAGATCTGGGAATCATTTGAAGAGAAATTATAATTAAGTTCATGGGAGCCAATAGGGTGGCTGAGAGTAAATGGAGGGGGATAAGAGAAAAGGGCTAAGGGTAAGTCTTTAATGTGTGCCTACAGTTGTGATATGATATAGATGATGAACCAGTAAAGAGACTGAGGAACCATTAGTCAGAAAGGAGAAGAACTAAAAGAGAACAGTGTCATCATGAAAAGCCAGAGAAGAGACAGCATCCATAAGGAGTTGGAGGTTAATGGCATAGTTAAGAAGGCTATTGGATTTGGCAGGTAAAAGATTACTGACAACTTTGGAGAAAGCAGTTTCAGTTGAGTAATGACATGTGATTAGAAGCCAGATTACAAAAGGTTGAGAAGTGGATAAGAGAAAAGGATGTGGAGATAATGTGTGCAAGCAGTGTGTGTGTGTGTTTTTTTTTTAGGAGTTTGGATATGAAAGTTTGGAGAAAATTAGGGTGATAATTTAGAAGAATGGTAGGATCTAATGAGGGTAGCTATAATCTTCACTGATTATTATGTTCATTTTATAGATGAGAAAACTAAGACTCAGAGATGTTATGACTTGCCCCTACTCACACAACTACTTAATGTTTAAGATGAGATTTAAATTCAGGTCTTCCTTACTCTAATATTAGCACCATATACATAATGCCACACTGACTTTCTCTGGTCCTATCACACCCTTGGAGGAGTCTGATTTATTTATTTGTCCATTTATTTATTTGCACATGGTATACTAACCACAATATTATTAGTTCTTTGAAGTCAGAATCTGTAGTTTTTTACCTTTGTATCCAACATAGTCTATTAACCTGAGCTACTATTTCATAATGCTTTGCTTAGACCTGGTGTTTAATGTGAGCTTTGTTGAACTGATTTTTACAGTCAACAAAACTGAGACTCATAGTTAAAAGTAGCTTGCCAAATGATAACTAAATAGTGGAAAAGGCAGAATTTGAACTCAGTCCAAGGCTGTTTTACTCCCATAAAATTGCTTGGAAGCTATTAGAAGTGGTTCCTTTTATTTGTTTACCCTTAATCTCAGTACTCTGTAGTCCATGGTACTGACTTGAATATTCTGAGTGCTAACATTTCATAGTGCTTCCTTTCAATGGAAATGCAGGCCTTGGCGCTGCTCTTTTTGACACTGGAGTTTTCTCTTGCTCAGATGAGTCTTGTCCTTCCCTGGCCATAGAGCCTACACTGTTTCTCTGTTGGTCTCTTTGTCTATCCCTCCCTTCCTCCATTCATTCATTTATGTTTCCAACCTTCTATGGATTTACTCATGTGTTTCAATAGGATATTTACTACCTACCTATCCAGTTGTCATTTTATATTTATTTTAAAGTGATAGTGTTTAAGGAATAGCCTCTGTATTTTGGAAAAATAGCATTTTTTCACTGACTCATCAAATTCAGACATTCACAGGAAAAAGGCCCATTTTTGTTGCCCCAGTCTGACACAAGTATAGCTTCTTAACCTCACAAGGTCATCATGACGATCAAGTGATAATATGTGTAAAAAGTGCTTTGCAAACTTAAATGCTATTGAAATATTAGTTGAGATTGTTATCATCAACTTGTTCTTATCAGAAGATATTTCCATGCCTCATAAATATACTTGTAACAAAATCTACCTTCTTTACTCTTTTTGAAAGCAGCTATCACATTTCTTTTTTGCTGTCTGGCAGAAAAAGCTAACCAGTTGTACCCCTTTGCCACCCTCAATCCCAAGGAGCCAATTTGAAGAAACAATCAAATCATCCAAATTCCCAGAATGCTACAGGTACTCTGCCAGTGCTAATGAATAAAAGCAAAACAGGCTTCTGGAAATTTCCATGCTTCAGATGTTTCACCTTCCCTGGATCCTTACACAGCTATTCCTCCCAGCACTGATGCCAGCCCTTAGACAGTGAGCGTCTTAAGAAATATTCAAACATCAAAACCAGCTTTGGCAACTTAGAAGGCTGCTCAAGTTCTAAAACAGGAGGGAAAAAAATCTGCATGTCATTATCCACTTTTGACCTATTGCTGACATGCCTGAGCTTTGACATATCTTGAATATCGCAGCCAGAGCAGAGAGATTTGGAAACAATCTATTGGTTCTAGAGGACAAGGTCTGGTGGACATTAACATGGAGTGAAACCACATGGACCTCCCAAATGGAAATGATCCTAGTCTCTTGCTTTCTCTCTCTTTTCTGAACCATTAAAGAGAGCAGAATTGTTACTCAAAGTCTAAAGGCATGTAGGGGTGGGAAGGAATGTATATATTACACTTGGATCGTGGGATGGTTATGCACCTCATAAAGTACTTAACTGCTCTCCAAAAATTCCTCCTCAGATTCCTGTTGTTGGTGTGGAGGTCACCCTAATTGATTCTCAAAGGTTACAGGCTCTGACAAGGTCTTCTAAGCTACAAAGTCATGATACAACACCAGATTAAGTTTGTTGTATGAAACCCAACCAAGCTAAATATGGAGAGAATCATTCATAAGTAGGTGGGAAATTAGGCTGTTATTATTTTCTGGTTGTGGTAGTCTATTTTTTTTCTTTTCAGAGAGGGGAAGGCTAGGCAATTGGAGTTAAGTGACTTGCCCAAGGTCACAGGGCTAGTAAGTGTTAAGTGTCTGAGGTCGGATTTGAACTCAGGTCCTCCTGACTCCAGGGCCAGCACTCTATTCACTGCGCCACCTAGCCACCCCTGTGGTAATCTATTAAAAAGTGAAAGTCTTCTCCTTCACAGTCACAGAATCTCAGAATTGTTAGTGACCTCAGAGATCATCTGGTTCAAGCAATACCTAAGCAAGAATCCCTTCTATAAAATACCCAGCAAGTGGCTGCCTAGGCTTTTTTGGGAAGACTTCTAGTGATGGTGAACTATTCATTAACATCCAAGGTCACCAGTTTCTCTTTTATGTCACTATAAACATTAGGAAGAAATTTTTCTTTATATTAAGTCTAATTCTGCCACTCTGCAACTCCCAACCTTTTTTCCTAGTACTATCCTCTGGTACCAAGGAGTACAAATCTAAGCCCCTCTTCATATATCACTTCATCAAATACTTGAAATAAGTTTTCATACCCCTAACCACTCTCTTTCCTAGTTCAAACATCACCAGGTCCTTCAAACAATCCTTGTATAAGATATGTATAATGTAAACTTGAGGCTCTTTACCATCCAGGTCACCTTTCTCTGACTTTCATCAGCTTTTCAGTGTCCTTCCTAAAATGTGATTACCAGAATGGAACAGAATTTTTCAGGTGTGAACTGACCAGAAAAGGACAAAATAGAACTATCCCCTTCCTAGTTGGTACATTAAGTGTCTTTTAATTGTTTAAAATTCTGCAATCTTGGGGCAGCTAGGTAGTGCAGTAAATAGAGCACTGGCCCTGGGGGAATCAGGAGGACCTGAGTTCAGATCTGACCTCAGACACTTAACACTTACTAGCTGTGTGACCTTGGGCAAGTCACTTAACCCCAACTTAACCCAACCTTCTCCCTTCAAAAGGCAAAAAAAAAAATTCTACAAACTTGCTTTTGTTGAGTAACTACATGCTTTACTTATTCTGACCTTACAGTCCACTGATACCACTGATCTTTTTCAAATCAACTCCTGTCTAGCAATGTCTCCCAAATCTCATTCTTGTAAAGCTGATTTGTTGAACCCAAGTATAATTCCTTACAGTTACTCCTATTCAAATTAATTTCAGAATTATAGCTTTGGATCTAGAAGACCTCTCCAAAATTGTCCAAGCCCAAATCCCTTATCTTACAAATAAAGAAAATTAGACCCACAGAGATTGAGTGGTTGGCTCAAAAATCAGATTGGCCCAACATGTGAAATCATCAAGAATTTTGAAAATCCTAATTCCATCATTTAATGTTCTGCCACCTAGAAATCTGATATGCATGTCACCTATCCCTTCATCCATATCACTGGTAAACATAATAAATCGTACCCTATACTAGAAACCTTTCTTCCAAGATGACATGGAACCACCAGTGATTTTTCTTGGGGCCAGGCTCTTCAACTAGTTCTGAATCCAATTAACTGTATCATTACCTAGCCCACTTCTCTCTATCTTATCCAAAAAATAGCATGATAGTCATCTAGTCAAACATCTCCAGTCCTCTAAACTATGGTACTCAACAAGAGATCTGTCACAAAAGAAAATGAGCTTAATCTGTCATGACTCAAAGTCAGTGGTAGAGTGGTAGGAAAGGGGTCAGTGGGCATTAAAAATCATATAGTTCAAAGAATATTAACTTCATGGTTGGTACATCCAATGCAACAATATTTTTAAAGACAGGAAAAATGAAATATTAATGGAACAATTGTAGTACATCAATATGGACATTCTTGTGATAAATGAAACCAAGAAACAAAAGGAAGTTTCAGAAAAGTGGAAGGATGACTAATAGATTCTTCACTAAGAGGGGGAGCTGGTAGTATTTGTTTTATGGTGCATATTAGGTCAAAATGTTGCCGTATGTCAGAGGACATTGGTCATCTCATCTTACAATGTATGTGATAAGTATAACGAAAAAGACTCCTATGAAGATCTCTGTGAATTATGTGTCAGCTTCTGTTGCAAAAGATGAAGAGATACAGAATTTGATGAAATCATCTAAATCAAAGCTGATACACAGTGATTCTGACATTCTAAGCTGGGTACAGAGAAGGGTGGCAGAAAGTGTGTCAGACAATATAGTTCAGGTATGAGAAATGAAAGAGGTAAAACCCTTAACAATCTGGATTCAGCCTTCATTTCCAGGCTTATTTAACATTCTTTCCACTAACATATTCTATGTTACAATATTAGTATTACAAATTAGCCTACTTCATGATACAATATTATATCATATGATATTTATCTATCTCATATACAACATTCCACATCCCATTTCTGAGTTTTTGCATAGGTCTATCCTCTAATCTTGTTATTGACTTCTCCTCCCAAACCTCTTACAATCTCTAGCTCCCTTTGGAACTCAGAGCCAGTGTTTACATCTTCAACAGCCTGTCCTGATCCTTTTGTTACTGGTGTATTACTGCCACCAAACTTACCTTGTATTTACTTTAAATATACTTTGTATTTATGTGTGTATGTGTATTTCTTCTGAAATAATGCATACTCATTACATGCAGGGACCAAGTCTTTTTCTTTCCTTTCCTTTCCTTTTTTATTAATCTCTAGCACCTAGAATAGTGACTGACACAGTGTTTAATAAGTGCTTATTGATTTATTACAGACTGTACCAAAACTTCATGCTCTACATATTTAAAAAATTATTTTTCAGAAACAGTTGGAAAGGTCTGGCATGACAAACACCAAATCACATCACCCTCACCCCACCCCACACCAATCCACTGGAGGCATGTGAAATTGACCTTGCTTTAACACTTAGGAAGCAACTGGTTCCTAATGTGGGAGTCATATCAGAATTAGCTACCATGTGCAATCAGACTATGGATGCTAGTTAATGAACAAAAGTAAAAATCTATATCATATAAGATGAAGAATAAAACTAAGAAGAACACACTATCTACAAGGGCAAGAACGTCAACCTGACCTATTGAAAAAGGCACTGATGGTGAGAAAAGTTAAATAGAAAAAGTATATATAGATATATCTAACAACCCAAAATTCCTAGTGTAATTTTAAGTTTTGAGATTTAAATTACGTTTATATTTATTTAATTTTATGAATTTTGAGAAACTTATTTTCAAACAATACAGGGCATACTAGTAACATTCATTGTATATATAACAGTTTCTAGATGACACTTTCTCAGACGAATGGATTGGTAGAAGAGGTCCTCTTGCTTGGCTAGCTCGATCACCTGACCTATCTCCATTAGTTTTTTTTTCTTTTTTGGGGGGAGGGCAATTGGGGTTAAGTGACCTGCCCAAGGTCACATGGCTAGTTTTTGTATTAAGTGTCTGAGGCCAGATTTGAACTCAGGTCCTCCTGACTCCAGGGCCAGTGCTCTATTCACTGTGCCACCTAGCTGCCCCCTCCATTAGTTTTTTTCTAGTGGGTTCATGTCAACATAGTTGTGGATGCATCAAAACCACATTCTTGCAATAATCTGAAGGCTAGGATTCACAAATGCAATCTTTTCAATCACTGAGCAGCAACTGATGAAAAATTTTACAAAGTTCAAAAGTTGGCAAGAGAGAGCAATGTAATAATATAAGATGATGTTTATATTTAACTTTTAATAAGAAACAGCAATATTTTAATATTAAATAATTAACATTTCAAAAATTGTTTTTGTAAATTTTTAGCATTTATACTTAGAAATTTATTAAAATATAAGACAGTACTAAGACTTTTAGGACATCTTGTACAATAATTCTGATTATCATTATTTCTCTTAGAAGATAAATGTATGTGAAAGGTATCACTAATAGTTGTTAATAAGTCTTTTTCAGTTGTATCCAACTCTTCAGGACCCCATTTGAGGTTTTCTTGGCAAAGGTACTAGAGTGGTTAGCATTTCCTTCTCCAAGCTTATTTTACAGATAAGAAAACTGAGGCAAACAGGGTTAAGTGACTTGTCCAGGGTCACACAGCTAGCAAGTGCCTGAAGCTGGATTTGAACTTGGAAAGATGAGCCTTTCTGACTCCAGCCCTAGTACTTGATTCATTGAGTCACCTAGCTGCCCCTAGCTGCTATCACCAGATCAGGGTTCAAATCCCACATCAGATACTTACTAGTTTTTTTTTACCTTGGGGAAGTTGTTCATCCTCTCAGAACTTTAGTTTCCACATCTTCACTTGTACTACCTACCTCATTGGTTGTGAGATGTTTGCAAACTTTATAACTCTATGTAAATGTGAGTTATTATTGTGTAAAGCAGCCAAGAAAATAAGCACACCAAAAGAATACAGAAAAATCCTCAGCCAGCAAACACTAATTTTTGCCAAGTTTAGAAACAGCCAACGACAGTATTAATTTAGAATGCAAACTCGTTTGCAAAATGCCATGGAGGAGGATGGCATAAGATTAAAACATCATCAGTTGAAAAAAACAAAACAAAATCAGAAATCAGTAAGAAGGAACCAGAGGGAAAGAGACCAGAAATATGGGGGGGGGGGACCTTGGATATCATAAAGCGAGAAAGAGAAAGAATATCAGTAACTATCATCCCACAGACTATCTTTCTCATTTTTAAGACAATTACATATACACACATGTGTTTTATATATATATATGTATATATATATATATATATACATACACACACACACACACACATATATATATGCATACATACAATATGAATGAATGAGTTGAGTGTTGCTGAAATGCTTTTTTCACTTCCTTTATAAAAATCCTTTATTATAAGAAATTGCTTGCTAGGGGCGGCTAGGTGGAGCAGTGAGTAAAGCGGCAGCTCTGGAGTTGGGAGGACCTGAGTTCAGTTCCGGCCTCAGACACTTAACACAAAAAAACTAGCCGTGTGACCTTGGACAAGTTACTTAACCCCAATTGCCCTCCAAAAGGCAAAAAAAAAAAAATTGCTTGCTGTTTAGGGGAGGATATCAATAAAAGTTTTGAATGTTTGTTCAAATGTTTGTTTGTGTGTGAATATGTATATCAAAGGTATCATTGACAAAAATTGGAGAAGGGAACAGGCAGGCTTTTATCAATGGTCTCTTCAGTAGAAACTCCAAACAGTTAAGTGAATAGTGCCAAGGCAAAATCCCACTGTTTTTTGTTGGTTGATTAAAAAAATAAAGAAGCACTTGACTCAATAGAATAAAGCCAAGCCTTAGTAGGCTCTTTTCTAATAAGTCATTTCTCACAAATATGCTACAACTCTATGAGATACCTTGAGAAATGCAACCACAGAGATAATTCTGTTCAATGGACCTCTGATTACTTACCAAGCAAGGAATAAAAAAGCAAGATGTGCTCATGAAAGGTTGTTAGCCACTGTCTAGGAGAATGCCCTGTACAAGATTGGGTTTTTGGTATCATTGGTGACTACTTTAACTAAGGGCCATTGCAAAAGGAATGCTCTGGATTCTCAGGTCTAGGTGGTGGTTGCTTTAGACATGAATAGTAAATATCTGAGCAAGATAAAGGCTGTTGGGAAGTTGTCTAATCTTTAAGAGGAAGTTCTAAAAAAACTCTTTAGAAGACCTCTGAGATGTCTGCCAGGGTATTTCCCCATCCCTCAGGCAGCTAGGTGGTACAGTAGATAGAGTGCTTGGCCTGAAGTTAGGAAGATCTGAGTTCAAATCAGACCTCAGACACTTAGTAACTTTGTGACCCTGGGAAGTTACTTAACCTTGTTTACCTCAGTTTCCTTATCTATAAAATGAACTGGAGAAGGAAATGGCAAACCACTCTCTTATCTTTGCCATGAAAATATATCTACTAATCTGCCTCTTTGACTTCTCTCTTTAGATACCTTCTACTTGATGCAATATATGCCTGAACCAAACAGACATGGAGCAATCCTGTATATTCATATATACTTCAAAGTTTACACAATATTTTACAAGGGTCTTGGGGACATGACCTTTGACATTACAACAGGAATGCCCACAAAGCAGTTAGGTCCCTACCCCAAGTGCTGCTTTCCTGAGACCCATGGAAACTTCAAGACAATCTCCTAGTTACTGGGGGCAGGGGGGAGTAAGAAGATAAAAACTGAGAGGGCACATGGAAAACTGTTTATTTATACCTATCTCCAGTAGGACATGTTGAGCAGGTAAAAAGCTCCTACCTAAGGCAGGGAAGAGATAAGAGGAATGCATGGGCAATAATTCTATTAGTAATAATGTCTGAGAACCTTGAGTTAGGAAAGATGTGGAAACAAAGGCTTATCACTTTCTTAAAAACACTTTTTCCTCTTCCCCTAGGCAGAAGCCCTAAAGTAAATTAAAGAAAGAACTAAAATTCTAGTTGTCTAGCTAGCCCTGAAGCAGATGACTCAGATAGTATCATTCTAAAATAATATTGACTCCTCCTCAAAAGAGTAGTGGCAAAAAGAAGTAATGGAGATGGATTTTTAGCTTGATTAAAGCTAAAACTAGAGTGAGCTCTAAAGGGTAGCTGGAGAGAAAACTAGATGGAGGCATATTTCTTCCTCATTGAAGCCAAGTAGTTTATGACTCCAGTATGAAGTTGGGAAGGATTTTCCACGCGTGCACCTCTAAAAAACCTTCACGTACTATTACAACAACCCTGCCACCTCCTTTCTTGACATTAGATATCATCTTCTTATCTGATAAAAATTTGGGGTCTACATTTTCCCCCTCTGTAGTCATCACGATCATCATCATAAATAACAATTATATGGTACTAAGTTTGTACGAGGCAAGGTGCTAAGTGCTTTATAATCATTATTTCATATCAGCCCCACAACAACCCTGAGAGGTAGGTGCTATTATTTTACAGATGAACAAATTGAAGCAAATAAAGGTGAATTAAATTTGTCCAAGGTAACCTAGCTAATAAGTGTCTAAGGCTGGATTTGAACTCAGGATGATTAATCTTCCTGACCTCGGGCCCAGCACTCTATCCACTGTATCATCTTTTTTTTTTTAACTTGAGATGTTCTAAGGTCATATGTGTAATTTATTTCTGATATATTTCCTTTCCCCAAAAGTCAGCAATACTTGATTTTTCTCATAGGAACCATGATCTTGAGACTACCCTGTCATCTCTTGGTTTGCTAATCTTTCATTTCAGAACACTAATTGACTTAGAAGTAAACCATGAGTTCAAAGGACAAAAAGATAAGAAGAGAGCCACCTAGTACTTCAGTTTTCTGTTATCCAAAGGTACCGTGTTTCCCCGATAATAAGACCTATCCCAAAAATAAGCCCTCCCCTTACTGTGTAAGATTCCTCTAAAATAAGCCCTCCCCCGAAAATAAGCCCTATTGAGATTGCTACTGTAGTGAAGGTGATCCCCTGCGCTATATGCTACATTAAGGTACCCTCTGTATGCACCGCCCTCCCCCCCCCGTGAAATGCACACCGCGCTCTGAGCTGCATCCAATCAGAGTTGCAGCAGTGAGCGCATCATCCTGTTCTTCCCCAGTGATTTGCTTGCTGGCACATTTTTTTGTTCACATTTACCTGTTTATTAAAATTGCTGTCAATGTTCATTAAAATAAGCCCTCCCCTGAAAATAAGCCCTCTGGTGTTTTTCTGTCTAAAAAAAATAATAAGACAGTGTCTTATTATCGGGGGAAACACAGGTACTTATTCAACTATTTCTAAATGATATAGAGAAATTGCTCCATACCCTTCAGGAATTGATTTGTTGTCCTTTGAATGGGTTGGTGGATAAGCAAAGAAAGAAGTAGCTGGGGGGGGGGGGGATTTGCGGGATTTTGACACTAAGGCTTCCTAGGGACTCTTCACCTGAAATGTGAAGCAGCTATCTTTGGACCCAGCCCTGAGCCTAGAAGATGAGATATTGTCATATTGTTGTTTTTTGTTCATGGGAGCTCTGGGCTCTCTTTTAAGGGGTCTTGAAGCTATGGAGATTCAAATCAGAGATTAGTACTGTTACCACAATGCAGCACTGGGACATGATCATCCTCTTCAGCCTGGCACCATTACTTACTCCCTGAAACCCTCCTTGCACAGATTGCTTGCAAAACCATATGTTTCTGATTCAGTGACATTTATAAGTTTGGAATAATTTTTCTTGAAAGCAACTGAGGGTTCTAAGAGCCAAATAATACTTTTTTTTTTTTACTCCAGCTGACTCAGAAGACATATCTCCTTACTGGTCTCATATGCTAAGAATGTGATTTGATTATCTTGAATAGACACCTAAATGTCCTTCCTCATCACCACCACTACTAACACTTTTGAGCAGCAGCAACCTACCTAGTAATAACCAGCAATAAACCTTAGCTTATTATCTTCTGTTCAAACACATGGTTGAAATCTGTCATACATGAAAGAATTTGGCCTTATGATCTTATTGGACAAAACAATTAAGTTAACATGGACAAATCTGTGTCCAAATGCTTCTCTTTATGACCTAAGCAAAGTGGGAGGGAAATACCCTTTCTTTGGCCTTCCTTGGTCTCTTCATGGCTGGCTGAGACATTTGAAAATTTGAGTCATATCTACAGAAGATAAATAGTTGGAAGACAGCTCCTGGTTGCACAACTTGGTTAATCTGAAGAGTATTTATCTGGATCAGCATGAAGTCATTGGATGGTGTTTCCTATTTCTAGGTGGAAGGGAAAACAAAAGTTGTTTCCTTTCTGGCTCTCTCTTAAACTCCTATATAAGTACTTCCCTGTTCTTTCCCCTTCCCCAAGAAGAAGGGCAGAAAATTGAAAGTTGGCCTAACTGAATGAAAACCCTTCTCTTTGTACCAACAGGGGTCTGTTTGTGTTAACTGGTTATAAGTGTGCATCAAGATATCATATTTTCTTGAGACATATCTGCTATAATATGAGCTATAACTTTTTAAATAGATTCAAAGAAGTATCATAATAGATTGACTGGTGGTGACTAGCTCATCTCAACCCACCCTGAGTATAGAATCATGACTTTGCAGCAGGTAGGATTGAGGTATTATTTAACATGCATTCCAAGAACTTCCAGCCAAAAAGTTTGGGAAATAGTAGAATGCATTATCAAGGAAAGGTTATGTAAGGACTTCTACAGAGATATTAAAGAAAAGTCTTAGCAATGTTCTTTCCCCTAGATTCTAGAACTGGTAAGTTTGGAGGAAAGGTGAAAATATCTGTAGGACCTCTTAAAATCCTTTCTCTTTTTATAACTGCCAATATTTTATTGATCATTGAATCTATAAAAATAAGAGGTATATGGTGAAATTATATACCAAGAAGTAGTATTGTTGAAGTGACATCATCATAGTTACGCTTTTCATAATGCCATTGCCATTTGTGATGCTGTTGACACTTTGAAATTGCTCAGAGTAACTTGTTGCTTTGGCAGGCACTATGGAGTAACAGAATTGTAGATAAATCATCACAGAAGAGGTTCCAAAGCCATAAATAATTTATGTCTTTTTAAGTTTAAGTATTTATTTTTACCATTCATTTAAAAAAATTTTGAGTTTCAAATTCTCTCCCTCCCTTCTTCCCCTCCCCCACCCATTAAGAAAGCAAGAAATGTGATATCAATTATACATGTGAAATCATGCAAAATATATTTCTGTATTAGACCTTGGGGGGGAAAGGTGAGAAAAATAAAGAAAGTGAAAAAATTATGCTTCAATTATCACTCAGGCTCCATCAGTTCTCTCTCTGGAGGTAGATAGAATCTTTCATCATAAGTCCTTCAGAATTGTCTTAGATCATTGTATTAATCAAAAGAGCTAAGTCATTCACTATTGATCATAGTAAAATATTGCTGTTAATGTGTATAGTATTGTTCTGATTGTATTTACTTCACCTTGTATCAGTTTTTGTAAGTCTTCCCAGGTTTTTCTCAAACCATTCTGCTCATCATTTCTTATTGCACAACAGTATTTCATTACGATTATATGCCATAAATTGTTCAGTCATCAACCAACTGATGGCTATCTCCCCTTTTTTCAATTCTTTGACACCACAAAAGAGCTGATTATATATATATATATATATACACTCACACACACATTTACATGTCTGCTTCTTTTTCTTTAATCTATTTGGGGTACAGACCTAGTAGTATATAATCCTTTGCACATAGTTTCATATTATTCTCCAGAAGGTTGTATCAGTTCACAACGCTACAAATACTGTATTAGTGTCCCAATTTCTCTATATCCCCTCCAAAATTTGTCATTTTCCTTTCTGTCATATTAGCTAATCTGAAAGGTTCATAGAGACAATACCTCAGAGTTGTTTTAATTTGCATTTCTCTAATCAATAGTGATTTGAAGCATTTTTTTACATGACTATACATAGCTTTGATTTCTTCTAAAAATTTCCTGTTTATATCCTCTGATTGGGAAATGACTCATATTCCTAAAAATTTGACTCATTTTCCTATATTTTTTGAGAAATGAGACCTTTATCAGAGAAACTTGTTATAAAATATATTTTTTTCTGTTTTCTTCTTTCCTTCTAATCTTGGCTGCATTGGGTTTGCTTATGCAAAATCTTTTTTTTTTAAGCAATCAGGGTTAAGTAACTTGCTCAAGGTTACATGGCCAATTATTTCTGGGTGTGGTGCTAAGTATCTGAGCCCAGATTTGATCCCCAGGTCATCCCAACACTGGAGCCAGTGCTCTTACTCGCTGTGCTACCTGGCTGCCCCTATGCAAAATCTTTTTAATTTCATATTATAAAAGTTACACATTTTACTTCTGAGATCCTCTCTGTCTCTTATTTGGTCATAAATGTTTCCTTTATCCATAGATCTGACTGGTAAATTTTTCGATGCTTATGATATCACCCTTTATGCTAAGTCATGTACCCATTTCAACCTTACCCTGGTATATAGTACACAATGCTATTTTATACATAATTTCTGCCAAACTGGTTTAGTGCTTTCTTAGCAATTGCTGTCAAATAGTGAATTTTTGTCCCCAAAGCTTGGATCTTTGGGTTTATCAAATACTAGATTATTTTGCTTATTTACTCTTGTGTATTGTGCACCTATCTATTCCACTGATTCAGTACTCTATAATTAGTAGTAGTACCAGATTATTTTGTAATACAGTTAGAATCTAGTATGGTTAGGCCACCTTTTTTATTGATTTACTTGATATTCTTGACCTTTTGTTCTTTCAGATAAATTTGAGTTGAAAATGCCCCTAAACAAAATAACAAGGAAGGTAAAAAGTGAAATTAACAACAACCACAAAAAAAAAAAGCCTATGAAGCTAATTGTTTTAAGTTTATAGGATATTCTTTATACATTAAAAAAAAATAAAGACTGATGCTTGGAAAAAATACAAAGTGAAGCCATGAAGGAAAATAAAGAACCTAAGGGACTCAAGATTTCAGAGGAATTTATCATTTCATTCAAGATATTGAGAGAAAAGTTGACCAACCCAAGAGCCATGGAAACACTCATGGGATCTCCATTGGAATGACACATTTCCAAAGCCAAATGATAGGGCATAAGGTCTCACCTGTGAAGAGGCTGAATAATTTTGCTTTCTGAGTTTCTGAGGTCCATTGTTTTTGCTTTTGCTGAAATTGTTAGTTTCAGGTTTAGGAGAACTTGCAAATGGTTATAGCCAATCTCTTGTTTTAGCAGTAACACTGTCTTCAAAACCAGCGTACCTTTGGCCCCTGGTTGTGCAACAGTAATATGGTATTTTGATCCTCCTCCTATCACCATCTGTTTTTTTGTGTTGCTATGGGAAAATAAATCAAATATTATATCTATAACCTTCAAGACTTTTTACCATCATGTTTGGAATCAGACATGGGCATTGCTTGATGTTTATTGAGGGGCATGTAAAGCTGCTTCTTAGATCATTACTGATTAGAACTCAAAATAAAAAAAGAATGTTAAAAATAAGTTTTTAAAAATTTACATTATTTAAAAAGGATCATTACTGAGTTAGAACCAACCAAATCCCAAGGACAACCTGAAGATCCAAGTTATCCTATCCTAGATAAAGTTTAAAAAGATACTCACTTTTAGTTGTTTAACCTATAAGTTTCTTTTTCCTTTCCTTTTGTAAAAAAAAGTCTTTATAAAAATTATATCAAGAGAGCTGTTGACAAAGTAATAAAACACAATCCCTGTGAATATTGCTTAAGGATTCAAATGCAGATACTACATTATGACCACCATGGCACTCATAAAGCCTGAAATATTAATGAACCATTAGTGGAAAGCAAATGGCCCTTCTAACAGGGTGACTTAGAAATGACTAACAGTAGAACCTTCATGATTTGTGTTAAAGTGATTTTATGCATGTTTTGACAGTATAATAATATTATAAACGTCCCCCTTTCATGCTATTGACTCTGAAAACTTTTCACAGACTGATAAAAATTGAGGTTTGTGTGTGATGGAACTACTGTAGAAGGAGGGAGGAAACAAAGGGTAGGAAAGTCATGTTTTTTGCTTCCTCCTCTCCCTTCTATTGCATATTGGTAACTACTAGAGGGAACCAGTTTCAAAAAATGTAGAGAAAGTTTGCCAGTGAGTTTGAGAGTCATAGCAGCAGCAGAGATTCCAAGCAAATGAAATAGACTTTCAGGCCTAGGTTGGTGATGATTTTGATGTTATAAAATAATAGTTTTAGAAAATGTTCTAGGCTATTTTGATGTACCATTTTAGTAGCTTTAGAAAATACTCGAGTTCTATTCTGGTTTAGAGTGATTTACTGATAGTTTTTAGGTGGGGGAAGTTATAAAAAGTATTATTTATGTTCAGTTAAGATCAGAGTTGATAAAAACAGTGCAGTTCATTCTAGGTTCTGACTCATGGTTCAGTTCCATTCAGTTCTGAAGTAGCTGATTTATCTGTCAGGGGGCAGGTATACCAACCAGTATATGGAGAAACACTTTCCACTGATAGTCAACTGACCCCAGGCTGAGGATAAGAGTATATATGAATGTCTGGTTTAAGGAATAAGACAGTGAACTTTATGGTCATTCTCTACTTTGACTTTAAAGTAAAGCTTTAGGTTACTTAACCTTTCTTCTATAATTTAAAAACAGAGCTAATATTAATCTAATACACATAAGAGAAGGGCTTAGCCATTAGCCAAGTGGTTTTTAATCAAGATATGGGGAAAATCAGGAACCTGACACTATTTGGAAACTACTCAGCACGCTTTCAGTAGCTCTGCTCCCAGAAACATATTTAGCTCATCTGTCAAAACCAATTGATTAATCAACAAGCACTAATTAAAAACCTACTATGTGCCAGGCAATATACTAGGTATTGGGGATACAAAGATGAAGAAATAAACAATGAATAATCTCAAGGAGTTTATATTCTATTGTAGATTATAAATTCCTCTTTAGACTATAAGCTTACTGGGGACAGAAGATGTCTTATTTTGCCTTCATATTCACAGAACCCAACACTGCCTTCTACGTAGTTAAAGTGCCACACACTTAATTAATGCTCTCTAGATTAAAGAAGAAATACCAGTTATTAGTCTCACAGTATGGGGTTTCTGTTCATTTGAGCAAGGTGAAAGAGATTTTTTAACATTTCAAAAGCAATGAGATTCTTGCTTTAGTCAATGTCCACCATAAACCCCCTCCAGGAAGCAATAGCTATGTAATATGACCCAGGACATCTGAGGCCATATCCAAGGCTTTCCAAATTCCTTAGCAACACTAAAGGAGTTCAGAGAGAAGGTATGAGGGGTTGGGTTGGGATCATTTCACAAATTCATAAATCATTCATAAATTCAAGCCTGGCTACCATATTGCTGGTACTAAAGAATTTCAGAAACAGGGAACTTCAGAGTTGCAAGGGGCTTCATCAACCACCTCATCAAGCCACCACAGGCAGTAGGAGGCCTCATTCAAACCATTTTTTTTAAAACCTTAATTCTAAATCAGAGTGGGTTTGTCATAGAGTTTCTGGAGAAGGAAAGTAAGTTAAGAAATCTAGGCTGAGAATTGAAAGCAAGGATTTGATTAAGATCATGGAGTAAATTGGCAAAGCAAAGATTTGAGTATCTGTTTTAATTTTTATAGAGCTGTGACATGGAGGAAGAATAAAATGATTGTGAAATGTTTAATAAATATGAAGTACCATTTAAATAGAAAATAACTACAAGAAGTTCTGTCCTGGAATAGGAAGCTTGGTGTGACAAAAAGCTCAAGTGATAATATATATTTTTAAAAATTCTCCACTCTAACAACAGCAGTCTTACCTTACAACATACCCATTTGCATGTTCTAAGCCCTGCTTCTGCTGGAAACCTTAAACTGATGAGAATTAACCATTATCCATGAGTGATGATGAGCCTCAGCTGAGCCGTGTTTATAGTCAGTGTGCTTTTAAAAATGTTCTTTGGTCTAAATATAGGGGCTTTTAAAATCATTGCCTTATTATGAAAACTTAAAAATATAAATGCTCTAAGTAATTGGTCTAATAATATAGAGGGAGGGCAAAAAGTTCAACTCTGGAGAGAGGAAATATTCTTTGTGATGAAAGCTGGTTATAATTAAACATTAAACAAATGCTTTTTTGCCAGAATCTGGCCTGTCATGAACATGAATAAAAACCCAAAATAGATTTTATCAGCCCAGTATCTTTGTTTTCAGCCAGGTAGCAAGATGATATGATTGGCTGTATTACTAAAGGAAAATGGAAAAATACACAAAAGTCTGAGAACTGCCACTTCATTCATTGGGAGTTGAATTTCCTATGAGGAAAAGACAATGGCCCCAGCTTTGGGATTTAAAAATTAGGCATGGCCATGAAACTAAGAGGCCAACAAATAGATGTGAAAAGGAGCAAATCAGCTGGTGTTTTAAGGTGAATTATTCTCATTAACAATCACAATGGAGTCCTTTGGTTTTCTTATAGGCTCTTCTAAAACAAGATGTTTCTATGTAAATGCTAAGATAAATCAAGATATATACACATATAAATACATACAAGTAATCATGGAAATAAATATGTTCAGTGAGTGGCTGATTATCAAAATCAAGGAAGATATGAAACACATGCTTGCCAAAGAGGTTCGGGTTTTTTTTTTCATTGTCATAAAAACTGTTTGACCCAAAATCCAAGTAGGAGACTCCTTTTTTTTTTTTAAGCAATCAGGGTTAAGTAACTTGCTCAAGGTTACACAGCCAGTTCTTTCTGGGAGTGGTGCTAAGTATCTGAGCCTGGATTTGATCCCCAGATCATCCCGACACTGGAGCCGGTGATTTTACTGGCTGAGCCACCTGGCCGCCCCAGCAAGTAGGAGACTCTTAAAGATGTTCCTGTCTTCAGTTAACATTGCACTGAGGTCCAGAAGTCACTCTAGGACCCCATCACTAAGATCCAAATTCATTCAAAGAAGATCAGACATCAACAAAGGAAAAACCAAGTAGATGAAGAATATTTATTACCCATAATATATAATTGGATGGAATTATCCCATTGAGTTTATTCATCAATACATATATCTTGGACAGTTCCTACTTATATGGACAATGAGTTAGGTCTAGAACTGAATAGGAAAAGGAAAGCGGGCAGGATTTTACTCGTGATAATGGGTACAAAGTGCAGTGCTTTCAATTAACCTCAGTTGTTCTCAATCAGATGTTACAACGTTTGTAAAGCACTTTTCAAACCAAAAGGCACTGTCTAAAAATTAATGCTATTGTTGTTATATTTTAACATAGACTTTATCCACTGAAATACCTGTATTTCAACTTCTGAATCTCATTTAGACTCTTCCAGTTCTGAATCTGTTTCCTAGAATCCACTATTCATCCTTGTCCCAACCCTTAAGTCTCAGCATTAAACAACCACCTCTCTCTGAATCTCCAATTCACCCTTGTTTGCCTTGCAAGGACTATCAACGTAAGTGTTATGTTGTCCTCATTTTACAGATGAAGAAAATGATGCTGAGGAGTTAAGTGACTTGGCCAGGGTCATCCAGCTAGTCTGAGATAATATTCAAACTCAAAACTTCCTAACTCTATCTACTACACCACCTGGCTGCCTAGTAGTGTTCCATTATTATTCACTCTGACTCTAAGAATCTAGAATAATTTCAAAGTACTTGGCAGCTCAATCAGCACCAGATATATTGAGCAGTATTTTTCATGAGGTTCAACTATATTACTTATAGTATTAAAGGAATGTAGCTCTCAAACTAGAAGGAAACTTAGAATTCATCTAGTCCAACTCTTTCATTTTATGGGTGAGAAAACTGAGGCCCATAGAGATTAAGTGACCTATCCAAGGTCACACAAATACAAGTGGCAAAGTAATCTAGACCCTCTGACTTCAAAGCCATCTCTCTTTCCACCACCCACTCTCTGTACTCCTGGACAAAATATTCTGGGCACAGATGCACTGTTTCAAAAATCTGAATGATAACATCTAATTTAGCAGCCACCCTGGCCTTCCTGACCATGGACTTTTGAGTCACTAAGCCCAATAGGAAATAATAGAGCTAATCCAAAAGCAAGATGATGATCCAAAAAAAAGCAAGATAATCCAAAAGCAAAACTTGAGCAAAACTCAAGTTCCATTAACTACCTTTCAAATGGTTAGATGCCTGCACCCAAGAGAGTGTTGTCCTGAGATAGATTTCTACAACTCTAATGCTATCTATGTCTCCCTGCTAGCAAATTCAGATAGGCAGTTTTCCATATGCGCCAAAACAGTCCAGCATTCATTAAAAGGAGCTTTCTAAAGGTCTTATAAAGAGTCAACCATGACTTTTTGAGTCCTCAAAAAATGTCCAGGGACTGCATGGTTTAGCAAGCAGGCCTGCTGTAATCTCTGCCAACCTCCCTCTGTTCCTAGATGTTCCTAAATGAAACACTAGGTTTCATCATAAACTTTCCCTATCCCATGATGCCATCTTGGCAGTGTCTTAACCACTTCTTCTTATGTGTTGGAACTCCCAACAAAGAAGTAAGATTATTCATCTATTCCTGAAGGTCCTTTAAGGCTTCACCATCTTCTATCTCTCATTTCTGATTGGGCTACCCAGTATATTTCACCTTTCTTGACTATACTATATATGAACTTTCAAATAAAGATACACTTTTCCACCAATAAATCATTTACTCAACAAGGATACAAAAAGAGGCAAAAGATAATTCCTGTCCCCAAGGAGCCTAAAATCTAATGTAAGAGACAGCATGCAAACAAATATATGCAAATAGGACAGTTATGTTTATAAAATTTATTTATAAATAGGAAGAAAGAGGGAAAAACTGCAATTAAGAGTGGTTAGGGAAGGCTTCTTGTAGAAGGCAGGATTTTAGTTGGGGCTTAAAGGAAGCCAGGAAGATTTGTTGTTGGAGTAGAAGAGGGAGAGCATTCCAGGCATGGGAGACAGTCAAAGAAAATGTCTGGAGTCAAGAGATGGAGTGTCTTGTTTGTGGAATAGTCAGAGACCAGAGTCATTGAATCAAACAGTATGTATAGGGGAGTAAGGTATAAGAAGACTGGAAAGGTAGGAGGGGCCTTATGAAGGTTTTGAATGCTAAACAGAACATTTTATATTTGATCTTGGAGGCAAGAGGGAGACACTGGAGTTTATTGAGTAGTAATTTGGGGTGGGATGACATAATTGGACCTGTATTTTAGAGAAATCACTTCAGTGGCTGAATGAAGAATGGATTTGAGTGGAGAGATAAGGTAAACTGACCCACCGTCAAGCTATTGAAATAATCAAGGGGAAAGGTGATGAGGTCCTGCATTGGAGTGGTAGCAGCATCAGAGGAGACAAGGGGTCATATTTGAGAGATACTGCAAAGGCAAAATTGGTGGTTTGGGGGACAGTTTGGAGGTGGTAAATGACAGAGAGAGTGAGGAATCCAGGATGACGCCTAGGTTGAGAGTCTGCAGGATTGGGATAATGCTATAGACCTGTATAGTGATAGGGAAGGTAGGAGGTGGTGAGAGTTTAGGAAGAAAGATAATGAATTCTCTTTTGGATATACTGAGTTTAAGATGTCTACTGGACATATAATTTGAGATGTCTGAAAGGTAGTTGAAGATGTAAGTTTAGCAGTCATCAGAAAATTTGGGATAGCAAAAGATAGATTTGAGAATTACCAGCATAGAAATGGTATTTTAGTCCATGGGAGCTGATGAGAACACCAAGTGAAATGATATAGAGGGAGAAGAGAAGGGCCGGGAGGTAGGCATAAAGAGTACACAAATTGAATCCAGGAACATTATCTCTGTGCTATACCCCCTGCTATTAAGCTTCCCTACTACCTGGAATTCACTCTTCTACATGAATGATGGATTCCAAATGAGGACTTTTCCTTTAATCATCCCTATGCCCTGTAGTTCCCAGATAATCACTGAATAACTGGGAGAACACAAGGCTAACTTATGCCTCACTCTACAAGCCACATGAGTGTAACACAAACATGCTGCCTAAGTATTGTTTTCCTTTCAAGGAACACTTCTAAACTGGGTATCAAGTTCAACTATCCTCCTATTACCTCCATGACAAAGACCATTCCTTGAATCGGCAGATAGGGTCACAGGCATAGTCCCCATCCATCTATTGGCTTACCAATTGGATTTGTCCTCCTTCTTTCACATTTATTCCATATTTTATCAGTCTTTCCTGCATCAAACTCAAGATCAGAACCTCTATACATAATTACAGAAAGACAAGCATTTTTTTCAGGCTACCTCTGACTTATGGATATGATGAGAGTAATTCTAACATTTTGTAGAATGATTGTGGTTTGGAACTTTGAAGAGGACAAAGGAGTCAGTGCAGACTGTTTATGTCCCAGAATTTATAAATCCTTCCACAACCACATCAAACCAAGGCAGAGTGAGGTGCTATGGGGGGGGGGGGGGAGGGGGGGGAATGGTGGACATGCCAATGACTTAATGGAGGTGGCCTTGTCAATAGGTGACTTTGTAGTTCTTCCCAGAGAAAACAAGTTGCTATAATAAAAATACCAAAGTCTGGGGAAATCAGGTTGTATCAGATATATGGTCAACTCCCTGGCTTCCTAATCTTATCCAAACTCCTTCAGTTCTGAATCTTTGCCCAGAAACCAGGCTTCTCGCCCATCTCAGCCTTTCAGTCTTGGCATGCTGGTGGAGACCTGGACTGGCTTTTCAGTTTACATTTTCTTTTTCCAGCTCAGACCATGGCTGCTCAGCTCCAGGAAGGTCTGTTTCTTCCCCCAGTCCTAGGGATTGGCAAGTAGCCATCTGTTGTGTCTATCTGTCGGATGTCATACTAAGTAATATCCTCATTTTCTAGATATGGAATTATGCCCACAATTTTTTCTTACTACTATATTTACCATTTTTATATATGTGTATATATATTTGTATGTATGCACATACAGAGAGAGAGAGAGAGAGAGAGAGAGAGAGAGAGAGAGAGAGAGAGAGAGAGAGAGAGAGAGAGCTAACTTAACCTTAGTCTATTTCTGGCAGAGGTACTCAGGAGTAGGGAGGTAATAAAAGTCCCACCAGACTCTGACCTTATCAGACCACTGCTGGAGTCCGAGATGCTAATTTTAGGAAAGACACTGATAATCTGGAAAGTATCTGGAAGGGGGTAATAAGGATGGTTAGGGGACTCAAAGTCATGTCATATGAGGATATAATCAATAACTGGGAATAATATGCAGAAGATGCAAAGAGACCAGTTTAGGGGTGCCATTAGAAGTCTTCAGCTCCCTATTACATCTAGGTTCATATGGAAACTCACTTCCTTGAGTTTTTGCTGAATTTTCACAATTTGGTTCCGATTTCCTTTCCTCTCATTTTATGTATCTCTCTGCTTCACACACTTTACAGTACAGACTAACAAACATTCTTGCTGTTTCTCAGACATGACACTCCATTTCTGTGTGCCTTCTCTAGTCCATCCTCTATATGAAAAATATGCTTCCTCCTCTCCTCCACCTCCTAAAATTCCTAGTTTCCTTCAAAGTCCAGCTCAAGTACCACTTCCTACAAAAGATCTTTCCTGATCCTCCAAGCAGCTAGTACCTTCCTCCCATCCAAATTACCCTTTAAAAATTTGCATATCTCATATAAACTTGTGAAAGTATCTGTTGTCTTCCTTGATAGAATGTAAGCACCATGAAGGCAGGGCCTATTTCACTTTTGTCTTTGCATCTAGCACCTCACACACAGTAGGACTTTAATAGATGCTTGTTAATTAATTGACTTATTGACTAACAAGTACAGCTATCTAAAAATATCATAGGCCATTTTAGGAGGTGTTAATTTCCTACTTACTAGAAATCAGAGAATATATCTCAGGCCTAATCAGGAAAACTTTGTCTTTTGGAATGAAGTGGAAAAGTGAAGGGTTGGGTGTATAAAACTTAGATTTTCGGAGTGGGGTAATGAATTAAATTATTTTCCCTATAGCACAATCAAGCCATGATGAATATCATGGGACCTTCCCTTGACTATTAAACCCAGCCCCAGTGCAGTGGGATTTGAGGGACATTCTTGCCTTTCTGGGAAGGCATTCTAGGATATCTCTTCTCCTCTGACCCAAAGTTAGAGCCAATGTAAATAAAACAAAATGAAAATTTCAGACAGTGGCAACTCAAGGAGAAATCTGAGCCTGTTACATTTTGAGGTCTTGCGTGGTTCAGCAGCATGTTCAGGCCCCAATTTCCTGTTTCCTTTCCCTTGTGGTTTCCTCCAGGTATGTCTATAGAAACCACTGACTATTCCTCAGATCCATCAGTTTCCCATTCTTTTGTGCTCCTGGATCAGACCCTTGACCTAATTGTCTCCCTTGTTTTTTTATTTATTTGTTTGATATTGTTTTTGTTTGGTTTTGTAATTTTTCATTTCGGAAGGTGAGAAAATCAATGTTGATAACAATTATCTCAACCTTTCATTGACAGGTTCTCTTTCCTCTGCAAATGGGGTCCCACACCATGTAGTTGCCTGTGTGATTCAGATACTTATTCTCCTTGACCTTGGTTTTCAAGAAACAGCATGAGGCATTCTGAGCAGTTCTGAGTAGAAAATCTGCTCTTTGAAGCCACAGCTCAATTTTGTGCTGGTGAGCTTTACTTCATTTCTAAAGGGCTGGAGAGAAAGATACTGTTTTGTTATTGAGCTAGTGAAACAGCCGCACTGTCCTTGATAGGAAAGACAAGCTGTCTCCTTGGTATCTCAGGGATTTTTTTTTAATCTTGTTAATGTAACAGTGTATTACATTTCAAAAGCAGGCTTACAATCCCTCTGGAGGACTGCAAGGGGAATTCTTAGGTGCTCCAACTTTTACTCTGGGCTGCATCAAAGATATGGACAATGAATAGATAACTGAGTAAAGCTCTAGCAAGAATGAAGAAAGTCCTACTTGGTATAAGAAATGGCAGGACTAATTCCAGCTCTGGTTGCGGGCACTGATTCTGAGTTTACCAGAGCATTTCTTTGATGTGGGTCTTCTTTTTAATAAACAAAATGTAAAGGATTGTTCTTTAAAAGTTTTAGACTTTCCAAGGCTCCAAAACCAAGAAAATTCTATCTGCTGATTACAAATGACTTACCTTCTTATTCAGCATTAAAATAAAATGAAAGGAAAATCTTTCATGCAAACAAAACATCAGTGCAGGCAAAAGACTAGATTGATTTTGATCCATTCTTTTTGATTCCCCAAGACCAGGAACATAAGCTAGCATTGATTATGCAGTCGTGGCTAATTTCACTTCCTATATGAGTATTATTTCCTGGTTAAGGAGGGGAAGGGAGAGAGAAAGCCCAATACTTGGAAAAAACCTGCTTTCACTGAAGTTAGCCAGATTGCCCACTCAGAACCTATCAGTATTTGCCAGGCTCTCCATCTAAGAAGGAGCAGGTTCAAGACCTGGCACTGTAGCCGAATGGCACTGCTCCCAGAACTCTCATCCCACTAAAAAGCAATTGTGGGATCTGGACCCTTCAGCACGCAGGACAAATGATCAAAATGAAAAGCACAATGTATGTGAGTGGAACCATAAACTTGAATCAAGTGGTAATCACTTCCTTAGTGTAGACTAGATTTTTTTTTTTTACCCATGTAACTTTGGTCCAGTATTTATTTCATGGTAATTAATTTAAGGTAATAGTACAGATTTTCATTTATCAGTTGATAAGTGAATGTGATTACCATGATAACCATTGAGTAATGTAGGCTACTAGCATTGGCGGTGAGAAGTGGAAAATTATTTTGCCTCCATTCTAAAATGGCTCAGGGGAGATGGGAAGGGATTGATATTGATCAGGAAGACATAAAACATGAAAAAAGATGTCACATAGGAGAGATTCTCCATGGCTTTATGAATGAAATCCATACGAGATACAAAGGCTTTGGCAAATGGGACAAAAAAAATTAATTGATTCAGGATTTAGGGAACCCAAAGCAAAACGTTACTGATGTGTTTGTGGGAGGGGATACATGTATAACCAATAGGCCATTTTTTTATATTATACTTTATAACTACTGGTTGATGTTCTAGAGCCTGTTATTCTTTCTAGTGCTTGTATCCAGAGATCAGGATTTGAGAAGAATCTAGACATTAATTTGGGTTGTGCTGTAGATTCCATCTGTGTGACCTAGGGTGACTCTTTAGATATTAGCCAGCCTCAGCATAAAAAAAACAACAACAGATTCCACTCTTAGCTAAGCCTTCTAAAATGAATAAATAGGAGGGGAGCATGGAATTAGACTCCATAGACAAAATGAAAAACACTCCTTTTAGCTGGACCAATTTACTGCATTCCAGTGTTTTAAGGTCTGGTACTTTCTAATGTCCAATATCTAATCCAGCTATGCTTCTCATCCTGTCATTTTTGAGCAAGAGTGTTGTCACTCTCAAATATGCTCCTCTCTTTATGACTGAGAGCTAGCAATGGTCCATCATTCCTAATGGGATCATCAACTCTGCACTTTGCAAAAGTATATGTGATGTGTGCCCATAAAAACATTTGTTGATGGTGAAAAAGGTAGTAATCTTTCTGACAAAAAGGAATCTGTTTTCTTTGGTACTTCAATGCCTATTTGACACCTTGGATCTGACTAGTACAACTTCAATTTCTTTGAGTCAATTCAGATAAGAAGTAGTTGGCTGCTTCTTTCAATTTATACCACTTCCCCCTTCAAGTATGTGTACTATGCCTGGTTGAAAAATGCAACAAAGATAGCTGTCATCCTGAAAGTTTTCATTCTCCATTTGCCATCACCAACTCACCAGAATTAAGTAAGATGATAGACTTGAGGCACACAAACTCTTCCCCCTGGAGATTCATCATTCGAAAGCGAGAAGATGTAGCCAGCAACATGTCAAAGATCTCCACCATCCCTTCCACACATTTCCCCTGGTTTCTGTGAAAACAAAAAATAGAGCTAATGGATGGGTCTATATTCACAGAAGTGAACTAAATTCAAATTTGTGATAGAAGTTTGTGGTCCATTTTTCCCTTAGTATAGATTGTTTGAGTAAAGGAAGGCAAAGCACCTATAAATCTCATTCTGAAAAAATAATTCAAATCTTAGGAAAAAAAATTAATGTAATAGAGAGGATAAAGGAGGTGAAGTACAGCACTTTTGTTTGAATTGGGGAGATTTCCTAAACAACATATTAAGAGAAAACAATGAAGTTATAGAAAACAACCTGATAAGAGTGTTTACAATTTGATAATATTACAAGCCACTGACCATTGTATATAGGTTACTGATGATTATCCCTGCCACTCATGGCCTAGAAAAAGAACACAGTGGTCCCACTCTGCATCAGTCATCTCTGGGAGGAAATTATGGCTCTTTAAAAGATTTACTCTTCACCATTTTCCTCATGCTGCTTTCAAAGTACAAGAGGAAGAAGAGATTTCTCTCTCTCCATTAGCAGTATTGTCTTATGACAAGACACCTAATGCCATAGGAGACATGCACTCAAACACAGTTTAAGAGGAGGAGATGAGGACTTTTTTTCTTAAACCACAGTTTCAGAGTTCATTGAGTTCAACTTCCTCATGTTGTAGATGAGGAAACTGGGGCCCAGTGATGTTAACTGACTTGCCCAGCATCATATAGCTAGTATATCTTGTCTACAGTCACATAGATAGTAAGTTGTAAGGAAAGCTGTGTGATCATGAGTAAGAAAAGGCAAGTCAACAAACATTAAGTGCTACTATGTGCCAAGCATTGTACTAAGTGTTGAGGATTCAAAGAAAGGCAAAAAGACAGTCTGTCCTCTCAAGGAACATACAGACTAATGGGGGAGACAACAAAAATGTCTATGTACTAAAAAAGACATAAAGAGCATAAATTGATAAATAAGATAAATCCAGAATGAAGGCATAATCATTGAGGGGGATAAAGAGGTGGGATTTTAGCTGGGACCTAAAAGAAGTCAGAGAAAACCAGGAGATGGAGATGAGTGGAGAAAGAATTCCAGAAATGAAAGACATTCAGTGAAAAAGTCAAGGATGGAGAGAATGAAGTATGTGTTATACAAGGCATAGCAAGGAATATAGTACCACTGGATCATAGAGAACATGAAGGATAATAAGGTGTAAGAAGACTGGGAAGGTAGGAAGAGACCAGGTTAAGAAGGAATTTAAAAGCCAAACAGAAGATTTTATATTTGATCCTAGAGGGAATAGGAAGTTACTGAAATTTACTGAGATGTGCATTGGGGTGTGACAAACTTGTGATTTAGGAAGATTAATTTGACCTGAGTAGAAGATGGAGTAGAGGGGCGGCCAGGTGGCTCAGTGAGTAAGAGCACCGGCTTCAGTGTCAGGATGACCTGGAGATCGAATCCCGGGCTCAGATACTCAGCACCACACCCAGAAATGACTGGCCGTGTAACCTTGAGCAAGTTACTTAACCCCGATTGCTTAAAAAAAAAAAAAAGAACATGGAGTAGAAAAAGCTGAGATTGAAGCAGGGAGACCAACCAGAATGTGTGAGGTGATAAGGCTTGGCACAAGGGTGTTGGCCGTATCAGAGAAGGAATGTGGTATATATACAAAACATACTCTGAAGATAGAATTGACAGGTCCTTGCAAGAGATTGGATTGTAGGGGGGAGGGTTGTGATAAAGAGTAAGGAATGGAAGATGACACAGAGGTTGCAAGCCTGTGTGACTGGGAGAATGTAGTGCCCTCAGCAATAATAGGAAAGTTAGAAAGAAGGGATGGCTCGAAGAGAAAGAGAGTGAGGCCAGTTTTGGACAGGCTGAGTTTGAGTTGTCCAACAGGTAGTTGTAGATTCAAGGCTAGAGGTGACGGCTAGATAAGTGGATATTAGCATAGAGATGATAATCCACAGGAGCTGACAAATAGTGTAGAGAATGAAGTGAGTGGAATAGAACAGAAAAAAAAGCAAAGAGAATCCAGGACAGAGCCTAGGGAGACAGGGGGGTGTGACCTGGATGAAGATCCAGCAAAGGAGACTGAAGAAGCAGTCAGACAGGTAACAGGAGAACCAGGAGAGAGTGCAGCGTCATGAAAAACAAGAGATGAGAGTGTATCACGAAGAGGATGATCAACAGTGTCAATGGCCACAGAGAGATCGTCAAAGATGATTGACGATGCAGAGATTGGGAGAATACTGATAATTTTGGAGAAAGGATTTTCAATTGCACAATGAAATCAGAAGTGAAACTGCAGAGTTAAGAGAATAAGAAGAAAGGAAATGGAGGCATGAATTGTAGATGGTTTTCTCAAGAAGTTTTGCCACAAAATGGAGGAGAGACATGGGATGTTAGCTAGCAGAAATGGACAGATAAAGTGAGGATGAGGGAGAGATGGATGTGTTTTTAGGCAAAAGTGAAACAACCAGTAGAAAGGAAAAGGTCGAAAAGTGGTTAGAAAATCGAGGAGATAGAGTGAATAATTTTCTGGAGAAGAAAGGACAAAATGGGATCTTTTGTGCATATAAAGGAGTTTGCCTTGACAAAGAGGAAGGTGACCTTTTTCATATGAGACAGAGATGAAGGAGGAAATAAAAACAGAAGACATCAGAGAAATGTGTGAGAGGAGAAGAGGGAGCTCTTGGTGAATGGCCTCAATTTTTCAGTAAAATATGAAATGAGATTCTCACTGAGAGGTGGGGTTGAGGAAGCCATAGGAAGGTTGAGGAGGAATGCAAAGGTTTGTTTAGGCTGATGTGGTGAATGGGATAATGAATTAATTAGGGAGGTGTAAAAAAATTTCATCAGTTTCCCCAGGCACCTGAGATTATAAATTGCTGAGTAGGCATTAATCTGTATTGGTTAAAAAAAAGTTTCCACCTTTAGAGTCCCCCTATAAAAATGAAATTACAGATTTGGTCCAAAAAAAGAGAATCATACACAAGCAAAAATTTTACAAAAACAGTAGGATATTGACTTTCCTTAAACAACAGCTAATCAAAAATATCTATGGTGTAAGAAGAAAGACTTGTAATAGAAAGATCTGGCTTACTTCTCATAACCCATGTCTGGATGTCTTGAACCAGTGATCTCAGTGTGTAGTGTATATCAAACCATATTTAAAATTTAGATTTTTTTTAAGGTAATTCAGTTCAGGTGTGATTTCGTGCCTGATTTGCCAGAAAAGTTTCTTAACCCTGCAATTTGCCTTGACTATAAAACTGAATGCATGCATTAAAGGCGGGAGTCTCTGAGGCATGTGAGAAATATCCAATAGATGGTCACTCAATAAAGTTGGTCACTCAGAATAGTGAGGTGGCTTTTTGTGTTGAGAGATCACACAACAAATTAGATTTTTTTTAAGTAGCATTTTTTCTTTCTAGTGAAAAAAAATAATAAACAAGGATGGAGAAAATGTTTGGAGAATGAAGCTTTAAAAATAACAACTCATAGCCAAAATAGAGAAATGTTCCTTTCTCAGTATAAAGTCTCTGTTTACTTAACAGACTGTACACCGGCAGGGGAGGAAGTTTAAGTGTAGGAGGAAACCATCATTCACCTGCTGTGAGCAAAAGTTCAGTTTAGAAACTGAGAGAGTAGTATCTTAATAACCATCCTTTCTTCTGGTCCCTTCTGAATATTCTGTCATTTTCCCCATGAGAAGCTATTTCTTTCATTTTCTTCTAACAAGTTGGTTTTCCCAAGTCTTCTTCCTTATTGTTTTTCATAGGCTTTAGTTCTAAAAAGGTTTGGCACATGTTAAGTACCCACAGGGTAAAGAAAGCTTTTGAAACACACAAAAAGGCAAGTAGTCTGTGCCCTGAGGGATGTTTTCATGTTAAAACCTCTGGGCTCTGGCCTCATCCATTGTTCTATTGTCCCCAAGTATTTCAGGGAACACAACAAAGACTTAAACATCTGCCATGTGCTCAGCATCTGTGTTAGAGGCTTGGGATACAAATGTAAAAACAAAAATAATATAGTACTTGCCTTTAGAGAATTTACAATCTAGCAGAATGGTGAGAGGGGAAGTGGGGGGATTAGACAGGTATACATAAGACTTTTATTTCAGTTAGTATTATGCAAATGTACAGAGAGGTCAAAAAGAGAGGACTGGGAGATGGAGAAAGTGGGGTCATTTCTATTTGGAGGGATCAGTATACTCAGTATCAGGGATCGAGACCCAGAATGGAATTGAAACACCATATAGGCCAACCCCTTCATTTTACAGATTAGGAAATTAGACCTGGAGAACTAAAATGACTAGCCAAAGGTCACACAAATCAATCCCAGGGGAAGCAGGACTTGAACCCAGGTTGTCCTCTGATCCTTTCAATCCACTCTTGGTCACTATAGTACAGTAAATAGTATACTTAACCAAGGAAGATGCTATCCACCTCCAGAAAAAAAGCTGAAAAAGAGAAATATGTATATGATGGTCTTACATGTCTGTATATATTTGTATAGAAAAATAGATGTATATAGATATATGTGTATGTATGTATATATGTGTGTGTGCATATGCATATGTGTGTATGTGTGTGTATATGTATGTGTGTGTTTAATTGTAGCCTTCTGTAGGGCAGGGTGGGAAGGGAGGGAGTAAAAAAGTTTAAAAGTGCACAGCAGTGAACAAAAGAAAGCTCAGAAGGAGAGGAGCTGGGTAGCTTTGAAAACAATGTGTAGTATTTATTACGTAGATTTTAAAAAACAAGTAAACTATTTAAAACGGAAATTTATTGTTTTATATTGAATCTTCTCTTTGTGTTCTGCTGGAAACTTTTTTTCTTTTCTCATTTTGCTTAAGTTTAAAATGAATTAAAATTTTTTCCTTTAAAAAATTTTAGTTTTTGAAAAAAAATTGTATACTTGATCTTACAATCAAGGGAGGATAAAGCTGTCTATGAATTTAGAAAATCTGTGGGTCTTGAGAATAGCATTCAGTGCCTCAGAGTCATAATTTGCTGAATTGTCACAATAGCTTAAAAGCAGCTATCAGATGCAATGGATAAAGTTCTAAGCCTGGAATCTGGAAGACCTGAATTCAAATGTGGCCTCAGACACTTACCAGTTGTGTGACCCATGGCAAGCCATTTAGCTTCTGTTTGCCTCAGTTTCCTCAACTGTAAAATGGAGATAATAATAGCACCTAACTTGCAAGATTGTTGTGAGGGTCAAATGAGATAATTTATTGTAGCACAGTGCATGGCATATAATACATGCTATGTATTAGGTATTGTTAGTGATAAGTAGATAAACCACTTGCTCTGTACTTCTTAAAATTAAGCTTACTATATCATGGGTAAAAGACCCAACCAGCCAAGTCCTTGTCTTCTCTCCAAGGATTTTTTCCCTCTCTAAGAGGGATTTACTCTAAACATCCAAGTCATGTTAGTGTTCAACCATTAGGAGCCTGGCTGAGTCAAGTGGTTCCACTGCATAGTGCCTGAAGGCCCTTCTCCATCATCTCTGGGGATACTTGACACACAAAATGATAAAACTGATATTAGAGCTGGTGAGAAGTTTATACACTTAACCTAAGTCTCATAGAGTGCCATGCACCTTTGGAGGGCTCAATAAATATTTACCTGTTTGATACAGTAAAATAGTCTACCTCTACTAAGGTACCCAGAAAATACATGCAGCAGTAGCCAAAACTTCCTTTTTTACTGATTTAATATGGAACCTCCATTCCAAGACTCAGATAGGATTTAAGTATTTAACAGGGTTTTAGGTAAAATGATTTAATCAAGAGCTTTGGAAAGGAGGTGATTACTGAGGAACCTGAGATAACAATACTATAATAAGACTAGATATGTCTCGACTTGGGAGGCTGTGAAACACATGGGGACCAGAAAAACAAGATTTATTTTTAAAGGAAACACAGTTTCAGTCATAGATCAGAAGAACAGAGGTTTACCAAGCAGCTCCAGTCTCTAACTCCTACTGTGAGACGTGACAGTCTGGAGTGATTAACTTGTCCAAGTATTTTATCAGTCTGGTTTTCAGAGACTCTCAAAATCCCCTCATGGGGGAATCTTGTTCTCCTACTTTACCTCTCAAATGTAGTTGATTTGTTCTTAAGTGAAGGTAGAACACCCAAAGAACAGAATTTGAAGGAGCTTTTGCACTTGCACGTACAAAAAGTTTCTCCTCTACAGAAAGCAAGTCAGTGTGTCTGTTTTTCAGAAGCACTCAGGTAGCTATTACTCTGTATGGGATATCAAGAGCTCCAGAAAGGGGTTGCAGATGACATCTGTACTTATGCCTGTTGGAAAATGCATCTTACAAAAAGATAAATAAGACATTAGAGGTCAATTCTCTGTATAAAAGGCATTTAGTAAACAGAAAGATGAGAAAACCTGGGAAACTAGTAAAAGGAGTATGGACAACTTCTATAATCTGGAGAGAGAAAAATGTTGCAAATGTTTGTAGTTATGGTGCTATATCAAATCAACACATTTTCAGGCCACCAGATCTGTGGAGCAAACCCTGCTCACCCTTTTCTCTACTCTTACTCTTCCCCATCACTACCATTAATGCATGATGGGATCATAAATTATCGCATGATTAAAAGAATCACATATATAGGAAATGACATTATTTATGTGACTTTGAGCAAGTTAATTAAACCCTCTAGGCTTTAGTTTTTATCTCTCTACAAAAGGAGAGTTATGGATGATATGATTGCTATGTTCAAATATAGTTCTCGTGTCTTCTGCTTCTATTCAGACTAAGAAGCATGGAAGAGAGGAAAGCATGGCAGACTAAGTCATAGGGTCATATATTTTTATACCTTAGAGATCAAGTCCAACCCCTTATTTTACGGATGAGGAAACTGAAACACAGAGAGTTAAAAACCCAGGATCACTTAGCTGATGTAGTCTCAACCCAGCTCTTCCTGAATACAAGTCTAACACCCTATTTTGATACTAGTCTGTAAATTCTCCATGATTTAATTAAAATGAGAATAACTCTATAATACAATGTATTATTACAGGTTGCCAAGTATAAATAGCTGTAGTTTAAAGCTAGTCTCAATTTTATCACTTTGAATAAGTACCTCTATCTATGATAGAGGTACTAACTTCACTCATTTGTAACCAATTTCAGGCCTCCCTGTGGTTAAGTGATTGGCACACAGTAAGTACATATTAAATGCTTGTTGACTTGACTTGTTTTAGAAAAGGGGAGGATGATCTGAAACCAGTCTTCTGTTGACAAGTTTCTCAAAACTTAGCCAGGCTTATCTCAGGCCACAGACAGATGGTCATCCCATACCCCAGGCCTTTCCAAAATGGTGAATTCTACCAGAGCTTGTATTCTTCTGATATAGCCATGGAGAACCCAGAGTCACTTAAAAGAGAGGAGCTGTTGAGGATAAGCCAAGTGATCATGAGCTTTTTGTATAACTCTATTTTTCCTACTCTGATCCCTATGGCTTTAGTGGGTAGTTTGAAGAAGAGATAGGCCATATGTGAATAGGGGCTTCTGCCACCTTGACCACTTAACTATCCTCAATGTAGCCAAGCAGACACTGTAGCTGAAGGCTTTCTGGAATTATGCCAGGGAGCAACCATTCATTCATTGAATCAGTTAGGTAGCTAGCTCTTCAATAAGTATTTATCAAGTGCCATGCTCTGAAATCTCAGACTTATTTGTTCTTGGCACCTACAAAATTTCCTCCTTTAGAGAGAGTAAGTCAGTTTGTAAGTTTTTAGACTTATTTGACTCCCTGTTTTATTCTGTAGGAGCTATCAAAAGCTCTAAGAAGGATTTGAAGATCTCACTTCTTATACAACTTGGAAAATGCATCTTAATGTAAAATGACCAATTAAGGGATCTAAGTTCTTGCCTAAGAAAAGTAGGTAACAGGACTGTATTTGTGGCAGTGTGGTATAGTAGAAAAACTACAGGTCTTAGAAACAGAAGATTTGGGCTCTATTGTTAACTCCAATAGGTAGCAAATTTACTTACTTGAGTAAGTTCCAATTTCTCTCAGCCTCCTTTTCTGCATCTATAAAATGGCTGTAATAATATTTGTGCTTCATTTATCTGCAGATTGTTGTAAGGAAGACAATCTATAAACTTCAAAGGATTATACAAATGTGATCTTCTCTGACTCAAGTCCAGTTTCTTTTCTTTTCTTTCTAGAATAGAGGAAGCTTGATCATGTTTTGTGGGAAAAGTCAGTTCAAGATAAGAGAAAGTGAACATGAGGGGGGAAATGAGAAAAAGAGGACAATTTAAGAAGTAGCTCTTGGAGGAGGCAAGAGAGAAGATCAAAAGAACAAGTGGAAATTAGCTTTAGAAAAATGGGAAGAAACTCCTTACTCTAGTACATGAAGAAATTCAGAGATAATGGGTAAAAGCCTGATGATTTAAAAGACCTGTGGGTGACTCAATGTATGCAGTTGTTTTGATATGAGATCATCTGCCAAGGAAGGTGAGTATGTGACTATAGGTTTGGGGAGTTTAGAAAAAGCTATGAATGAACACTATAGGAAAATCAATAGGGAGTTAATCTCTATAGATTAATAATTAATGATAGATTATAATAATATAGATTAATAAAAATGAATAACCAAATTGTAATGCAGCAGAGAAGACCAAATATAAGTTAGACAATATGAAATGGTAGTAGATCACATGGTGGTGTTGATTTCTCTATCAGTAAAGGGTCTTGTGGGAAGAGAAATATCAAGTATAGAGGTGAAATTGACATAGTAAACATGGTGAAAGGGCAAGGGGATGAGGGAATGTAGTATAGAGTCACATTGAAGTAACTGGCCATGGGGTCTAGATTGGTGTCAGAAGATTCCAGGTAAATTGGGAAAATAGAAGAGAAGGGCCCTTATGATCCTGATGAGGATGAAGAATAAGTGAAGTAGCTGCAAAAGAGTAGGATAAGTGAGAAATAAAACTTGTCAGAACAAAGAGTTGGAATTCTAAATCAAGTAGTACATAATACTGGGTCCAAGCTCTAGCTTTGTTATTAAATAGATGGTTCCAGTTCAAGGCAGACCAACCTCTTCTGGCCAAATTTTTAGATCAGGAGGATGATGTAGGTAAGATTTGTCTAGATTTTAACAAAACTTTTGAAGAGTCTCTTTTGCTATCACTGTGAATTAGATTCAGATGTGGCCCAAAACAATTAAATGGATTTGGAACTGGTTGAATGATGGGACCAAAGACCCTTATTACCCTCAAGCCAGAGGAAGATCCCTAGTCTACTTCCCCAGAGATTTATTCTCGGCCTTGTTTTATGGGATATTTTTAATTAATGACTTAAGTGAAAACATAGATAATAAACTTATAAAATCTGAAAATGGCACCAAGTTGGAAGGAATAGCCAACACACTGGATAGCAAAAGTCAAGATCCTGAAGGACAAGCTAAATCATAATTCCAAATATAATAAAATGAAATATAATGGGAAGAAATGTAAAGTCTGATACTTGGATTCCAAAACAACAGCAGAAACAATAACAACGACTCTGGCTCAGAGATTTAAAGCTCTTTAATGGTCATTGAGTACAACTCCCTCATTTTACTGATGAGAAATTGAGGCACAGTGAGTTTAAATGGCTTGTCCAACATCACAGAGGCAGTAAGTGAAAGCTTGCAACCAAAGCCAATTCCTCTAATTCTAAAGCCCATGCCTTTTCCACTGGACCAAACTGCCTTCCTTCCACAAGTACAATATAGAGGTGTGTGACTGGAAGATATTTCTAAAAAACAAAATCTATGAGTTTTAATGAACTGAAATTTCAGTATTATTCAACAATGTAATCTGGTAGCTGATGATACTAACAAGACTTTAGGCTAAATTGAAAGAAAATAACAAGACTTTAGGCTGAATTCACTTCACAGTGAAGGAAGTAATAGAAATTGTTATATAATAGAATATTATATTATATATAATAATAGATATATATTATATATAATATTAAATACTATAAATATAATGTTTAAATAATAGAAATGCAATAGAAACTGTGATCTGCCTTAGTGTGACTTCATCTAGAGTAACAGTAGATAGTTTGTGATCAAGTCCAATGAAGAGTTAATAACTAGGTCAGTTGCTTATATAAATAAATGAAATTGGGTACATTGGGTTCTTCCTCCTCAAATTGAATTTTAAAAGCCCTTTCCTCCAGGAATATTATTCTAAATGACACCTTAATATTATCAGGAGTTTTGAAGTTTAAGAGAGGTATTGGTGAATGTAATAATCATGAACTTGATGCTGGAGGGTTTTCCAGAAGGATGCAGTCCAACAATGGAAGCCATTTCCCTTCAGTTCCCAATCTTCCCCCATACTGCTGAGTCTTGCCAGTAACAAACCCCCAGTGAGAAGCAGGCCCTTGTAACTCCAAACTTTCCATATTGGGGGAACATGATATTCAGTTAGCATAAGACAAGTGTAGTGGTCAAAAGAAAACAATGTAACCACTGACATTGCTTTCCTGATTCAACATACCTATTAGCAGTATTGAGGTAGGGAAATAGAAGACAAGATTGAAGAAATTACCCCAAAATGAAAGATTTTAAGAAAATACCAGGAGTACCATTTATAGTATATTCTAAGAATACTTATACTGAGAAAAAGGATTAAAAACTAAGTTATATGATTGATTTAGAAAGGAGAAATGCAGTCAAGTACAAATGACTTTTGGTCCATTACCCAGAGGAGATTGGCAGTGATAATGAAACCAGTGCTATCTGTACTAAGAGTTTGGGGATTAAATGCACTGAACAATTTAAGCAGTATTTTAGAAATGTAAAGTTCTCAGTAGGCTTATTCCAAGTCAAGGAGACCTTATTGAAGAGCTTGGATAGAACACGCCTATGGGAATAAATGTTTCCTTCTTATCATGGTTTAGCAATATCTTGGAATGTAATAAGGAATGAAGTCTCACTTTAAATTGATTTTTTATATAAGAAACAATGCAAATGATGTCCAACCTGAGGGTCTTCTCTGAATGAAAGAATGTAGGTTTTCTAAGAAATCAGAAAAGAAGCCTTTCTATGGGCTATTCCTCACACTGGGAATATCTATATGACCCTGGGCACATAATTGGTTTATAGAACTAAAAATTAGATGAGACTTTACAGGTGACCTAGGTCTAGCCCCTTCTGATAAAAATTCTGAGACCCAGAGAAGGAAAGTAGGCAAACCACCATGGTCATCCAATTAATACATCATCAGGAACTTTGTCTCTTTCCAATGCACTATCCTTTCCTATAGCTATCTCCACCATGTCAAGGATGTGTTCCCTTCTCATCTCTCTGCCCCCTGGCAGATGTTAATGGTTATGATTCATGTTAATGGTAGAGCTTTAGTGGGCATATATGTTTCCATCTGTGTGTTTACACACATACATATGTGTTTTGTGTATATGTGTACATGCATGCATAGAAGTATATATTATGCATATATGTATATATACATGTGTATCTGTGTATATAAGTGTATTTGTGTGTATAAATGTTTGCATTAAGGACACATAAATATACATGCACATATTAATATGCATGTATGTGTACATTACATGGTTGTTTGTCTCCCCGAGTAAAATCTCAGTTCCTTTAAAGCAGAGGTTGGTTGTTTATTTTTTCCCCCGAACTGACACCTAACCATTGTTTTTTGACTTGACAAACTCTCTGCACTCCTCATCTATAAAATGAAGGTAATATCAGCCCTATCTACCTCACTGGGTAGGTGGGCTCAAATGAGATGTTGCATATGAAATAATCCTGATGTTCTGAGGAACAAATGAGGTAATAGGCATGAAAGCACTTTCTAAACTGGAGAGTGTTATACACATAGAATATACCACTATCACTAAGAGAAAAATCCTTTCACTTCAGGGACCTCCTCAGCTTAGAAATGGGTTGAGGCTGGTGCACATCAATTTCTGGGATATTTTTATGTCTATTCCTGCTCTTAATTCCACTCTAGTCCATGAATCCCTCCTCTACAGAGGTACACTGTTCATTTCAAAGACACCTTCGTTCTATTCCTCACCCACTCAACTGCAAATTCGCAGGCATGACATAGCTCTCTGCCCCTCAGGGGTTGTCATGAGCTTTCTTTCTGGCATACGAGTTACAAAGGATTCATGGATAAATCTGTTACTAACTCCAGAAGGATTTGGGGCCTTATATATTTCCAGTGGTACAGATGGCTTTAGCAAGAATTACACAGGGAACATTGTTTTGACCTTGCCTGAAAGAACTTCTGGGTTTGGGTTCCAAACACAGGGTCACATGCTGTTAGATTGCCTTTATTAGGTTAGAGATCACATTGCAAACCACTGGGAAAAGAGGAGTCGCAGTCTAGGGAATCCTTGTTGTCTATTTTTCTCACATCAGAAGAGTAATGGTCAAGAGATCTGGCTAGTCAAGGAATGTTTTCAAATAGAGGGTGTATATCTTAACCCATGTCCTTCTCCTGTACTTTTCTCTGTTAGTGTCAAGAAAAAAGGTTAGGGTTCAATGCCATTGTAGCTTCTCTCAGAATGTGCAAAATACAAACTTTTCCTGAGTTAGAATCCTTTGCCAAAGATACAGGAAATTCTGCATCGCCACAAAGAATTTACTTTTTTGTTCAATTTATATGACTAAAATTTCAGAGTAGAACCCACCTTTCTATAATTCCCAGGGGGAAAAAAAATGGGAAATTACCTACAGAATGCTAAACCATCCACATGCATAGTGAAAAAAAAAATCAGCCAGTCATCCAGATGTTTCAAAGTATCTTGATGCTTGGCTAGACTAGGTAGATAAAAGGAGGACAATGAATGAATCTTACTTTTCATCTAAGATGTTTTGTCATTGAAAAAATGTAGCTTTTCCTCCATTGAAAAACATACGTGAATTCTTCCTCTATTGAAAATAAAGTGAATTTTTAAAGGGAATTAGTCTATATAAACAAAAAAGACAATAATTGTCTATGAAGCTCTTATATCGATCTTTCATAAACCATCTAATAACAAAAAAGTTAATTAAGCCTCCAGGAGAAAATAGTATTAGTTATTATCAAGGGCAATAGACTCCCAGTTGAAATGAAAAGGAAATAAACAAAAGTCCTATATTTATTTCTTAACAATTCTAGATACCAAAATTTATCTTATTTACAAAATCACAGTGAGAGAAAAACAGACAGAAACAGTGAGACAGCATAAAAGTTAGAGGTAGAGACAAAGACAGCATGCAAAATCATTTGAGGGGATGAAGAGGAGTGAGAGAGGAAAGTAGAACAGGGGAAAGAAATAGGACAGGAGAGGGAAAGGGAACATAAGAAAACACACCCTTAAAATGTAGCAACAGTGACTTTAGAAATGGATGAAGAGAAATAAAGGGGTTTGTTTCTTCCTTTCAAATTAATATTCAGGATTTTCTAAGGGTAGGGCCAATATATATTATTTTAATCCCTTGCATTGCAATATTTGAATATTAGTAAACCTAGAAATCTCATTTTTTAAAGGAATTCCAGTTGTCCATAAGGCAATTTGAATCATATAATCTTTTTTTAAATTTCATTAAAGGAATTGCAAAAGTATTTAGCTTCTAGGTAATTAATATATGTTTCTCTTTACTAGGATGATTGATGACTGTGCTTGGAAAAGCTTTTTAGACTTTGAAACCCAATAGGGAATACCGGCTGACGAAAGTCCCGTGCCAAGTTATCAAGTAACTCAAGATAGCAAAGTGGAAATGGATCTAGCATGAGCACCACCGTCCTCCTGTATCCCAGGAGCACTTCCCATTATATCAGGCTGCAATAAGATCCACTGGACATGCCATTTTTCATGCTGGAGTCAGTTCTTAAGCTGTTCCATGAGAAATGACTCAACCAAAGGTTATTATAATTCTTAGCTTGAATTATGGGGCAATCTAGTGTGTGTGTGTGTGTGTGGGGGGTGCCTTCTGAATTTATCATCTTTTGCCATCATTTCCATTCCTTTCTCTGTGATTCTTATTTTAGCATGTTTCTTCTCTTTTCCTGGAAAGGTGTCCTTTCTTGGTGTTTACTTTTTTTTTACTACATTATTTTATAGTGTGACTCAATTCAGTCCAATTAGGAAAATATTTTTAAAGTGACTGCTCTATTAAAAGATACCAGAGAAATAGTCCTTGTCCTCAAGGAGTTTATTTTCTACTGAGGATTTTTTTTAAAAGGTGGAGTGAAAGGGGGAATGGAGAGATTAGACAAAGAAAACTTGAAATAGGAGAAAGCACAAACACCTGGGGTGGGGAAGAGACTCCAGGAAAATTTTAGGAGGAGATAGCAACTGAGCTGACACTTTTAAAGCTGATGAATGACTCTAAAAAGGTGAAGATGAAGACAGTACAGGGGAAAATTCTCACAATGGAAGGAGACTGAATATAAAATTTGGAGGACAGCTAGTATAATAGCTTAACTGAACACAAAGTCAATCAATCAATCAATAAACATTTAAGTCCCCACTATGTGTCTGGCACTTTGTTAAACACTGGTGATGCAAAAGGAGATAAAAGATAATCTATTGGGGCAGCTAGTGGTACAGTGAATAGAGCACCAGCCCTGCAGTCAGGAGGACCTGAGTTCAAATCTGGCCTCAGACACAACACAAAACTAGCCTTGTGACCTTGGGCAAGTCACTTAACCCCAACTGCCCTATCCCCCCCCCTCCAAAAAGCAAAAAATAAAAATAAATAATCTATGTCCTCAAAGATCTTACAATCTAATGTATACGAAAATAAAATAGTGTATAATAAGGTGAGAAAGGTAGGTTGAAGCTAAATTGTAGATGGTCTTAAAATGTCATACTGAGGAGATGACATTTTACCCTAGAAGTAATAGGGAGTTTCTGAAGTTTTTTGAACTGGAGAATGAGTCATACCCATAAACCAGGAGAACCTGTAATTGACACTTTCAGGTTTACTCCCTACCATAATTACTCAGTAATCTCTCCATCCTTTAAGGTCTATACAATACACATATTCCACTCAGTCAAAATTTTGGTAGTTGTTGGATACAGACTTCCCCTTTTCTCAATGAGTTCAATACCCAGCTCACAATCTTTCTCTCCTCCTCATACTAGAGGACTTCAACATATATATAGACACTCCCTTAAACATGCTCACTATTCAGTTCCTCAACCTACTGTTATGGGAATGGAAATTTAAGATCTTCCCTGTCCCTAGGCCCTTTCATAGGCTTAAGTGCACCTGGAGCCTCCAGTGGGAGTCTTGGTTTTTGGGAATGCTTTTTGATTGGGCAATGGGTCAAGAAGGTTGTTACATTCTCTAAGCCAGGAGAAGGCTATATAAACCCTGATGTGAGGCTTTGCTTTGGGGCTCACTTTGAGAAGTGTTGTATGATTTGACCAGATGAGACTCTGGGCAGCTGTTGAGCCCCTAGGCTTTGAAAACCCAGATGTTGGTGCTTACCTCTCTGGTAACTGTGACTAGGTATGGATGTAATGGTCAGACAGTTGGAGGCCTGTCTGCTTGATCTGTTTCTGTCTTCTTGTAACTTCTGCTTGTAATTTGTTTGTATTCTCTGAAGTTTGGGGTGGTGACCTTTTCTCCCTGAACTAGGCAAATGACATATGTTTCATTGAAACAAGATTGTTAACCCATTTTGAGTTGCTTTCCTTTAGAAAAGCAGATCTAAGAACCTGTGTTAGCAGCCACGTTGGTGATGCTGGGGTGCTTGCTGCTATACCTACTCACTCCAATAATCTATTCTTCCACCCTTTCTCAATGATATACAAAGATGGTCTAACCTACGATCTTAACATCACCCAAAAATGCACCACCTCCATGTTCAAGAACTTTGAAATCCCCTTATCTGTCCATAATCTATTGGCTTTCCATCTATCCCTCTTCCTTCTCATATCAAACTTCCAATCCCTTGACCTCTCAGTTCTTTCCCAAGTCATTTTTCTTTCATTAGTCACTATCTCCTCTTTTCTCCATCTTGAATCCTTGGTCAGCCAGTTCAACTGTACATTGTTCTTTTCTCTCAAGTCCCTGCCCCACTATTGATATCACTGATTATGCCTTTCTAAGTCTTAGCCTTGGCTCACTCCCACCATCTACTACTCATGCTCCTATATACTTGCCTCTTAGTAAAGGTAGAAAAAAATCACTAAAAATTTATGTTACACAACCTGAACTGGGTGCTCATTGATGCTAGGCAATCCTTCTACAACTCCCTTATCAACTCATTGTCTCACTCTCCACAGCAGTTCTTCCAAACCTTTTCATCCCTCCTCTAATTTCCCATAGCCCCTGTTTCCCCAAAACCTCTCAGCTAAGACCTTGGCTCATCTTTTACTAGAAGAAAATTGAAGGCATTCACCTAGTTCCCTCTCTCTCTCTCCCACCTTCTCCTCTTTCATCACTCAGATGACTAGTGCTGCAACCATCTCCTCTTCCACTCCCGTCTCAAGTGAAGTGGTGGTCCTACTCCTCGCCAAAGAAAACTCCTCTACCTACACAAGTGGTCCTGTTCTACTTCATCTCTTCTAATAATTTTCCCCTTCTATGTTTCCCACTCTCTCACTCATCTTCAATCTTTCCCTGTCTACTGCCTCCTTCCCTACTGCCTACAAACATGCTGATGTCTACCTCATCCTCAACAAACTCACCTAATCCTCCCATCTCCCTTATCCATAATCCTTATCTCCCTTTTTTCTTCATTCAAAAAAATTTTATTTTTAACATCCTTTAAAATTTTGACTTCTAAATGCTCTTTTCCTATATACATTGAGAAGTAATATAGAAATTATACATGTAAAAGTATGCAAAATATATTTCTCTATTATCTAAGTCACAAAAAAATGAAAACATGATTCTTTACACTGTCAGTTCTCTCTGGGAATGGAAGGCATGTTTCATAATGTGCCTGTTGGAATTGTATTAGATCATTGTCTTGATTTGAGTAGTTAAATCATTCACAATTGATCATCAAAATATTGTTTTACTGTGTACAATGACCTCCTGGTTCTGCTTATTGCACTCTGCATCTATTCATAAAGGTTTCCCCAGGTTTTTCTGAAACCATTGTCCTCATTATTTCTTATAGCATAATACTATCACATCGCAATCATATGCAACAGCTTGTTCAGCCTTTTGCCAACTGATAGATAATCCCTTAAATTTCTAGTTCTTTGCCACCAGAAAAAGAATTACTATAAACATTCTTGTACAAATAGGTACTTTACCTTTGATCTCTTTGTGATACAGACCTAGAGGTGGTATTGCTGGGACAAAGGAGATGCAGTTTTATAACCCTCTGAGCAGTTACAAATTTCTGTAGAATTATTGTGCATTTTCCCACATCCCATTCAGAATTTGTTGGTTTTTTTTGTCATGTTAGCCCATCTGATAAATATGAGATGATATTGTAGTTGTATTAATTTGCATTTCTCTAAACAATAGTAATTTTCAGCATTTTTTTAATGACTAAGGAAAGTTTTGATTTCTCCTGTAAACTCCCTGTTTATATCCCTTGATCACAATGGGAATCTTATTCATTTTTTCACGCATGCCACGGATTAAATGACAAGGCATTTGGTTACCTTAAGAGAGTCACAGTTACTCCCACCATTTACTTGCACTTAACTGAATTTCTTTACAACCTCATCAATATCAGCACAGGCTCTTGTGATGCTTTTTTTTTTTTAAATTAAGGTGACTCCAATTCTTTATGCTTCACAGTGGCCATCCTAATGGCCATCATGCAGCAGCATGAGAAACATCAGGAAAACAGCTGAGTATGTGATACATTTCTGCAGCCCAGTCAACGATTTTTTATCACACCTCAGGCCCATCAGATGGCTAAGTGGCCATCCATAATCTTATTGCATTCCATTTGCCTGGGGATCATAGTTAATACCAAGGCTCTACCAATACCATCTGCCCCACGCAGAATCTTCTGGGTCAACCAGCATACCTCTCCCTCCCTGAAGGGAGATGGGAGGACAATACTAAATCTTTATACCTTTAGAGGCCTCTTCAGAGAGGAGAGATTATCTCTGTCGATGGGGGCTAAATAAGGACTCTATGAACTGCATCTAAGGGCCTCAGAATCAGTCTAGTCAGCTGGGAGACCTTACATTTATGAGAAATCTCTCTAGTATGAATTCTCTGATGCACTTTAAAGCAGTGTCCTCAGTCTAAAGACCTTCCCACATGTAATACACTCAAAAGATTTCTCTCCAGAATGAATTTTTTGATACTGAGAAAATTGTATCCTCAGTCTGAAGGGCTTCCCATATTCATGATATTCATGAAGTGTCTATTCAGTATGAGTTGTCTGATGTAGTGAGATCTACATTCAAGCAGAAGGACTTCCCTCATACAGCACATTCAAAAGGTTTTTCTCCAGTATGAATTTTTTGAAGTTGAATAAGATCTGAGTTGTGTTAGAAGGTCTCCCAAATTCATATTCATAAAGAATTTTTCCACTATGAATTCCCCAGTGGACAGTTAAGTTATATCTGCTTACTGAAGACCTTCCCACATTCACTACATTCATAAGATTTCTTTCCACAATTAATTCTTTGATGCAGAATAAATGCTGAGTTGTAGAGGAAAACCTTCCCACACTCCTTCAATTCATGAAGAGTGTCTCCAGTAGGAATTTCTGATGTATAATAGGGTCTTACTCCTGAAGATCTTCATTTATATTGTTTCTCTCCACTATGAATTTTCTGATGAACAGGAAGTTGTGCCTTCCTCCAGAAGGCTTTCCCATATTCACTACATTCATAAGGCTTCTCTCCAGCATGAATTCATTAATTTTTAATAAGGCCACACTCCTTACATTTATGAAGAATATCTTCAAGTTGAATTCTCTGATTGACATAAAGTACTGTCCTCAGTCTAAAGGTCTTCCCACACGCATTACACTCTTAATGCTTCTCTTGTGAATTAATTCTTTGATGATGAGGAAATTGAATCTTCAGTCTGAGGAGTGTAAGGACCTTACATTCATAAGGTCTCCCTCCAGTATGAATGCTCTGATGTTGAGTAAAACTAAGTCTGGCAGAAGGTCTTTCCACATACACTATATTTATAAGGTTTCTCTCCAGTATGAATTCTTTGATGTCAAATAGGTTCTGAGTTATAGGGGGAAAACCTACCCATACTCTTTACATTCATAAATAATCTCTCCAGTATGAATTCTCTGATTCACAGTAAGTAATGTCTTCTTCCAAAAAGTCTTTCCACATTCATTATATCCATAAGGTTTCTATCCAGTATGAATTCTCTGATGTTTAATAAGATCTGAGTTGTAATAGAAGGGCTTCCCTACACTACTTACACTTGTGAAGAATCTTTAAAGAATGAATTCTCTGATGCACAATAAATTTTATCTTACTGCTGAAGGCCTTCTTACATTAACTACACTGATAAGGTTCCTCTATAGTATGAATTTTTCATGTCACATATGGTGTGCCTTCAATCTGAAGGCCTTCCCACATTCATTACATTCATAAAGTTTCTCTCCAGTATGAATTCTCTGAGGCTGAATAAGATCTGAGTTGCAATGGAAGGCCTTCCCAACTCCTTACATTCACAAGTAATCATTCCAGTATGAATTCTCTGATGAACAGTAAGTTGTGTCTTACTCCTGAAGGCCTTCCCACATTCATTACATTTATTAAATTTCTCTCTAGTATGAATTCTTTGATTTTCAAAAAGTTCAGGGTTGCAGAAGAGGGTCTTCCCATATGCATTAGATTCATGAGGAATCTCTTGAATATGAATTCTCTGATGGACATAAAGTGGTGTCTTCTGTCTAAAGGCCTTCCCACATTCATGATATTCAAAATGTTTCTCTCCAGATGAATGTTCTTATGTCAAGTAAGATTTGCCTTCATATTGAAGGTCTTCCCACATATAGTACATTCATAAGATTTCTCACCACTATGAATTCTTCGATGTCGAGTAAGTTCTGAGTTCCAGTGGAAAGCTTCCCCAAATTCTTTACATTCATAAAAAAATCTTTGGTATGAATTCTTTGATGCACAGCAAAGTGTTGCTTGCTCCTAAAGGACTTCATATATTCACCACATTTATGAAGTTTCTCCTTTCTTTGCTCTCTGGACAGTTGCTTCTTGGAATATCTGTTTCTGGTATCCAAGATGCTTCCTTTCTTTCCAAGTGGTAGATGACATCTGGCTTGAAAACTGCAAATCCCAAAGAGACCAAGTTCCTATAGTTCTGCAGCATCTCATCCTTGTACAACTTCTTCTGAGATAGGTTCAAATATCTCCACTCCACCCAGGTAAATTCTACAGTCACATCCTTAAATGTCACTGATTCCTTTCCTGGCCATCAGCACAAGAGCCATCCCCTCTTCCTCAAGGCTCCCACCTATAGGGGCAAGGCAGAGGCCACAGAAGGCAGAGACCAGGAGTTCATTCCCTCAGCCTGTGCACAGGGGAAAGGACTGAGACATGAGAGGAAGATGACAGGACTTTCCAGGATCACATGCCTGACCCCTGACCCCCACCCCCCATACCTTCACTTCTATAGTTTCCAATCACATCATCTAACCAACACTGCTCTCTCCAAGTTACCCATGGTCTCCTAATTGCCAAATCCAATAGCTTTTTGCAATTCTCATTTTTCTTGACCTCTCTGCAGCATTTGACACTGCTGATCACCTCTTATTACTGTCTTCTCTCTAGGTCTTTAGACATCACTCTTTCCTGGTTCTCCTCTTACCTGTCTGAGCACTCATTATTCTTCTTTGTTGGATCCTCACGCAGTTCATGACCACTAATAGAGGGTGTTCCATATAGTTCTTTCCCGGGCCCTCTTTTTTTCTCCTTCTATACTATTTCATTTATCAGCTCCTTTGTATTTAATTATCACCTCTATGCTGATGATCAAATCTACCTGTCCAGTTATAACCTTTCTGGTGATTTCCAGTCTCACATCTCTAACTGCCTTTCAGACATATCAAACTGATAGCCAGTTAGACATGTTAAACTCAATATGTCCTAAACTGACCTCATTATCTTTCTCTATTACTTCAGAAGACAACACTATCTTCCCAAGCCTCAAACTTGCCACCTAGATAACATTTTCAACACTTCCTATCTCCCACCTTCCCATATATAATTTGTGGTCAGGGCTGGTTGATATCATCTTTGCTACATCTCTTGAATGCCCCAACCCTTCACTCCTCTGTTACTATCACCGCTCTGGTGCAGGGTCTCATTACCTCATATCTGGACTACTGCTGCTGGATCTGCCTGCCTCAAGTCTTACTCCACTCCAACCCATTCTCCATTCAGCCACCAAACCATTTTCCCTAAAGTACAGATTTGATTATGTCACCCCTCTATTCAATAAATTCCAGGAGCTCCCTCATGGATCAAATACAAAATCCTGTTTGGCATCTGAAATCCTTCATAATCCAGTGCCCTTATACATTTCTTGTCTCCTTACACCTTATTCCCTAACACACACTCTTCAATACACTGACACTGACCTCCTTGTTGTTCCCCCCAAAAGACTCTCCTGTCTACTATGATCATTTTCTCTGGCTGTATTCCATGCCTGGAATACCCTCTTTCCTCATCTCTGCTTCCTGGCTTCCCTGTTTTCCTTTAAATCCCAACTAAAATCTCACAGTATTTTAATTTAAAATTTAATTTAAAATTCTACAGGAAGCATTTCCCTCTACTTCTCAATTTGAGTGTGTTTCCCCTGTTAATTATTTCCTATTTATCCTGTGTATACCTCATTTGTATATATTTGCTTGCTTGTTGTCTCCACCATTAGATTGTGAGCTCCTCAGGAGCAGGGATTGCCTTTCTTTGTACACCTACTGTATATAGTGGACACTTACTAAACACTTTTTGACTGACTGACTAGTTCGTTTTGCAGCTTGGTCAAAGGCTAATTGGAGAGGGGGAAAAGGAGATCATGGAGAATAATTGGAAGAGGATTATAGTAGACCAAATGAGATGTGCTTATGGCCTCAACTAGGTGTAAGAATACTAGAAAAGAGAGGGCAAGTATGTCCAAACAGAGGACACTTTTGTGATAGCAAGAATTTAGGGTTGTTCAAGGGCAGAGGGAAGAAATCATAGCATGATGGCACTTGGGCTTGAGCTTCTCCCTTGTTGCTAAGTCTATAAGACTAGAGCTGTTAATACTTTATGGAGATCTCCATTTTGCTGGTATAAAGGAGATCCATGATGGGAGGAGAAATAGTTTTGGCTGACCTAAAACACCTAGTCCCTAATATTCCTGCTTTCTTGTAAGAGTGACAAGAGGAGATCGAAGTCTAGGCACTTGAACTTACTCTATGCTGATCCTCACTGTCTAACACAGACACTTCAATTGATTTTTCTTTAACAAATTCAACAATTCTTTAACAAATTTATAGCTTCTGTAAACCCTCAAACTCTATTTTCTATTCCATTATATAGTAATCACTAGACCCCATGGACTTCTTTATCACACACCTTAGCATTATTTCCTATACATTCTACTATATTTACATAATCTCTTATATTCTTGTCTTTATGACAAGGTTTTATGACCTCTTTACTACTCCAAGAATTAGACTTGCTTATGTTATGTCCATTTGTCCTTCAACTCTTATCCTTCAATTAACACTCCATTGTACAAATGACCTTCTCAATGACCATTGATATTAGAGTCTATATACTAATGAGCAGGGTATAAGTAACAGACAAATTTCTTTGAAACTTAATCCAAAGAAATGATTATGAACTTACAAGGATTACCAAGTTTTAGTAAATGAGATTATTCTGCAAAATACCAAAGGAAGGGAATACTTTGTTCTAAAACACATTCAGATGAGGGGTTGTGTATATGTCAAAGTAAATCAAAAAAGTATTTGCATGGTAGGTGTTAAAGCTATAGAGAGAAAAGCAGTAGTAATATGGTTGTAGGAGTTTATTACAGACAAACTGGTCTGACAGTAGGCATGAACAATGGCTTACTAATACATATTACAAAACTGATACAGAAGTTTATGCATCATATAATAATGATATTAAGCACTGAGAATCTGATGGAAAACTCATCCCATTAAAAGCAGGTCATCTAATAGATTCTTTACTTTTTAAAAAATCAATATCAGCTCATAGGAGTTTGAGAAAACAATGAATGAGGGGAGCAATTATTATGAGCTTAATTCAATTCTGAATTTAATAGAGAACTGATTAGTGAAGCATATATACCAAGAACCTTGGGAGAAAGTATACATAAGATTTTGATTCAAAATAGTCAAGGATGTTCAATGACTCATGATCTAGAGGCTAACCTGCTGGTGATGAGGCTATTTGTACTTATCTAGGTTAGTCCTTAAACAACATGTCACCAGAAACCAAAACCTTAAAGAAATTTCAGTTTTATTGGATGAAGAGAGGAAGAGAAAGAAAAGAAGGAAGGAAGGAAAGAAGGAAGGAAGGAAGGAAGGAAGGAAGGAAGGAAGGAAGGAAGGAAGGAAGGGAGGGAGGGAGGGAGGAGGGAGGGAGGAAGGGAAGGAGGGAGACAGGAAAGAAAAGGAAGGAAGGAAAAGAAAGGAAGGAAGGAAAGAAGGAAGGAAGAGAGAGGAAGGAAAGAGGGAGGAAGGAAGAAAAGGAGAGAGGAAGGAAAGAAAGAAGGGAGGAAGAAAAAGAAAGGAAGAAACAAGCATTTATTAAACTCCTGTGATGTGCCAGGGAATGAGTGCTTTACAAAGATCTCATTTAAACCTCACAACAATCCTGGGAAGTTGGTGGTATTATTATCCCCATTTTACATTTGAGGAGACTGAGTCAGATAGAGGTTAAATGACTTGCCTACAGTCATTTATCTCAGGCCAGATTTGAATTCAAGTTTTCCTGACTCAAGGCCCAGAACTATCCACTGTACCTCCTAGCTACTTCTAAACCTACAGAACTTGTGATCTTCTGACATAACCTTAACTAAAATACAGTCACCTCCACAAAATGATGAGTTAGCATCATAATAGAGTGCCAGTCTCAAAATGAGGAAGACCTTGTTTGCTCTTATGTTGGGAGGGAGAAAGAAAGTAGTAAAAAGTACAAAGAACAAAGATTCAATAGTCTTAGAACTGATGACATCTTAAGAGAGTCATTGAATTGTTAATGTGGCAAGGGGCCTTAGAACTTATTTAATCCCTAATTCTTTATTTTAAAGATGAGAAAACCAAGGACTGAAGAGTCAGCATGGGTTTCCTATGTCTCCACAGCTAAGGGCAGAGCTGGGAGTATGACCCAAGTCTTTGGATTCTCTTTCCAGTGATCTTTCTACATAGCCTCTGCAGAAAGGAAGCAAAACAACTCCACTTCTGTGTGACTTCTATATTCTCTCAAGGACACTGATTTTCCTACTGTAACGGTTAGAATAATATTTATTAAGAGGAAGCTGACATCAAAGATAGATGAGGAGATAGTAAGAAAGCACTGAACTGCTTTAAAATAGTTCAAGTCTCAAGGCTTAGGCTTATGGAAACCTAGGGTATTGGAAAAATTTTCAGACATGATCACAAACACTTTGTCAGTAACTTTTGAGATATCATCAAAGAATGGGGAAAACCAAAACATTGAAGATAAGTAAAATGTTATCATTTTTTTAAAAAGGTAGATTCCAAAATAATCATGATGGTGAGTCATCAAAATTTTATGAATATATATTTTCTTAGATTTTTCTTTTTGGAGGGGGGAAGGTAGGGCAATTGGGGTTAAGTGACTTGACCAAGGTCACACAGCTGGTTTTGTGTTAAGTGTCTGAAGCTGGATTTGAACTCTGGTCCTCCTGACTCCAGGGCTGGTGCTCTATTCACTGAGTCACCTAGCCATCCCATTTTCTGGATTTTTAAATCAATGGTTTGTAAATATGAGAAAAAGACGGTGGTCATTAGGATCCAGTAAAGGTACAGTGACAGTAAGTTGTGGCAAATCAATTTCATTTCTTTTTCCTAGCAAGATCACAAGACTATATTTCACAGGGATGCAAAGCATATAAGTATCTTTATTTCAGGAAGATATCTGAATCACAGAATCATAGAATTTTAGATACAGAAGAAAACTCAAACATCCTTTAATTTTACATATGAGGAAACTAATAGGAAGTCGGCACATTTTGTGTAAGAGATTTCTGTTCATGATTCTTTTAAATCACCCTTGACAATGCAAAAAATTCTTTGAGGTGCCACAAAGTTGCAATCTCTTTTTATTATCATCCCTTCTGTGGAAAGGTCTATAGTTGCTTATTGACTTTTTTTTAATCACAAGTTAAAATCTAAAAAAATGTTGGGGGGAGATTTGGGGGGTTTGCACAACGAAGAACTTAAGTAGTCTACTGAATGAACAGTGAGGTCTGCTATGTAGAATGGATTCTAAGGATTCTGGCCTAGAGGAAAGAATATTTAGCTAGTAAACAGGGGTCTGGGCTGATGTTTTAGCTTGGCCCTCTAAAAGTTGTGCCATCACACACAAGTCACTATGAACTCTTTGGGTCTCCTTTTCCTCATCTAAGGAATAGAGATAATGCTTACATGTCCTGCATCACAGGGTTGTTGTATGTAAAACATATAGAAATCATAAGGTACTAATTGTGAGTAGCATTTATTGTCCAAGTCCCCAGCTTTAATTTGCACCATAATTCATTAATGTGTTAGGGATGTACCATGCATAGCCAATGACAGATAGCATCCCTGCTGTCACCATACCTTCACTGGAGCCTAATGACCATTTTATTTTTCTCATTTTTACAAACCATTGATTTAAAAATCCATAAAATTTTAATGAGGGCCATTGTCAGACTCATCACCAAACATGACTAGAGACCTCAATACAAAATAACTCTGAAATTACAAAAATTGATAGTAAATGGTCCTAGCTCTCAGTTTCTCTATCTTGCAAGATGTTTCTTATTCTTAGACCTTCTGGGCAAAATTCTTAACAGATTTTTACTTAGTCTATATTGACCATCCTTCTCATTGACTCATCTCTTTAAAAAATATTTGTGACCACACAGATTCTCTAGTATCTTTATTTGCAGACCACTTTTGCCTAACTCAAAAGAATACTTAATTTACAATCAAAGGAACCAGATTCAAATGTAATCTCTACTATCTGTATGACCTTGGGTGAGTCCCTCACCCTTTCTAGGTCTCAGGTGTTTCATTTTGTTGGAACACATGGTCTCTAAGCTCTTTCAGCTCTAAATCTTATAATCCTCTCTCTCTCTCTCTCTCTCTCTCTCTCTCTCTCACACACACACACACACACACACACACACGCACACATATAATATATATTATATAGTTGTGTGTATGTATATATATATGTATACACACATATGATTGGTTTAGACACAACAGAAATTTTCTAATATACACCCAAACAACACACCCTGCAAAATAAATCCCCCCCAAATAGTTAAGTGAAATAACAGCAAGCACTTAAGGTTTACAAACTGCTGTACATATGTTATCTCATTTGATCCTCACAACAACCCTGTGAAGTAGTGCTATTATTATCCTCATTTTACAGACAGGAGAATAAAGCTCAGATGTAAGTGACCCAGGTAGGATTTGAATTCAAGTCTTCTTGACTCTAAGACCATTGGTCTCACACACAACACTACTTAACTGCCTTCTACTCAAGAGTATGAATGAGATGGATAGTACATATTCGTTTAAAAGAAAACTACTAATTATAAACAGAAAAGATACATTTTTTTCAATGGTACCAACATTGAGCATTGAATTTCTCCTTAGTTTTGCTGACTCTTGGTGCCTTATTGTAACAGCAAGCACCCCAGAGAATTGTCATGTCTGACTCTTTGTGACTCCATTTGGAGATTCTTTGGCAAAGATACTGGAGAGGTTTGACATTTTTTTCTCTAGCTCATTTTACAGATGAAGAAACTGAAGCAAACTGGGTTAAGTGACTTGGCCAGGGTCACACAACTAATAAGTATCTGAGGTAGGATATGAACGCAGGTCTTTTTGACTCCAGGCATCCTATCCACTGTGTCACCTACCTACCCTCCAACTTTTCCTGGTCACAAATTTTTCTATATACTTTAAATTCCTAAAGCAATCTGGTTTATACTAAATAATTCAACTTAGCATCTAATCATATACTGCTTTCTCTTGTTCCCTAATTATTTTTATGGATGGCTTGTCACTACAACTAGATTGAAAGCTTCTTGAAGGAGTGATCATGTCTTCCTCTCCTTCTGTGTCCTCTAGCAGCTCACTGATAGACAGGTGGTAGGGGATCAAGAAATGTCAGTGACATTTTTGTGTGAATATAAAGGAAAATCGTCCTCTTACTATTGAAGTTCTGTAGTCTGATAGAATCCACATGGAATCAGATCATCTGTGATGACCTTGTTCTTCCATCGCATCTCATGCATCTTCAAGTTCTCCCTCCATACCAGCTCTGCCCTTCCACTGCATCCTTTATTTCCCTGCAGTCTGACTACCATCATCATAGCTTTTCCCAAGGTCACAAGTGACTTTTTTGTACAATCCAAAAACTCCTTCTCCTTGTATTTGCAGCTTTTTGGTAATCTTTCTGTAACCTCTAACGTTAATTTACCCGCTGCTCCATGGTGCCTTTGCCTTCTTTAACACTGCACTCTTGGATCTTGAGAAACAGTGTGGTACAATGTAAAGAATTAGAGGACCTGACTTCAAAAGCCTACCTCTGGCTTTTCAGCTTTGGGTAACTGATTTAAGTTTCCTGACATGACTACAACAAATATGACTGATGAGGTCTCTTCCAGCTCTAAAGTTTTGAGTCTTGTCCTCAACCTCTCTAACTGCTCCTCTCTCTTTTGTTAAGACTTCATCCACTCATTGTTCCTCTAAGGTTCTGTCCTTAGCTTTCTTAGTTTCTTCTTCCTTGGTAGTCTTACTCATTTTTATGGCTTCCACTATCACTGCTACGCAACTAGTCCAAGTTTATTGATATACCTGAAATATGTCCTCATTTCTGTATTTCTAGCAACATACTAAGTAATTCTAACTAAATTTCCAGACAGCACCTCAAATTCAACATGCCACAATGCAATGCCTTATATTCCTTAAAAAAAATAATAATCTTCCCTCCCCCAACCAAACTTCTCTATTTCTATAGATGGTAACAATTCAATTCAATTCAACAAATATTTACAAAGATTAAAAAAGAGAGATATAGTCCCTTCCCTCAAAGGAGTTCCTCTTTCACCAGGGGAAGTGGATATAAGAGAATATAAGAGAGATATAAGAGAAATAAGAATTTTACAACAGAGTGCATTGGGGAAAAGGAGAACTCTAGACAAAGTCCTTCAGGAAAATTTGAAAATTAAAGAAAAAAATTCCCAGGGTGGGAAAGGGGCAGTATGGGATAGAAAAAGATAAAGTAAGGCTTTATAGAGTGCTTATAATCTTTCTGGCCACTAAGACTTGAACTCTAAGAGTTATTTTTTACTTTTCCTTACCCCATGATTCCAATAATTTTCAAAGCCCAGTTAATTCTACTTCAACAGTATTTTTAGAATCCATCCTATTCTTCCTACTCCCACTATAACGACAGGAGTTTAGATCTTCCACTTCTTCTAAGCTACTGAATTTCCATCCAGCTGGCACTTCTGACTGATCACTCTACATAGGCATCCATTTTCTATAATGCAGAATAATCTTGCCAATGAACTCCTGAATTCATATCACTATAGTACTGAAAAGTCTTCCCTATTCCCCCACCCTTTTAATTCATTCATTTATTTATTTGCTTACTTATTTAATAGCTAACTAAAGTATATGTCCCTGACTCTGGCTTTCAGACTCTTCCACAATCAGTGTAGTGTCTACCTTGCCTTTTCATTGAATTTACAATTTGCTTTCACATATTCTATGCTGCTGCCAGAGTGAACTATTCTTCCTCCTCATTCTTCCCTTTCTGCTATACCTTTCCTGTTGTAATGCCTCAGGTCTAGATACTTCCCTCTTATTTTCTTTCTGTTAAAATCCCTCTTCCATTCAAGGCCCACTTCAGATACAGCCTCTTCCATGAAATTTTCCCTTATGACTATTCCCCCTCAATGAAGATTCATTCATTTATTATTAATTCATTCATCACTTCAGAGGTTATTGTGGTTCAGGGAAGCTGCGACTTCCCCAAGGTCATATAAATAATAAGCATCACCAGCAGGTTTTAAAAGCCCATTGTCCTGACTTCAGAGCCAGTGAATTCTTCATAGTACCAAGCTACCTAACCTCTCCACCATCAAATGTCTATAGCAAAAGGCCTGGACCTTTCATTTGCATTCATGACACTCTCCCTTTTAGTGAAGTTGTAGTATTTGCATATGTGTCTTTTCCTGGCTATTAGGTTGTAAACTCTGTAAAAGCTGGGTAATATCTTGTCTGTCTCCAGCACCTAGCCCAGTGCTTTCCAAACAATAATTGCACAATAAATGTCTGATGAATTGACTTGATTTGCATTGTTGCTTTTACATCATTTGGGGCATGAATAATCATCCGTTGTTCCTCACCTTTGATTCTGGTCTGTAAAATGCTTGTGAATCATGATATTTGCTACTTTCTTAGCTCACCAGGATACTAAGATTAACAACAGTGCTGACTGCTGACAAAGACCAGTAAGAACCTTAGCAAAGTCATGGGATATAAATCAAACGTTATTTAAATCAAAGTTTCAGGCTTTCATAGTCCTTTCCCTCAGAAAACGGTTTCTGATAAGGCTGTGAAATTTCTCGGATCTCAGCATTGGAATATACCTTAAGGGTTATTATATCAAACTGATACTTAAACAGGAATCCCTGGCAAGCTTTTCCAGCCCATATATCCAGTGATATCTAAGATATCCAGTGAAGGGACACTCCCTCCTGTCATTACCTCCCATAAAAACATTTATCTGTCTTATAAAAGTATTGGGAGAGGTTATAAAGGGTTGAAGAAGGCTTCCCAGTACATTTAAGAGAACTTAATTTATGTCCAAGATGTCTTAGGAATCTTTCAGGAATAATCATACTGCATGAGATCAGGGATCCTTTTCTATTGTTGACATTAGTGACAGCTCAGTTTGGGCTCTGGACCATAGTGCCTGCCAGTAGGTTTTTTGAGGGCATCCCACACTCATTTCTTCTTTCATATACCCCCAGTTATCCTATGAGGATAGAGACACTCAAATGCCTGGCTGCCATCAGAGTCTTCTCTCTTACTTTTTATTAGTCCAGAACTAGTGAAGAGGAGTTTATGTTTGGGCCTGCTGGTAATAGGGAGCCACTGGAGTTTATTGAGTAGGGAAGTTACAGAGTCAGACTTAAACTGTAGGAATATCATCAAATAGAACAGTTGGAGAGAGCACTGACAGACACTTTCTAGAAGCAATGCTACTATTGACTTGATTATAGTTTTCAGCATTGAGTGACTGAGAAAAAGATGGGAGTTTAAAGCAAAGTGATTTAGCTCAAAATTTTTCCAATTTGACAGGATTTCCTAGAACTTGTCTTCTGAGGGTATAAACCTGATATAAGCCCAGTACAATAAACTTGATGTAAGCCTAGTACAAACTCCATACCACAATGAGGTATCAAAGAGTTAGTGGGAAAGAGGGAGAGAAGACATCCACAGATAAGTATGGTATATAGTAGATTGATGAATTGTTTTGTACATTACTTAAATCAATCAATAAGTATATAGTAAGTCCTTATTATGTATCAGGCCCTGTGCATAAAGACACATAGTATGTAAGTGCTTAAGAAAAGCAAATTGAATTTAAAAGGAAATTTCAATGGAGAGAAACATGGCAGTGACAAAGATTAGGATATATAATAAATATAGTGAACTAATTGTAGATTTGGGGGCTCCTGGAAGACTGGTAGGGAGTTTAGGAGTTTAAGAGAGGGTAGAGGTCAGCCATGATAAGACCTGAGGCAGTCCTCAGGGAGAGAGATAACAAAGGCTAATAAAGCTATTGGCTCATTTTTCCTGGAGTTCTACCCAGAAGCACTTACCAAAGCAAAGGCACCATGCTGGTTTTATGTAGCCTAGACTGAAAACAACTAAGGGAGGGTTCTAAAGACACAAGAATCATATTTAGAGCTGGCAAGGACTCTAGAAGTCATCTAGTCCCCTTCATTTTATAGATGAGGAAACTGAGGTCCAGAGCAGGTGTTACCTAAGGTCACACAGGTAACAATGTATAGAGACCAAATGTAAACATGTGTCCCCTGACTCTTAAGTCAGCACTCTTTCCACTGCTGTTCATTTGTGTCTCACTCTTCCTGACTTCATGGACCATATAACGTGTCAATACTGTCCATGGGGGTCTCTTGCAAAGCTAGCCGTCTCTAGTCATCCTGATCTATTTAACTTTCAATTCCCTTGCAAGTCATGGCATTACCTTCCTGTCATGGTCCTCTGAAAATGAAGGACAAACAATACCTGTGAGCAGTACAAACTGCCCCACTAGCTCCTTCTTTCCTTCTTTCTCTCTTCTCTTCTCCTGTCCTTCCTTTCCTATCCACATTGGGTATCATATCATTACCTTCAGGTGCTCTGAAACCTCAAAAAATATCATGGGCTTTAAAGGCTAGATTTCTTTCTTAAAGACCAAGTCTTAAACCCAAATCACTCTGGCTCCTAATGATTGGCCAATAAGAGGTCCCAGCCCAAGCCCAACTTGGTCATTGTTTGGGCTCTGATTGCTCAGAGTGAATGAAAATAGCAAATGTTTCTGTTTTTGCCAGAAACCCCTGTTTTTCTGGTTCCTTTTTTTTTTTGACCAGGTAAAAGAAACCATTCTTTGTCTCAGTTCTTACCTAGCCTTAATCACTGAATAGGAAATGCCTGTCAGACTGAGAACTGAGAAAGACCTTAGCTTAAAAAGGCCAAAGTCTCCTCTAGGACCATCTCCAGTAGTCCTGATCTATATCTTGCCACTAGACCACGATGACTCCAGAGGAGAAAGTGAGACTGGTGAATTTGCACAGCCCTTCCTCACTTAAATTCAATTCACTTGCAAGTCATGGCATCACTTTCCCGATGCTGTGGTCCTTCCTCTTCAAGAATGGAAGGACAGACAAACAAAAACAACCCAAGTGGTTTGCCATTTCCTTCTCCAGTGGAACACTATCAAACAGAGATTAAATGCCCTGTCCAGGGTCACATAGCTAGTTAGTGTTTGAGTCCAGATTCAAATTCAAGTCTTCCTGACTCCAAGCTCAGCACTCTACCCGTTGAGCCATTTAGCTGCCCCTTCCATTGTACCACAATGCAGTTGATTTGTTCATAGAAAGCAGGAAAGCCATAGTCATCGTACTTGAGAGAAACATAGTAATCTCTCATTCTGATAGCATTTAGTGTATCTACAATTAATATGCTGCCTTGTTCCTTTTATGTATCTTTCTATCTATTCCTATATCCCCTGTGAAGGAACTTCCTATCTTACCCTTGAAAGCAAAGACCACATCATATGCCCGTTTGGAGATCCAGCACCTGTCAGAGTGCCTTGCAAAAGGTACACAATATATTTTTCAGCATGATATGCTTTAAAAAAAATCTTTGTTTTGTCTTTTATTCTTACTTTCTAACCCTAGAAGATGTAGGGAGCTTATAAGTATTTGTTAGAAAATGCAGAGGAAAAACTGAATGAAGCAAATAAATTATTTACTAGTTACCATTGCAAATGAAGTTTCAGTGGTGCCCATGTGACTTTCAATGCTTGATGGGTTGTTTATAGATTTACCCTTGTCTGACCTGGAAATGTTTTAGCCTTTATGGTTTCTTGTGTTAGCATTTATATCAAAGGAGAAAATAAAAGATATTTCAATTACTTTTTTTTTCTGGAAAATGTACCTTCTTTATTGTCCTAATTTTAAAGGGCAATGTTTTTGGTGCCCTTCTCTCCTTGTATTTATTAAATAGTTCCAAAATTTCATTTCATGACATTTTTAGATACTCTGACAATAGATTAAAGCACGACCCAGAATGAAGTAATCATGCTAATTTACAATGGCTTATTTGAGAAATAGAAATAATGGGGACTGAGATGGAATCCTACTGTTTCATCAGCCATTTGTACTTCATATTTATTGCCAAGGAAACAAGCCCATAAGTACAAATTGAACCCAATGGTAGGCTTTTAGAAAAATATTTTTCTCTCCCTCTCAACTTCTCCCTGGTCTATTCCTGAGGGTTCCATGTTGCACTTAGAAAAAACCCTAAACTTCAGAAGTAATTCTGAAATAAAGTAAACAAGGCCTCTTCTTAAATTCATGGAGTGTATCAGTCTGCAGAGAGCTAATGAAGCTCTCGAAACACCAAGCTTCTCTTGGGCCTGTTACTTTATTGAAATGTTTTTGAGTATTATTATTGCATTGCAATTTCATTCCACAGAAAACTCGAGAAACATCCATTTCAAGGATTGGGCCCATGACTCTTACTGAAAGATTTCAATTCTGTTTACTTGAACATACAATCTCTAAATGCAGCAGTGAGTGCCCTTACCCTCAACAAGTATCTCCATTTCACAATTGAGAAAACTTAAGGCAAGGCAGGCTGCCTGCTTAGTTGGTGATGGGCAAGGAGGTAGTGTCATTATCTGCTGCTTGTTTATAAAGAGGATCTGAATTTATATCTTGATACAACAGAAAATTGGCTTCTTGTCTGCATTTGGGTAGTTCCATTTTTATTGCTCTATAACTAGGACTATTAATAACACTTTGTACTTTCAAAGTAGATTTGGTCATTAGTTGCCACATATTCAAATATGTAATACATTTAAATGCATTCTTGCAGTTAAATATCTTAAGATAACTATCTTACATTCACAAGACACACTTAAAAGCACTCTTATTTCTAAAGAGTTATAGAGTGAGAGACCTATGCTCTTTTTCTTATGAGTTTCCTTATATTGGAGTAACAGTAGTTGCCAATAAACTGGATAGACTATTCCCTACATCTGTCAGGTAATTGTAAAATTGTTGAATTATTGAATTTTTTGTGGAAGTCTATTTGTTCCCTGGACAAATAGTGCAGATGAGCAATAAGATAGGGCCAGAACTGAATGGGATCAGGAGAGCAGGTCAGACTATGCTTGGGGAATTTTAAATCATCTCCAACCACCCCAAGTTTCACGTGAAAACAAAGCCTATCTTTTGAATGCAAACATTCACTTATTCTTCCTATGTGGGAGAAAGACATGGGATACACTAGTTGCTGAAGAAATAAAGATGGGTCTCACACAGGAGTGAATAGAGAGGCAGTGGGTACAGGCTGTAACATAAAACCAGTGATGAACTTTGGAGAAGAACAGAAATAAAAGATATATTTAAGGTACAGTATGATGAGAGAAGATGGCTTGGTTACATGACAAGAGGGAAGGATGGCAGGTCAGATGGACATGTGTACCCTTGAAATATCAAGAGAAAGCATGGAAGATCACCACACCATTGAGTGAACATATAGGAAAATATAGAAAGATTCCAGAATGGAAAGACAAGAATGAGTCAAGATCTAGGTTATTACATGGAACTTCTGACTTGAAACCATAGATCCATTTGATTATTTGAGCATGTGTTTCTCTATCATGTTTCAAATGACTGGAAATTTTGATTTTTTTAGAGATCATAGAATTTAACAATCTAAAGCAATATACTGGGAATATTGATAAATTGCTTATGTATAAAAAATGGAATTTTTTTCTTTGTTTCAGAAGAAATTTGGGATCATTAAAAGCACGATGCAATTTCCTAAATGCAGTACAACAGTTAACTATTCTTCCTACTTAATTCTGAGACTAGTTCATTGTCCATCATCAGTGTCTGTCCAACATATATGTACTAAAGGACCAGCTTCATGGGATGGGCATCCAACTGCATAACATAGTCCCCACAATAGGTATCTTTCATTTAATTTGCTTCTCTGGTGTGGATACTTAGACTGATTTTCATTTATTAATTTATTTTTTAGCAACTGTAGTCATCATTTAAGAGGCTCAATAAGACACTGTATTAGGTGCTATAGTATAAACAGAGAAGAATGTGACATAGGCATTTATTTTGACGGCAGATAGATAGCAGAATGGATAGTGTTAGACTTGGAGTTTGAAAGATTTGAGTTCAAATTCTACTTCAGACACTTAATACCTGTGTGACCCTGAGCAAATCTCTTAAGCTCTATGACCATCAGTTTTCTCACTTGTAAAATGAGTATAATGGCACCCATTTCACAAAGTTGTTTGGAAGATCAAATGAAAAAATACATGGAAAGGGATCTGAAAACCTTAAAGCACTATATAAATGCTATTATTATTATCATTATTATTCATATAACTTATAACAAAAGTCTCATAGGTATGGGACTTTGCTTACATTTACCTTCTGAAAGAGTAAATAAGATGCAGACAAAAATTAAGATACAAGATAGAATCATAGTATCAAAAGGGACATAAAAAATGAAATTTTTATAGGCATTTAGAGGAAGAGAAATTTGAAAAACTAAATTGAACATAGTATAAACTTAGAAGATAATAAAGTTAAACTAAGTTTTGAAAATAAATAATTTTCTATTTATACCAGCAGTCCTAAAAGTTTATCTGTGGACAGAGCAAATTGTTTTCTAAGCTCTAAAGGTATTTATCAAAATGATACTAGCAGTGATTATACACTTAAATGTGATAAAATTAGCCTGAGAGGCGAAGTACAACAGAGAGAAAGCCTTGCTTGGGAGTAACAAAGTTCCACCTCTGACAAATACTGGCTGTGTGCCCCTGGGCAGGTCATTAAATTTCTCTGGGCTCTGGGCAACTGTCTAAGATGAGAACTGGCAAACGTTTTCTGTAAAGGGACAGAAAATAAAAATTTTAGACTTCTCAAGCTGAAGCAAAAATTAAGGATATTATGTAGGCACTTACATAACAAGAGGAAAAAAAACCACAAGTCTCCACAAAATTTTTATTGATGGAATTGAAAATATGATAATAAAATTGAGTATACATTTTTCCAATATAAGTTTACAAATAAGGAGAACGGAATTCCTTTTTGGAGGGAATATCATTTTGTTCATTTGAGGTTCAAAATTATTGTTCCCTATCTTCAAAATCAATTTTAAATGTTCATCTCTTAACGATGATGTAGAAGTTAAATTTTAGTATTTCTCCTTTGAAAATGTCTTTTTGCAGAGATAGGTACACAATAAAACACAATGCTTTGCCATCCAGTTCAATAACAAAATAATCCACATTCTGCCATGCTTTAAAAGAGTGACATTTGAAGTCTACTTTTCTTGCTTTGAAATTATGTGTATGTAGCAGTGATTTTTTTCAAATGTCATGATACATTGTACTTGAAATGCTGTCCAGTTCTAACTGTGTCACTGTGATTTTTAAGCAGTAGTTGAAAGCAATGATAGCACCATGCCATATATAGGCTCTGTCATAATCATTCAATTCCACTATCATAATGAGAAAGCAGCAATAGACCATATGTAAATGAGCTATCATGGCTGTGGTCCAATAAAACTTTCTTTATGGACAATGAAATTTGAGTTTCATATAATTATCACCTATCAATAAAACATTCTTCTTTTAATTTTTCTCAGCTATTTAAAAATGTAAAGACCATTCTTAGGTTGGGTGCCATATAGAAGCAGACATCAGGTTGGATTTGGCTCTTAGTTTGCCCATCCTTGCTCTAAAACTTTAAGTTTCATAATAATTGTTTACACACATTTATAAAGGGGGTTTATGCACTTAATTAATTAATTACTACATTAATGAAGTCATAAAGATGTAGGAAAAAATAGCTATGACGACAATTAGCCTCTAGGATCATAAACAAAGATATCCTTCCAGGTTGAGTTACTTCTAAATTGAAATAAACTCTTTTGCTAAAGAAAGCACATGTATGCAAAAATGAGAGTGAAAGAGATAGAGAAAAGAAGAAAGAGGAGGAAGAAGAGGAAGAGGAGAATAAAATTAAGAAAAGAGAACAGACAAATCAGAAGAAATGGATTACCTAAAAAAGTATAAAATTCCTAAAAGAGATTGTAATCCAAATTTGAAAATGGAATCAATTAAATCATAAATAATCTATGAATAAGGGGGGAAAACTGGTCCAGATGGAGTTACAGGGAGATTCAATCAAGAATATATTCTTTAGTCATTTCAGTCATGTCTGACTCTTTATGACGCCTTTTGGGGTTTTCTTGGCAAAGATACTCTTTGGCAAAGAGCGATTTGCCATTTCTTTTTTTTTTACAGATGAGAAAATTGAGGCAAACAGGGTTAACTTATTTGTCCAGGACCACACAGCTAGTAATTGTCTGAGGCTAGAGTTGAACTCAGGAAGATGAGTCTTCCTGACTCCAGGCCCAATACTCCAGTGCTGCCCCAATCAAACATTAAAATTTTTAAAAATTAAAAATCAAAGAAAAAACAAAAAAAATTAATACACAGATTATTCTTTAAAATTAAGAAAGAAGACACTCTACCAGGTTTCTTTTATGTGACAAAAAATGGTACAAATATTAAAACAGAAAGAAAAAAAGACAAGAAAGGGAACTCTGGACCAATGGCATCAATGAATACTAATACAAACATTTTCAATAATATGGTACCGAGAAAAACTATAACAACATGTTAATATCAATTTTCACTATAACCAAGTTTGACTTATTCCCAGGATATTAAATTAGTTCATCATTAGGAAAACAATTAATCTTGTTAAAAATAAGACCATTGTTTATATCAATAAGTGGAGAAAAAAGCATGGTGAATCATCACCCAAAACTGTGGGTATACTCTAAGGTTCAGTGCTAAGGCTTCTTTCTCTCTGCTTCCTGTTTGTTTTTCTCCTTCTCTGTGTCCCTCTGTTTTGTCTGTCCATCTTTCCCCCAGCCTCTCTCTTAGTAACCTCATCAGCTACAATGGGTGGTATCTATAAATTCAGCTCCTACTGGAAATTTTGAACTGGATGTCCAGTAGGCCACTCAAAATCTATACATATCTCAAATAGACCTCATTATCTTTCCTCCAATACCCTATCCTCTTCCAAACTTCCCTACATCTATTGAAGGTGACACCATTCTGCTGGTCATCAAAGTTCTCTCTCTCTCTCTCTCTCTCTCTCTCTCTCTCTCTCTCTCTCTCTCTCTCTCTCTCTCCCCCCCCCCTTTACTACCTCCCTCCCTCCTTCCCTCTAATTACCAAGTTTTCTACTTCCACAAGACGTCTTGAATCTGTCTTCCTTCTACTCACCTAGATTCCATGCTGGTTTAGGCCTTTATTACATCTCACTTGATTATTATGGTAGCCTTGTCTTGTCTTTCCCCTGGCCAGTCAACCCTCTGACCATATCACCAACTTCCTCAAGAAACTTTAGTGGCTTCTTTTTACCTCCAGAATAAAACACAAACTTTGATTTGTTATTTGAAGCCCTTTACAACCTGGTCCCAAACTACCTTTTGAGTCTCATTATACAACATTCCTCTTCCCTCACACAAGTCCAGCAAAACAAGCCTTCTTGTTAATGTCCATCTTTAGTCTCAGTATCTTTGTCCCTCATTCTTGAAATGGACTTCTTCTACCTCTTACAGTATCCTTCGAAGCTCAGCTCAAACACCATCTCCTTATAGCTTTTCCTGATTTTGCTAACTCCTAGGAAGCAGTTGTAAATTGGCTGATTGCTTGGAAAGTACAACTCACTTATTTATCCTAAAAGCCCTGAAAAACACAGGCACTGAAGAGTCATTGTTAATACAATAAAAAAGCATATATAAATGAAGTCAAAAGCTAGCGTTATTTGCAATGGGGAAAATCTAGAGTTTTTACAAATAAGTATAGAAATGTGTTATTAGTTGACATAATTTTAGAATGCTAGTGATATTAATAAGACAAGATTAAAAAATTAAAGGAACAAATATTTGCAAATAGGAGACAAAATTCTTCCCATTTGCATATGACATTCTGATTTGCTTAGAAAACCCCCAGAGAATGAATAAAGGAACCAGGAGAATGTAATAGCCTCAATAAAAAAATAGTAGCATAAAAATTAAGTCCACAAAAATCATTAGTATTATGCCCAAAGGAATATAAAACTGTGCATTCCCTTTGATCCAGCAACATCACTACTAGGTCTGTATCACAAAGAGATCATAAAAAAGGGGGAAGGACCCATGTGTACAAAAATGTTTCTAGCAACTCTTTTTGTGGTGGCAAAGAACTGGAAATTGAGGGAATGCCCATCAATTGGGGGATGGCTGAACAAGTCATGGTATATAAATGCAATGGAATACTATTGTTCCATAATAAATGATGAGCAGGCAGATTTGAGAAAAACCTGGAAAGATTTGCATGAACTGATGCTGAATGAAGTGAGCAGAAGCAGGAGCATACTATACACAGTTAAACTAACATTATGTGATGACTGATTTTAATAGATTTAGCTCTTCTCAGCAATGCAATGACTTAAGATAATTCCAAAAGATTCATGATGAAAAATGCTATCCACATCCAGAGAAAGAACTATGGAGTTTGAATGCAGACTGAAGCATACTATTTTGTCCTTTTTAATTTTTTCTTTCTCATGGTTTATCTCTTTTGTTCTGATTCTGCTTCACAACATGACTAATATGGAAATATGTTTAATATGATTGTACATGTATAAACTATTTCAGTTTACATGCCATCTTGGGGAGGGTGAAAAAGAAGAAGGGAAGTAAATTTAGAACTTAATATCTTATAAAAATAAATGTTGAAAACTAAAAATCAATTAATTAACTAATTTAAAAATCATTAGGATTAGTATTTCCATACAACAGAAATAAAGGACAGGAAAATATTGTAGAGAAGAATAATTTCATTAGAAAAGACTACACTTTTTAAAAATCTGGGACCAAGAGACACTCAAGACATAGAAATGCAACTATAAAACAGATTTTAAAGAAATAAAGAAAGCAAGGGGGCTAGTTTAAGAAGGAAAACTGTCAACTGGGGAAAATCTTTACATCAAATACCTCTAATAATATTCTGATACCTAAAATATATAAGAAACTAACACAAATGCTTAAGATGAACACTTATTGTCCAATGGATCAAAGGATATGGACAAAAAAGTTTTCAAAATAGGAACTGCAAATGATTAATAACCATGTGAAGTGTTGCTCTAAATCACTAATTTTAAGAGAAATATACATCAAAGCAACTCTGAGGTTTTATCTAAAAATCTTAAAATAGATAAATGACAAATCATGTAAAGATTCAATGGTGGAGAGACTGTAGGGAAAAAAAAAACAGTCACATTCAAATACTTTTGGTAGAGCCATGAATTGATTCAACCATTCTGGAAAATGATTTGTAGTTATGCCAACAAGGTAACTAATATGTCTCTTCTCTTTGACTCAGAGATTCTATTGTTGGGCATGTGCTTTAAGGATGTTAAAGATGTAAGGTTCCATATGTAACAAAATATTCATAGCAGCATTTTCCCCCCATGGAAGCAAAGAACTGAAAACAAAGTAGATGTTGGTTGATTGGTAAATACCTAAACAAGATGACTGTACATTAAGATAACAGAATATTGCTGAGCCATAAGAAAAGGTAAACATGAAAATTTTTGAGAAGCAAGGAAAGACATATAAATTGGATCAGAATGAAGTAGGTAGAGCTAGGAAACAGTATAAACAATGTCTATAACAATGTAAATGGGAAGAAAAATAAAATAAGACTAGATGCATGAAAGTGTAATCAAGCTTGACCATGGAAAAGCTTTTTTTGAATGTACTTCCATCCATTCATTGCAGAGGTGGGGAAACTATGCATATAGAAAATTGCTGATACTATTAGGTATATTTGGTATGTTTGCTGATTTTTCCAAATTTTTTTCCTCCTCTTTCTAAATCCTTTCATTTATTTATTTTTAACAAAGGATGGCTTTGGTGGTAGGAGACATGAGAGATATATTGGAAATGAATGCAATATAAACTAAAATATATAATTTTTAAAATAAGTGAGCACCTCATCTTCGTCAATTTTAAACTCTACTTGACTATCCCTATTCCACCCCATGTCATGTGACCACTTTATAATGGGTCCTTTGGTACCCCAGAAACTACTTTTGGATGAAATCCAAGATAAATTTGCTTCATAAAATATCTTAACTTTTGAGTACATAATTTTATAGGGAGGTTCTATTATATAATTAAATTACTAGAATAATCCTCACTATTTTCCATCTTGAACTTCCCTTAAATTGGATTGAATTTTCCTTGGAAATGGAATCTTTTTTAAAAAACCTTATTTCACCTCCTTCCCCAATTTCCCAGGGCAATTTAGCAGCATTCAGAGAATGAGATGACTACCCCTTTGGAAGAACATATGCAGCCTTCAATAGCCAGAAACAATTTCCCATAAGCATGGACTTAAAGAAGGTCAAATGAGCACTTTCCTTTAGAACCCCATTCTAGAACTCTATGGTTTTGGTTTGACCAGATGGTGTCCTAAACTCAACTGTCTATTTCTAAATTTTATTAGTGCATTATTTTAAAACATTATAGCTTTTTGCATATATACTCTCTGTACCCACCACTTATCACTGGCCAATGAACCTTTCTGTGCAAAAAAAAAGTAATTAAATGAACCTAAGTGACCCAGAAAATGCAACTGATAGTTTGTTCAATATTTGCTACCTAGAATCTCCAACCTCTCCAATGAAAGGAGTGTTTCTTCATTTCTTGTCCAGAACCAAAACTGGTTATTACAATTATACAGGACTTGTTTTAATGTTCTTTTTTATTTATATTATTGTAGCCATGTATATTGTTTTCCTGGTTCTGCTTAATTTACTTTGGATTTAGCTATTCTCCACCCATGTAGCCCACTTCATTTCTTGTGTTTTGCGATTGCAAAAACTGTCATTATATGTATTTTGAAATTCATTGGACTTTTTTTCTGTCTTTGACCCCTTGGAGAGATATAGCCAGAAGTGAGATTTCTGAGTTTCTGTTTCAAGTTGCTGTAAGCGATCTAGTTATTGTGACTCCCCTCCCTGCAATGGACCTGGTTAAGAGTCATAGCATTTAAGCTGAGAATAGAGAGATGTTATTCCCCACAACATAAAGATAATGGCTGCAATTGTATACATTTTTGAACTGCCTATTATCCCCCTGTAAGGGAGAGAAGAATTGGTATTATAAATAATTTGATGCTTTAGAAAATTAATATTGTCCTTTCTATCAATGCACAGAGCTTAAGAGGAAACAAACCAGTCATACCACAGTAGAAATGAGGACTTCATTCCAGACCACAGGATTACATAGCCGTGATGCTAAAAGATAATTTTAACTTGTTATAGGCAAAGCAAATAAACATATTGACTTCATTTCATTCAAACCAACTTTCCATCCATCCCCTCAAAAAATAAGGAATTGTGGTAAGAGGGAAATAGCTATTGAAGATTAACTCCTATTATAAGCAATGGTTCAAAGTCTAGAATTTTCTTTTTGTGAATCCAGTGTGTGTGCTAAGCTCTTTGATGATTTCCCTGTGGTACTGATGAGCCAAATGCTCTGACTTTTTATAATCATATATTTTAGAAACTTTTTTTGGGAGACAAATTAAATGCAATAGTTTAGGGGCAAAGGTTCCTTCCCCATATGTAAATGCTGAGTATGAAGCAGGTGTACGTCTTCAAACAGAACTTCTCTCCTGCCAGAAAATGAGACAGAAAGATAAAATGAAAATGGACAATGTAGAATAAATCTGGCAAATCAGCATGTAGCTGTATCCAAAAGGAACAGATGCCTATCTAAATCAGCACAGACTGGATATCACCTTGAAAAATTCATGAAGTGAGGTGCAAATGCACCCCAACTAACCTCGTTCATTGTTTCCAGGAAAACATGATATTAGACAAAATAACATTACAGGAGAGTCCTAGGAATGGAGTTAAGGGAAACCAGCTGGGAGGGCAGAAGGCAATGAGTTGAATTCAGCAGAGTAACTTAGAGGCAAGAACTGAGTAGTGCTGGTGAGGAATAGAGACTGAACTGGGGCTGGAGACGTAGGGGTGGGGGGGAAGAGCTGGGGAGGGAAGAGAGAGGAGACCAAGGAGGGTTATGTAGGGAGCAAGGGAGTCAGTGCTTGGTTGACTGACTCTTCCTCTAAAATTACATTGGGGGATATGAAATTTCCTAATAGAGTTGTAATGCCTTAATGACAGTCACAGAAGTGTTATATAGGTTCTGCCTGTAGCAAAGGAATGATCACTTTTCCTTGATTGCTAGACCAAGAATAAATGACTACTATACTAGTGTTACTTAGAGGGGAGACAATTCTGTTCAAAAAAGATAAAATAGAGGTGGTGGAGTAACAGAGGGGAATTTAGTTGTCTCTGAGTAGTGTGCTAATTCATATACATTAAGATGTTCTTAAATTAGACTTTGCTCTCTTATTTAGCCTATATTTTAGCTAGATTGATTTAATTAATGTTCAATTGATATACAAGAAATGGCAAAAATAGAAATAAGATAATTATTAAAATTTAAGAAAAATCATATTAATATCCTACTTAAGATTAATTCTTTGGTTGGAATAATGTTTTTACTTTTTAGGAAATTTGTATCAAGTGTACTGTGGACTGAATTTTAGAACTTGTTGTGAAGAAACTCTTGTCTTAAAAAAAATGAACTATCTCTTTGCAAATACTTATTTCGCATCAAATGGGAGACTCATAAAGACCAGCCTGATCTGTTTATTACTCAAACTGACTTTTTTTCTGAATCTACTGTAGAAATTTACTTCATGACTAATCCAGTGATGACGTCAATTAAACAATTGTTCCTCTTTCTCCTCTTTCCACCATCATTCTGCTCCTTTGCAATCTCTAGTTTCACATTCACTGAACAGGGAAGATAGAGTAGACATTAGGAAAAGACACACAACGTACTGTGGGAAGAAAGGAGTGTATTTAAAGGGCACTTCTAAATAAACTTTGTTCAAGTGCACATATTTTCAGTTTCAGAAAATTCCATTTGTCATAGCATGTAGGTATTTATTTTGTCTTGTACCTCATGCATTACAGTTAAAGTATGAATTCTCCTGGAATCCCTCTCCCAAAGTGGGACTCTCGTTCCTATAGATGAACTCCCTGCTCTGCATAAGGGACAGGAAGTGGAAGAGACCTTGTCCCTTCATCTCCACTAATAAAGAGAGAGTCATATACTAATGGGCTTTGAGACGGGAGTTACATTCCAATGTATGATATTATACAAAAGGGTTTAATTTGTAAACACAGGGGAGACATAATTTCAAAATTTACCTAGGTCGTACATTGTCTTGAATCATATGCCAGGATAGTAAACCCAGTAGAAACAGATGACTCAATCAATGATCAAATATGTTTCCAGTACAGTATCTTGAAGAATACAAAACTCTGATCCTGCCCAGAGTGGAAGCCAGTAGATAGGATAGTGAGGCCCCTGATTTCCTTCTATAGCTCTGACCATGTCATTTTCCTACTTAATAAATGCCAGTGGTTCCCCATTGCCTGTAAAATTGCATACAAATTGACATTTAAGACCATTTACAACCTGTCCCCAACCTCTTTCCAATCTAATCCATACTAATGTATATCTTCTTATACATTAGTCTTCTTCCTGACCTGCAAACTGGCTTTCTTTTCTTGTTTCTAACAGAGGTCACTCATTCCATCACCTGTGTCTGGACCTTTGCCGTGGTTCAGGGGTGGGGAACCTACAGCCTTAAGGCCACATATGGCTCTTTAGGTCCTCAAATGTGGCCTTTTGACTGAGTCCAAGTTTTACAGAAAAAATCCTTTTATTAAGGGAATTTATTCTGTCCAGGATGCCCCCCTGCAGGGCTCTTCCTTATGTTTGAAATTCACATCTTTCTCACCTCAACTTCTGAAAATTCTGTTTTCTTCAAGTCTCAGTTTAAGTATCACCTCCTACAAGAAATGTTTCTTCAACCTCTCCCCACCCCTAAGTTCTCTCATCAATTATTTCTTATTGATGTGTGTATGTATATGTAAACATCTTTGTGTGTGTATATATTTATATACTTACTGCATACATCTAGGTGTCATTGTTAATTCCTCACTCATACCCACTCCACATATACAATCTGTTGACAAATCCTGTTGTTTCTACAAGTCTGTAGGTACCTTTCTGTCCTAGGACCACCACCCTGCTGTAGACCCTTACCACCTCACTCCTACACTATTGCAATTGCCTTCTCTTTGGTCTCCCTGCCCCCGTCTCTTACCATTTTAGTCCATCTTCTACTCAGTTGTCAAATTTATATCCCCCCCACATCCTATTCAATAAACTCCAGTGACTCCCTAATTACCTCCAAGATCAAATATCAAATCATTTCTTTGGCTTTAAAACCTTTTGTAACCTGGTCCCATTCCTACCTTCCTCTTATTTCTTAGAATTCTGAGTTCCTTTTAAGATTTAGCTCAAGTACCACCTTCTACATTCCTCCATTTTTATTTATCTCATTTATATTTCTTATTTGTATGTAGTTGTTTTCATGTTGTCTCTCCCATTAAATTGTGAGATCTTTGAATATAGGGACAGTTTTTGCCCTTCTTTGTTTCCCTGGCACTTAGTCTAGTATCTGGCACATAGTAGGTGTTTAAGAATACTTATTGACTGAACTCAGGTTATATAATATATGTGTGTGTGTGTGTGTGTGTGTGTGTATTGTACTTTTATCATTGTTTTGTCAGTTCCTGCCACAAGCCTAGCACATAAAAAGAGCTTAATAAATGCTAATTCATTTTACTCTGTCACATAATAAGAGCTTAATAAATGCCAATTCATTTTACTCTGCATTCATGTGCTGATTTTGGTGTTCAGTTCTTTTAGTCGTGTCCAACTCTTCATGAACCCATTTGGGGTTTTCTTGGCAGAGATAATGGAGTAGTTTGCCATCTCCTTCTCCAGCTCATTTTACCAATGGGGAAACTGAGGCAAACATTCTTAAGTGACTTGCCCAGAGTTACAAGCTAGTGAGTATCTGAGGATAGATAGTAACTCACAAATTCCTGACTCCAGACCTAGAGCTCTATCCATTACTCCACCTGGCTGCCCCATGAACTGATTATCAAAGCTATAGCCTCTGACTTTTCTGCTGTAAACTTGAAAAATAATCTACATATATTTAGTTTGCATATAAAAAAAGAATGCTAAACATGGTCAGGGATTGAAAGTTAAATGAAATGAGGTATTTCTATCATTGGAATATTTTTTTTCTCTTTAATGCATCAGGAAACATTCCCCTCCCACCACAAAAGCAAACTATAAGTAAAAATGCTCATATTTCTAGAAAACATTACTTTCCAGTTAAAAAACAAGCTTGTTATCAGAAAAGAGAATATTATTTAGAAGAGCAGAAGAAATTTTCTCTCAGCAACAACAACCTGTTTTTTTCCTAAGGCAGAAACTTATTACCATTCCATTCTTACAAGTAAAAGAGGTTTTGTTGTCCAAGAGTATTTCCTGCAGGCAGAGGCCAGGAACTTGCCTCATGATGGGGAGGGCTGTGGAAAGAGCTACATTAACAACATTCTGGCCAAAGACTGTGGTAGAGAGAACATTCTGCTTGTCAAATTGGTCTCTGCTTTTTGATTGGAGGAACAGCTTTTCCTCTGGGAGTAAAGGGCAGCCTAGAGAGAGGCTTTGGCTCCATTGGGCAATCCATAAATATTTCTCAGAATTTGTTAGCACTGATGGTGCCAGCAGTGCAGAATGAGACAGTCCCTTGGAAATTGGATGAACTGAACAGGCAATTTAGATGGTTTCCTCAAAAATGGCATTTGCCTTCCAGCCACCATAAATTTTATTTCTGCAGCAGCTAGGAGATCCCACAAGAAAAGAGACATCATGAACACTTTTGTTTCTGTTTCTTCCTATATTTTTCCATCATGAGCATTCAGGCAAATCAGAGTGAGGAGATGCATTCCTAGACTATGCAGAGAAAATATTTTATGTTTTCTGGTGCCAAAGTACACCAAATTATTAAAGGCTGGTATTAAGAGGTAGACTGAATAGGGTTTTTACTAACTCAAAATTATTTTTCTTCTTTCCTGGATTAATTTCAGATGGATTCTTTTTCTCCTGTGCTTTCTTCATATTAACACATCTAAGTATGGGGTAGGAACCACTCCATTTGACTCTGTAACCTTGACTGAGTGCCAAAACTTTGGTGATTCAAGGTGGTATATAGGCCTTGTTCACACTCAGGTCTGATTATTTCATTCAGTCAAAAAGTCTTTTCATCTAGGCAACACACCAGAGCAAAATGGGATGGTTTCAGTTCCACTCTTACATACAAATACAAATGCACATGCAAAAAATGAACGTAGTTCTTAATTTATATTTCACAATCTCCCCTGCCTATTCCTTGGTTTTTAAAGAAATATACAATGAATGCTTATAGTTCATTGTCATAGGATATAAGGAAGGGCTAAGAATTATGAGTAGGCTAAGCATAACAAAAAAAAAAATCCACCCAGTAAAACTCATTGTATAGGGGCAGCTAGGTGGCACAGTGAATAGAGCACTGGCCCTGGAGTCAGGAGGACCTGAGCTCAAATCTGGCCTCAGACACTTAACACAAAACTAGCTGTGTCACCTTGGGCAAGTCATTTAACCCCAATTTCCCTACCTTTCTCCCTCCAAAAAGCAAAAACCAAACAATAAACAAACAATAAACAAAACCTCATTGTATAAAATTATATGCTTACCAAAAAAGTTAGTGTAGTTCATTGGAAAGCCTAATGACTTTGGAATAACAAGTCCTAGGTTTGAATCTTGCCTCTGCTAATATTACTTGTGTGACCTTAACTAAGTTACTTAACCTTTCTAGGTCTCACTTCATTTATGAAATGAGTAGGTTGGACTAGCCGGCCTTTAAGATCCCTTCTAGAACTAAACCTGTGATTCTATGAGTAGTCACTGCAGAATATGTCAGACAGAAACTTTAATGAGCACAAGGAAAAGAAAAAGAAAATCAATGTTAATTAATGACTTACATATCTATTGGTCATTCAACAAGCATTTAGGACTACTATGTGCTTGGTACCAGGCTGGGTTCTACATAACCCCCACTCTCAAGGAACTTGCATAGGAGGAAGGAAGACCCGGCAGATGCTATATTTTCTATGTCATTAAAACTCGTCAATCTTCACATTTCAGTGCCTCTGAGATGAGATGAGAGAGTAAACTCTTCCCTCTCATGGCCTTTTTATGAGCAACTGACAATGTATATAATAGGAGGCTAAAAGGAAACTGAACCAGCAGACTGGACTCCAAAGGGAACTTTATTTGCTTCAGAAGCAGAAGCTTTTAGTTCAATTCAATTCAAGAAGGAACTGATAATATTGACATACTCCTATGTATGCAAGACACTGTACTTGCCACAGCAGATACAAGCACAAAATAATAAACTATTCCTTGCCCTCAGGAGGATCACAATCATTGAGATATCAGTTTTCCTAAGGAATGAAAACCGGGTCAGGAGTACCAGGGTTTCCATTTGCCTCCCACATTTTTTCATTCCTAAACAACTGGACATCCTCCTATCGAGAGGAGATATCTGGACTTAGCTTCAATGTTCAGAGCAGCATCCCATCCTGGAATAGTGTGAAAGCCCTTGACTTCATGGCAAACATGGTGGAAGTTTCAAAGCAGGACAACTGTATAACAGTTCCTTTAAAATAAAGAGTCAAGGAAATGCAATGAGATTTCAAAGTCACCAAGTGTATAAATATTTTTGGAAGAAAAGCAGAAAACTGAGCATAATGTCCATCTTTTAGCTTACTGATATACTTCAGCCTGAGTAAAATTGGAACCTTTAGCCCTAATAAGTCAGGAAGGGCATGCTCTTCCTATCAAACCAGATACTCAGAAAATAAAAGAGAAAAATAGAGAACAAGTAGGCCTAATTCAGTATAATTCTTTTTTTAAAGAAAGGTGCTACAGAAGTCCATGCTCAGTAACTAATAGTTCATTTCAGAAAATGGGCTGTACTTATGCTCAGACCTGTGATTTCATTGTTATCAAGTACTCTAGGTGAAGAAACTCTCTCTACCGATGCAGATCAGCAATTATTTTGCAATTTCCAATCTTAGAGAGTTACCTAGCCTCACACAGCCATTTGGAACTCACAGGTCTTCCTGATTCAGACTATGTCTCTCTACTCATTATGTCACACTGCCTGTCAGAGCTATCTATAGTCAATATGATGGACAGCTAGGTGGCATAGTAGATAGAGTGTTGGGTCTGGAATCAGGAAGACTCATCTTCCTGAGTTCAAATCCAGCCTCTGATACTTACTAGCTGTGTGACCCTGAGCAAGTCATTTAACTGAACTTGTCTTAGTTTCCTCATCTGTCAAATGATCTGGAGAAGGAAATGGCAAAGCACTCCAGCATCTTTGCCAAGAAAACCCCAAATGGGAAGGCAAAGAGTTAGACATGACTGAAATGATTCAACAACAATAACAAATAGTATAAATAAGAGTAGTTAGGATTGAAGCATGTGTTCACAGACCTCACAACAGCCTTGGTTTGCATCTATTTGACATGCATTCAACAAATGTCAGATGTGCTATGATATACCTCATTCCGTAGTCCCTCTTCCTTATGTATGGAGAGAGAATGGAGATGAAGAATTCAGAAAATTTGAGATTTGTATGAAATGATGAACAGCAGAACTAAGAAAATAATAAGTGAAATGACTAGAACAATGTGAAGGAAAATATTTTCATAGCAAGTTGAGGTTTAAGTAATGTTAAAAAAAAACAGTGAAGATCTTGGTGAAGAGATAATGAAATAAGATTCCTTCCTTATGGCAGAGAAGTAGGAAACTACTAAGACACAACAGCGTATATATCGTCAGATGTTTCTGAGTCATGTGTTTGGTTAATAGTTTTTCTTTGTCACATGAGTGGGTTCAGTCTGGGAGGGGAACACTATGATGTAAAGACCAAAGGAATTAATAAAATTAATTTTAAAAATAAAATGAAAACATAGAAGACAGAAGCAAATTTACATAATAGAACATGAACACAAACCTGTGGCACTGTTTTGCAAGAATAATGTCAAGACTACTTAATCTAAAATTGAGCTGGGTTTGGCAGGGAAAATTAAGGAAAATATAAAAAAAAAGATTTTTATTGTGTTTAGCATTATTGAAGGGGGAAGGGAGAATGAAAGAAGGGATAGGGCCACTGGTTGGGATACATAGAGTGAAAAAAATCAATAATGCAGAGGTCGAGCTGCTTGTTTGTCATTTAATTTTTGTTTTCTTTGTCAACAAGAATTATTTAGACTAGAAAAGATAGAACAAAAATGGTCAATAGTAAACTGATATTCTAGGTAAGTAAGAAAATAGGAAGGGAGCATTTAGCTGTCCTTACTGAGTTCAAGTCATGTAGCCCAGATGAAACACATCCTAAGGTACCAAATGAATTGCAGATATGTTTGCTGAGTCAGTTCTGTGTGAATGATCATGAAGCACAAGAAACTTCCTATAGAGTTAGCAAAAGACAAATGAACTCCTTCCTCCAAAAGGGGGAGAGAATGGAGACTGAAAGTCATATGCTAGTGAGCTTGCCTTTTTTTTCCTATCAAGATGTTAAAATGTGTTAATAAAGGGTTAGTTAGTGACCATTTAGAAATGGAATCAATGATCACAGAGAGCTAGCGTGACTTAATTAAGAATATGTCTTCTGGGATTGAACTGAGTTCTTTTTTTTTTGACAGAGTCACTGGGCTGGCCAATCAGATAATACTATATAATTAATCCAAATGTTAGAAAACAATCTGATACTCTCATGTTTCTGGTGGAAAAGATGTGGACTAAATAATAGGGTAATTAAGTGGACTTAAAACTGTTTAAATGACTAGACACGAAGAGTAAGTCTTTAATGATAGCATGTCAACTTGTAAGGAGGGTTCATTTGGCATGCCCAAGGAGGTGTGTTTAGCCTTGTGATGTAGAACATTTTTCTCAATGACTTGAATAAAGGCGTAGATGGCATGTAAATCAAATTTGTAGACTGACATGGAACAAGGAGGAATAACATATCCTAAATGATTATCAGGATTCCAAAATCTCAATAGAGTAGAAATCCTTTTGGGGATTTGGGGGATTTTATTCTGGGAAGTTTGAATTCAATCAAAAGTCCACACTTGAGGCCTTAGAAGGCCACATGTGACCTTAAGGCTGCAGGTTCCCCACCTCTGGACTAGAACATTGCACCAAATCTAATACAATGGAATTTAAAAGGAAATATAACATCTAACATAAACTCACAAGTCTGGTTAAAAAAAAACACTTACATTTAGGTTTTTAAAAATCAGCTTTACAAGTACAAGATGGAAGATATATGGCTAGGTAGCAATTTTGAAAAAAAAAAAGTAATTGGGGCTTTTAGTCAGCTTCAAGCTTAGAATGAAACTAGTAGGGACATGAATGCTGTCTTCAAATTTTTGAAGAACAGTGACATGAAAGAAGGATGAACATTGTTCTATCTTGGTTCCACAGGGCGGAAGAAAAGCAATGGACCAAGGTTTGCAAGTTGAAAGTTCAGGCTTTATGTCAGGAAAGATTTCCTGACAATTAAAAATACTCAAAGGTAGAATGGTCACCTTAAAAGAAGTAGGTTCTTTCTCCCCTTGGAACCTTCAAGCAAGGAGTGGATGAACACTTAACTAATATGTTTCATAGGTGATTATTTAGGGGATTAAGTAGCTTCTGAGATCCTCCCAACTCTAGGATTCTGTGTTAGACAGCCTGTGTGAGGCAAAATATGCAAAAATTAACGTATGAAAGACGTTAGATGCTAGGTGGCACAGTGGATAGAATGCTGGGCCTGTAGTCAAGAAGATTCAAATTCAGTTTCAAATACTTGCTAGCTGTGTGACCCTGGGCAAGTCACTTAATCCAATTTGCCTCAGTTTCTTCATCTGTAAAATGAGCTAGAAAAGGAAATAGCAAACCACTCCAGTATTTTTGCCAAGCAAACCACAAAAGTGTTCACAGAGTCAGGCACAACTGAAAAATGACTAAACAGCAACAACGTATAAGTCTATTTATAAATGTGAAATATCAAATGATTTGGATTTTCCCCCTGTTAAATGAACAGATAGTATGGTAAAGTGGATCAAATGATGGTCTTGGGTTTAGGACACCTGAATTGAACCTTACCACAGTCACTAGCTATATGTTCACAGTCAGGTCATTTAATATTTCAATTTCCTCATCAGTAAGATGGGGATAATAAGAATACTTCCATTAACTCTTTCCCAGTCTTACGGAGGACACTGATTTATATAGCTTTGAAAGAAACATTCTTATTATCAATCAAAATCAGAATTATGAAATGCAATGGAAAACACATACGCATAATTTTTGTAGGTAGCTAGGGGACACAGTGCATAGTATGTTGGAGTTGAAGTCAGGAAATCTGGAATTCAAATCCTGCTTCAGAATCTTTCTGTCTGTGTGACTCTGAGCAAGTAATTTAATTTATTTCAGTCTCAGTTTCCTTATCTGGAAAATGGAGATAATAATAACACCTACCTTCCAGGGTTATTGTGAGGACAAAATGAGACAATATTTGTGAAGTGCTTTAGAAACTTTAAAGTGCTATATAAATGTTTGCTATCATTAGGAGTAATGATATATATATATATGTGTGTGTGTGTGTGTGTGTATGTGTGTATGGTTTGTTTATTTTTAAGTTGCTAAAGGTATTATATGATAATAGGAATAACTATGAAAGAATTGAGGCTAAATTGGTTTATATTTATGTATTTTGCAGTGGATAGAACACCTTACTAACTGTGCGTACCTAAGCAAGTCACTTAACCCTGTTTGCCTCAGTTTCCTCATCTGCAAAATGAGCTGGAGAAGGAGATGGCAAACCACTCCAGTATCTTCACTAAAAGAACCTGAAATGGGGTCAGGAAGAGTGGAGACACTAATGAAATCAACGGAATAACAACATAATCTTAGAGAACCACCTGGGACCCAGAAATGTTAAGGAACTTGCCAGTTTACATAGCCAGAATGTCAGAGGCTGTACTTGCATCCAGTTCTTAGCTTTAAGGTTACTTCTCTATTCCTTACACCATGCTACCATTGCTAATATAAAACAAGCCAATATACTTACAAAAACCTTCTGCTTTGATATGGCAAAGATATTTGCCTTCATCACTGTGGGTACTCCTTTAACTAGTTATATTTACAATCCTTCTACAAATGAAGAGATCTTTAGAAGTCGCTCGGACAAAAATATTCATCTCCCTGTGATCAGCCTGACAAGTCTTTCTGACTTGGCTAGGTAGATATTCAAGCTAATAGATAGGCAGCCTGTCTCTGAGTCTGGACTAGCCAACTTTCCAGTTTGGTAAAATCTACTAGGGTTTCTTCTCCACTGGCCTAGGTGCCATCTTCATGCTGCAAAGAAACATTGGCAGACCTGGCTAAGGACAAGGTGAAGAGCTTTCTTGTAGATGTCTGCAGCAGAATTTTCCTCAATTCTACCATTATAGCAGTGCTCAGGGCATACATCGGCCTCAGCTGGTAGTCACCCCTTCCTATTCCCTCTTCTCCCCTGCACAGGGAGGGGAGTGATAAGTTGGGTCTCAGGGGTGAGCTAGGGCAAAGGGACATCCATCTCTAAGGGGCCAAAAAGAGTCAGAAATGTTATCACTTCTCACCTATCATGTACTGCAAAATCATGGGGAACCTGATGATAAAACAATCACAGACAACCTATTTCTGAATTGGGGATTTTTTACACATCAGACCAGGTAGCTCACTGAGGGTATATGGAAATAGAATCTTGAATGTTCTAAAAGAAACAGAGGAATTCATAGAATCTTAGAGCTGCAAGGAACCTATGAGTGAATCTAACTGTCCAGGAAGCTAGAGAGGGAAAATAGAGATTTTAGTGGCTTGGACCCATGAAAAGCTAAAACTTATTTGAATTAAGCAGAGGGTGATTCATCATCTGAATAAGAGACCACATGGCTCTGGAGGCAGAAAACTTCACAAAAGTATGCTGGCTTAGTGATCAGTAGGATTTAGACACCTGGTGGCTTTCCTTAAAAGTCTGTCTGTCTTTAGTCATTAGCTTCTTGTATAAACTTGAATAAGCCACATTGCATATCAGTTTGCCCATTTATAAAAGGAACAGAACAGCCCAGTAAAGTTTCTTGGCTTCCTTGGAGCATTCATGAACAAAATCTAATGAGGGGAAAGGAAGCTACGGAACCAGCATAAAGCAGCCAATAAACTCACCTGTCCAGCAGCAGGTTAGGAGCAAACAAAAGTTTTCCTGGATGTTCCATTGAGCGCCAGACAAGGCCAATCATGAGGATCTCTAACCAGGCACATTCTAGAAGATGGACCTGATCATGAAGTGTCAAATCCACAAAACCTGAAACAAAATAAGAGTCAAGAATAAATTAAAATGAGTGGTTCTCATTTAGTTCCCCAATTGTGCTAACGAGGGTAGAATATAAGTTCCTATTGAGTTGGGTGGGATTGCCTCACTTTTTAAATCTGTATCCTCAGCACCTGGCATGACAACATAGTAGGAACATAATAAATGCTTTCAAATATCTCTACTACTTTTCCAATCTTCTTATATTTACTACCCCTTCCTTGCCCTCCACTTCCCCCTGTCACACACACACACACACACACACACACACACACACACACAATCTACGATCACTGACACTAGCATCCTTGCTGTTCCTCTGGGCACTTTCACAAACTGTCTCACATGCCTGGAATACTCTCCTTCCTCATTTCCTCCTTCTCCATTCTCTAGCTTTCATCACGTTTCAGTCAAAGTCTCATCTTCAAAAACGTTTCCAGTTTCCCTCCGCCCACTTCAGACCTCTTTCCCCTCCTCCTGCTTCATATCCAGGAGAGAGAGGAGAGAGAGAGAGGAGAAAGGGAGAAAGAGAGAGAGGAGAGAGGGAGAGAGAGAGAGAGATCTGGGGGCATGTATGAGAGATTCTATGGAGGCAAAATTGATTGATTTTAGCAACATAGTAGATATGAGGGTGAGAGAGAGTGAGGAATTGAAGGTAACACCTAGGTGATTGGGTAACTGGGAGGATGGTGGCTCTCTTGGCTGTAGTAAAAAAAAAGAAGTTAGGAAAAGGAGAATGTCTGGGGAATGAGATGAGTTCAGTTTTAGACACGTTGAGTTTAAGAGTCTATGGGACAGTTCAAGATGTTTTATATGCTGTTGGAGATATGAGACTGGAAGTCAGGAGAGAAGTTAGGGCTGGATAAGATTTAAACATCATCTACACTGAGAGGCTAATTGCATCCACTAGAACAGAGGTGGGGATTCTGCAAGGCCACATATGGCCCTCTGGGTCCTCAAGTGCAACCCTTTGACTGAATCCAAAGATCACTGAACAAATCCTGATAATAAAAGGATTTGTTCTGCAAAACTTGGACTCAGTTAAAAAACCGAACCAAAGGACCTAGAAGGCCAGCCATAGCCTCGAGGCCAGCAGGTTCTCTACCCCTGCCTGAAACTTAGGAGATCAACAAACTAAATAGTATAGAGGGGGAAGAGTAAAAGGCCCAGGACAGTCATAGGACCCCTCCACGAACAGTGGGTACAAATCTGATGAAAATCCAAGCAAAGAAGTCTGAGTAGTAATCAAACAGGAAGAGAAACAGGAGAAATAATGTCCAAAAAAAGTATCACAAAAAAGAAGGTGATCAGCAGAGCCAAAGGTTGCAGAGAACTCAAGAAGGATAAGGACTAAGAAAGAGTCATGCGATCTAGCCATTACGAGATCAATGATAAATTTGGAGAGAACAGAAATTGAATGAACTTGGAAGCCAGACTACAAAAAGTCAGGAAAAGAATAAGAGGAAAGGAAGTAGAAGTAATAATTACAGAGGGCCTTCTCAAGGAGTTTAGCCATAAAAGGGAGCAGAGATATAGGACAATAGCAGAGATTTATTCACAAAAGGGAAAAGGGATAAAAGATATCAATAGGATGTACAGCTCAAAGTCATAGCTTTTCTTAAGGAACTTATATTGCACTTGGTGTCAGAGGTAAGAACAACACATATATGCAGAAATGTAAATATCTCCCCCTAAAAAAGTAAATAGGAGGATTGTGACAAGCAATAGATTGGGTAAATGGTGGGCAGGGAGCAAAGGAAGGAAAAGGAAGGAATGTAGTTTCCGCCCTATCATGGCTTTGCTTGAGGTCTGTTACAAGCAACATCTCCTCCTTGGACCCTCTGCTAGCTCCCAGCCCTGCATCAGGCCCTCAAAGAGAATGAGGATCCACCCAATGTGCCAGAGGCCTTTTTTTACTTTCTCTTGACATCTGGAGGATATCAGTTGAACACTGGATCCATCCATCTGTTATCTCTTGCCCTTGTCATATAAACAGTCCATCTTCTTTTTTAGATTATACATTTCCCCAATGGCATCCTTTATTTCAGGCCTTCTTGGAAGGTCTTTGTTATATGTTGCAGTCTTTTCACATCTACCACATGCATATCACTCCATTTTTCTTCTATATAACACATCATCTTTAATTCTGTGGAGACTGGAGTTCCATGACTGACAGTCACATAAAAATATTGATAGAATATATTGACCTTAAAAATGTAGACCTTTAGGGGTGGCCAGGTGGCTCAGCGAGTAAGAGCACCGGTTCCAGTGTTGGGACGACCTGGAGATCAAATCCCAGGCTCAGACACTCAGCACCACACCCAGAAATAACTGGCCAGGTAACCTTGAGCAAGTTACTTAACCCCAATTGCTTAAAAAAAAAAATATGGACCTTTGTTTCTGAAAGAAGTTCTGGGGCTTATTAAAGGAGTTTTACAATATCCTAAAGGCAGTCTAGTCCACTCTCCTCCTTCTATGTAACACTAGACCCAACTTGTCTATAAAAAAAAAAAAAAACTTATAAGTGATATACATCACCTGGTCAGCAATTAGTCAAACACAGTTATCTCTATTATATTTGTTAAGGAATCTTGAATAATTCTGATGGATGAGTGGATTGGATACATCTTGTTGAAAAAGAACATTTTTAAAATGTCCCCTGAAATGATTTTTTTTATTGCATTTGGCTACAATAAAACAATTATATCAATTCTTTCATTTGCCTATTCAAAGAGGATATATGAACCATTCTTCCCATGAATCACAACTTCTTTCTTTCTTCTAATTTCAATATCTAATTTCTTAATCAATATTGATACAATTTACTTGTTCCACTATTGCTCTACTCATTGGCCACTTGAAAAAGGTCTCACATTTAGAGTACTAAGTAGCCAAGGTAGAGTTTATAAGAGGCCCCCAAACCGTATGATTGTTAGCAGCCTTTCCCTCCTTTTCTACCATACATTACTAGGCAATCAGTCTTCAAGTAATGAGCCTCTCTGACTTTATGAATACTGGTCCTTGGAGATCATTCTAAATCTGGGCTTGGCCCATACCTGAGATTTTATAACATAGTAGAACCCATCAGAGCTTGTGCTTCATTGAAGTAGCCTTCAGAACTCCAGGGATATATCCTTGCCACAATGAGGAGCCTTGCTCACAGGGGACATTTGATCATGGCTTAATGGAATTGAATTAAATCTCAAAAAGAAGTGTACTTATATCAATTACCTTGTCCTGATAGTTACATGAATTAAATGGGGCATTCTAGTCGACTAACCTGGCTTATAAGAAAAATGTACACTAAGGTCAGAAGGAAGCTCCTCTCCTAACAATATTCAATGCAATTCAGCAGTTATTTAGTAAGCAACACACGCACATACATACACACACACACAGATATACATATATACATACTTATACACGGCAATTTGTAGAGAATCAAGTTCATACATATTGATTAAAATGAAGGATCAAAAATAAATTTTAAACCCTTAAGACTTAACTTTAACTCTTTTTTAGAAAATTTAAAACATTATCATAAACTTCCTTGCAAATGACATTCACTTTCATAAAGGTTAACATTTGAAAGGAAGGCTTTTACTCTTCCCTCCTGAATCATTGCTATTTGTGAAGTGCACAATCACATGATATTAAGTCACTTACTATATAACCTGTACCAGATTATTCATTCCTTCTAAAAACCTCTAAAAACTATATGGAATGAGATTGGGGTGGACCTGCAGTAGCCTCTATAGTTTAGACATCAATGATTTGCTGTTAACCAGATAATGTCTCCATTTTAAAGAACGTAAGGAGTGATTTTGGAAGGTAATTCTATGTATTTGAAATAATAACACTTTTTAATTTTCACATCGTAAGTACAGCATTGCTAAAGACTGACAGTTTTAAAGGTCTTTGGGGAGCCAAAAAAGATCATCATAACCATTTGTACTAAATAGGCAGGATGATTATGAAACACGTCAGTCTGAAGAATGTCTGTTTGTAATGGTTTTCATTTGAAGTCCAGTAGATTTGCTAGGTCCTTGTGTTGAAATGCTGTCAGTTTTTCAAAACGAAATGACCTATTTAATTATCTTTTGCAGCTGTGAACATTGCCTGTCGACAAGAACTAATCTATCTGTTTTGTATAGCATGTTCAGCAAGTCTAATGGGAATGGAGGGGAGAATGGGAACTAAACTGCTAAGTATGAGAACTAATGGATGGAATGATTTCTCTCTTAAGACTTAGCATGAACATTTTGAACACTACTGCCTGATACAGTAAGGTAGACTTCATTACTGCTTAGTAGCTGTTTTAGAGTTCTGTTTTTTCTCCATAGATTTTTTTTTTCAGTTTGAAGGGGCTTAAGAGGTTTCCTTATTCAACTGATATCCCTCAAAGAATCCTCACAATCCACCCATTCATTCATTTGTCTGAAGACCTCTCACAAGTGGGAAACCTCCATTTCTCAAGATCGCCTCTTTTACTTTGGAACATTAAATAAAATCTTTATATGTGTAACCTGATGGGAGAGAGAACTCATATGGGGCATAGCCTATTTCTTCAGTCAACAAATAGCCAATATATTTCAAGAAATTTAATGAGTAGCCAACATATTTCACAAAATTTCAGGTAGCAACTCTTCTCTGGGTGTCTTATCTGCATCTGTGTATAGCAATTTCACCCCCAAGGCATCAAGAATGAGTCAAAGTACATTTGCAAATGTTCCAAAATAAGCACCCTAGAGGAATTCAAGACAGTAGATTTGCATTCATTTTGAGAAACCTTGAGAAAGTTATCACCAACTAGAAAATCGGAACTCTCTGGCAAACACTGTATCTGTTAGTCCTCTTTCCAAGGATGCCTGAAGAACTCCCTTGTGTCACAGATTCCCGGCAATCTCCAGAAGAATGTAAAGAGTATGGGGTAGATTCAACACTTTCCCAGGGAGCCGAAGTCAGGGATTCAAAGAATTTTTACTATTTTGTCTCCTAAAATGCCATTAGCTTAACTTGCCTATACTCAATAAAATAAAATAAAACTTGGCTCTGCCCTCTCCCTTCCTTAGTCATGATGGTGAGATTTATAATCAAATTATGTAAAAAGTACCTTGAGATCCTTAGATAAATGAAATAGTATAATATTAACTCTTGTAAAAAAAAAAAGTCTACTTTGAATTATCTAAAGGGATAAATTTACAATGGTTGCAGGAAAATTCAAACCAAGAAAAAATGACATGTTAGATTATATATTCCTTATTTTTATGAGGCATAAATCTGTAGTCAATCAAAGCAATGGAAAAATGAAAAAGAATCCATTGGAAAGTGAAAGTAACTAGTCTCTGTGGAGCTTTGTGTATAAAGTCAGAAACCAGGTTGTTGGGTCCCTAAATAAAATGAACTGAAAAAAATATTGGTTCTTTGACCTTCAGGGAAAAAAATAATCATGTTTTCACTGATGTGATGACCCTGATGTACTCCAAAATATCAGTTATGAAATTGCTGCTTGCATTTTTTTCAATTCTACCTTATTACTCAATGAGTAAAGATTTGAATAACTCATTTATTTCCCCTTCAATGCCAAAGATGCAGAGAAAAGTGGAATTAGGTGAAGAAATGGGGAGAAATAGCAAGTGAGAGATGACAGTACAAGGAAGGATATGGATTCAGACTGTCCCAGGAGGAAACTAAAAGCAATCCCATTAGCCTCAGGAAAAAACCTAAATACAGAGACAGAGAATGCTTAGAGCTTGAAGAGATCTTAAAGACCTTCTACCCCAGCCCTCTCCCTTTATAAAAGAGAAATTTTGACCCAGAGGGGTAAAGCAATTTATCCATGGTTACTCAGCAAGTTATTGGCAGACCAGAGATAAAAGCCCAGTCTGCTGCTCACGGGTTAGTACTCTGTTTCTTACACCAGAGCTGCCCTCTTCTTGGATCAAACCCAATGTATGCTTATTTCTTTTATCCCGTATATGATCTTGAGAGGGTCATCTAATAATTTGACATTTGAAAGGAATGATGTTTGACACAGTTTCAAAAAACCAACTTTATAAGGGTAAAAGAAGGGAAGCATGAACAACAACAGTTCATAAGGGAAGGTCTGGGGCTTTTATTGGATTGCAAACCCAAAGTGAGTCCATAGTGTGATATATCATTCAAAAAAAAAATGCTGAGATCTTAGACTACATTAAGGGTGGAAGGTGCTACTTTTCTCTGCACTAGTTAGACCCCACCTGGATTACTGTATTCACTTACTAACAAGGACATTGAAAAGTTGGAGGGCATCTAGAAAAGAACAAGGAGGGTGAGGGCCTTGGCTTAAGGCCAAACCAAGCATGAACCAATAAACCTGGGAATGTTTGGTTTTGAAAAGATAAGATTTATGGTTGATATTTTAGTTGTTTCCAAGTACTTGAAAGATATTCAAGTGGGAAACAATGTTACATAGTGGATAGAGAGCTGGCCTTGCAACCAGGAAGACCTGTGTTCCAGTCCCACCTCTAACATGATCATGGCCAAGTCATTTAACTCCCATCTCTCAGTTGTCTGTGCAACTCTCTAAGACCATAAATTGCAGAGATGACCTGAATTGATATATGGAGTTTCCAAATCCAGAAATTGCTCACATCAGTGAAATCAAAGGTCTGGTCCTTATCCCTATCAAGCAAGTGACAAATTAGAAAAGTCTTGAAGGAGGAAAAGCTAGGAGCAAAAATTTGACATTTCAGAAAAGTAGATAGAGGCACAATAGAAAGGTATCAATTCTATAAAAGCCACCCAAAAATGGAATAGGTTGGCTCTCAGCAAGTGGTGGGTTCCTCTTTTCCAAAAGAGAATATAATTTCCAAATTATATATTATATATTTCCAGATTATACAGATATATATGATATAAATAATATATGTAATATTATATATAATATTCCAAATGAGAATATTTCCCCCCACAAAACCCCTCTCTTCTAAACTTGTTTTTTTTTCTCTTGAGAATGTTGACATGTCCCATTTCCCCAAGTTCTCAAACTGGGTGCTATCTTGGTGTCTCTGTTTATTCCACATGTTTAATCAGTTTCCAACTCTTATCATTTCTACCTCCAAAATCTCTCTCACACCCATCCTCTTTTGTTTGTATACGGAGGCCACTCCAGTGTAGTTCCTTGTTTTGTGTCTCATTTAGAGTAACAGTTAATATTGATAAAGTATTTTAGTCTTGGCCTTTCAAAGCATTTTTCCTTAATCCTGGCTTCCTGTCAGCTCTAGGTGTTTCTAATTATCTCAAGTGCAGTCATAAAATATCCAAAGGAAAATTTGGTTTAATTCGTTTAATTAAATGATCAAAATATACCTCTATGGCATGCCACACTTTTAGAGGGGAGCAGAATTTTCAGGACATTGACAACCAAGGGACATTACTGAGGGAGGAAAAAAGATTTCAAGTTTGTGTTAGCGTGTCCAGTCCTCACTATATGTTTCCTATATGACTTCAAGGTTTTTACTTTCTGCAGCCATAATAAACATTCTACCTACATTACAACCATCACCTCTGATAAAAGCCAACTCCAAACTGAAATGAAGACTTGGTTGGCTCTTCTTTGAGTCAAAAGGAGTCTTAGGGCCTTTTTTTTTGGAGGGGGGGAGGCAGGGCAATTGGGGTTAAGTGACTTGCCCAAGGTCACATGGCTAGTAAATGTTAAGTGTCTGAGGCTGGATTTGAACTCAGGTCCTTCTGATTCCAGAGCTGGTGCTCTATTCACTGTACCACCTAGCTGCCCCTCTCTCTCTTCTTAAGAAGTATTGACTACAAAATAGGTTCTTTTCTGCAATATCTGAAAAAGTTTTAGTTTTATTTGCACTCCCCAATCCTGTCCTCCAGTATTTTCCAGAACCATCATGGAATATCTGGAGCTAACACTTACTTTCATAAGGATACATCAACTTGGAAGCATGGTGCAGTTGAACTGAACTTGGACTTGGAGTCATAAGAACTGGGTTTGAGATTTGGCTCCAATATGCTCTAACTGTGGGACCTTGGACAAGTCACTTAACTCCTCTGAGCCTCTGTGTACTCACTTGTAAAATGTGAATAATGGTCCTTCTTATTGCACCTCACTAAAGTAAAAATACTATATACTATGAAGTGCCTAATGAATGCAACCCATAATTATTGAGTCATCAAGCTTTATGGGTATCAAGAACAGAGCAGATCATAGAAACATAAAGACAGCTAGTTGGTACAGTAGGTAGAACACTGGACATGCAGCCAGGAAGACTTAAATTCAAATCCAGTTTCAGATACTTAATACCTGCAGAAACTTGGGCAAATCACTTTACCTCTATTTGCCTCAGTTTAAACATCTATAAAATGGGAATAATAATAGCACTTATCTGCCAGGATTGTTGTGAAAATAAAATGAGATAATATTTGTAAGACATTTTGGAAACCTTAAAGCACCATATAAATACTAGCTACTACTATTATTAGATAGAAATGCTCTAGTCCTTATTTTTCAGGCTTGTTTATCTAGTAAATAGAAGAGTGAGGATTCGAACCTAGAATCCAAGGCTCCATACTAAACAATGTTGATAGGACAGACTAGATCTTCCTGATGTGAGTGGATCCCAGTCTCTTCACCAAACTGGTTCTAAGATCATCAGGGCTGTTTATGTTTGGTTACCATGGGTTAATCTACTCCTGGTGAACTGCTTTATGAATCAGTATAAGGAAATATAGAGCATCACTTTCTAATCAAGTTGACCCAGATCTAATATTTCTGGATGAAACAATCAGAAGAATGAAAGGTCTGATTAGTTTTGATAAAAATCCATATAAAGTATTTATTCTGAAGGTCTCTTCCTTCTTTGGGAAACAAAAAGTAAAGAATTGAAGTTTTTGAGACAATATAATAGAAAATGAGGCTCATTGGGTAGTTTGGGCAAGGAAAACAAGTAGTCTAAGGGCACTGAAAAGCTGGGCAGTACAGGCTTGCAATACACTTTTAATGTGATGTGATATATAAAGTTCTTTATAATCCTTACAAGCATTACACGAATATTATCTCTTATTGTCCTGGGTGATGTTGCCTCATAGTACCACTGCTTCTTGGCAAACGTACCTTTCATACCCAATATGCCTCATTTTGTGTTAGATTGTCTCAAGCTTTAACTATTTAGTGGTTTTGTTTGTTTTACCAAGGAAACAAGAGACCTTCAGAATCTTCTTTATGAGTCTTACTAAAGTCCATCAAGTTCTTGATGCCAGTAATTTTTCATCTAGAAATTTTAGGTCTGCATCAGTTTGATCAGTGAAAGCCCTCTCTGCTTGGTCTGTCTCTGTCTCTGTTTCTGTTTCTGTCTCTGTTTCTGTCTCTGTCTCCCTCCATACACACACACACACACACACACACACACACACACACAGTTTTTCACCAGACTAGATCATTTTCATATAATAATACTAGAAACTAACATTTTTATAAAGCTTTAAGATTTGCAAAGTGCTCTATGTATGAATATACATGCATATATATATGAATGAAAAAGCATTACCTCTCTCTCAGCTAAGCACTAAGGATACAAACAGAGTAGCAAAAGAGTTCCTAGTTTTAAGGGACTCACATAAGATAACACATATGGAGGTTAGGTTTCAGCTCGAAGTCAGAGGGAAAGGTTCAGTGGCCTTTAAGTACAGGGGCAAAGCAGGGAGTAGTACATCTTCTTCAGTATCATCTCCATTGAAAGTGTTAAAAAATGGTGCAGTGAGTAGAGAATGAACTTGGAACATAGAAAAACTGCCTTAAAATAATCTCAGCCACTTATTAGCTTTGTGAACCTGGGCAAGTCACTTAACCTTTGTCTACCTCAGTTTCCTCATCTTTAAAATGGGGTAAAAAATAGCACCACACCCAAGGATTGTTGGGAGGATAAAATGAAATTTGTAAAACACTTTGCAAACTTTAAATCATTAAATGTATATTAGTTATCATTATTACTGTTATTCTATAACATATATTCATTTATAATATCATTTGACTCATGATAATCCTGTAAGGCAGGTGCTATTTATTGTTCCCATTTTACAGACAAGGTAACTGTGGCTGAGAGATTAAGTGACTTGCTAGAGTCACACTGCCAGCATGTGTTTGAAGTGGGATTTTAACACTGCTTTTCCTCACACCAAAACCATCACCATATCCATTATTTCACACTGCCTCAAAACCAGAAGACTTGGGTATGAATCTCTTCTCTGCTAATTATTATTTGTATGATCCTAAATAAGGCATTTTGCATGGACTTTCCCTCTCTAACATGAGGGGGTTGCACTGAATGTCTTCTATGGATTCTGCCAGCTCCCAACCCAAGATTCCAGGCTTCCTCTTTGCTTTGATGAAATATTCCTGCCTAACTTGTTTCTTTCAGCTAAATGAACAAACCTTCTAGGCTTGCATATTAAGCCCTGAGAAAGGAATAGCAGTTTCACAAAGCTATGAGTAAAAGCTTTCACATTTTGGGTTTAGAGCTCCAAAACTAGATACTTTATATTCCAGTATTTTTGCTTGAAGCAAGCCATGATGTCATGTTTTCTTTTTCTGTTTATTTTTTTCCTTCTTTAAATATAAAAATATTAATAAAAAGAGATAAAAGACTTCCTGGACATCAAATAGCTCTTACAAAACAACATTTTCATGATTTAGTAAGTGAGGGAACAAGAACATGTGGGTTATATTTCCCTTAAAATACATAGGAATGAAAAAAATCTTAGAAAAGTGGTCAAGAAAGCACATTTTGAGTTTTATTGCCCTTGAAGCATTTCAAGATGTTTAGCAAATCCCAAATGCAGCTGTGCTCATACATCCCTCAAATGAATGGTCAGTGCTCTGCTATTGTGCTCACCCATGTTTCACTTGGAGCTTATTCAGTCTGATTTTACACTGGAGTGCAGAGAATAAAATTTGTTAACCTCTGGCGAGTTCTTGGTCTGGGAAATGAAGCAGTGGTCTCAAAGCAGTTGTTAAAGTTTATAAAGCAATGATAAGTTGGCAATCACACATAATGTATCAGATATATAAATATATTTGTAATTTATCATCTATGTAATGGTCAAACAATTTAATTTGATCAAAAATTGAAGAATCCTACCTAGAAAACCATAAACACATGGTTTTCTAGGTAGGAAACCTTAAACATATGTCGGCCCTACTTTATCTCCTGTGGTATGTGTCTAAAAGAGCAGAATAGTAAACTTCTAACCCTGGTCATTCCCAGTGCTAGGCCACAAATGACCTGACAATCTCTTAAAACATTTCCTTGTTGAAAATGTTAGAGCTCTAAACTATGTGACCTTGTTACAATGGTACAAATTTGCAATGGCTGGGCAGTCCTGACAGTTTTACAACATAGTACTTCACAAGAGATCAAATTAATGTCACATTTGAGATCATTTCACCATTTAAAATCTCATTGTTGCATAGGAGACAATCTTGGTTCTCAAAGGCTATGTCAATGGAATACCAATTCTGAGAAGTTCTACCAGTCTGGAAAGGGTCTGAGAATGGCCTTTCCATCTGTCTGCATAAGACTAGCATAGGTTAAGTTCAACATGATTTATTACTTGTAGACTTGCCTTGAGACAAGGAGGTTTTTTTTCTTAACAGTCGAAGACTATATGCTAAGGTTTGAGGAGAGCAGTGGAATACCTACATCAATGAAATGATACATTCTTGAAATATGTCATTCACTACTGATTCTTTCTGAATACCAAAGAGCATAATCATTATGACATACCTAATGCAACAACTGGTGGGGGAGGGGGAAGCTCAGTGACTGGAATGCCAACCCTGCAGTCAGGAAGACTCATTTTCCTAAGTTCAAATCTAGCCTCAGACATTTACTAGCTGTGTGACTTTGGGTAGATAACTTAACCCTCTTTGCCTCAACTTCCTCATCTTTAAAATGAGCTGGAGAAGGAAATGGCAAAGCACTATGTTATCTTTGCCAAGAAAATCCCAAATGGCACCATGAAGAGTCAGACACAACTGAAACAATTGACCAATAGCATTTTATTGAGTCCTAGTATAATTCATATGTATTCCTAGTATTTTTAAAGTATAAAGTTACATCAAGAGAAATAGTGTACAATGAATACTGGGGCCAGCCTTGGAGACAGGAAGACTTGGGTTTAAGTCCTGCCCTTAGAACATATTAGTGATGCCACCACAGTCAGGTCACTTACCCTGTCAATTACTCTGCCAACACTAAATTATAGACAAGTGATAAATTTGCATCAGTGGACAGAATCTCCATATTGGCAGTTCTTCACACCAATAAAATCACAACTCTAGATTCCTTCCCCCTTGACCCCACACTATATAAATCCCAAACTCTAAATAATGTTAACATCAGAACACTGGCAAGACAGGTTTAGCTAATGTTAAAATTTGCAAAGAACTGAGAAGATTTGTTTATTGACTGGGTCTTAAAAAGTTTCAGTCACACAACTATTAATTCTTCAGAGTTAATACTAATTGGATCTCACTTTGTATCTAGATCATAGCTAGGGTTCAGATTTTAACTTTATTATTCAAATCATATAAACCAGTAATATCAAACTCATATAGAATCAGGAGCCACTAAAACATATACATACATTTGTGGATGCTCATTGACTTAGAAAACCATGTTAACATTATCTATGTCTTATTATATCTTTATTTTATTAAACATATCCCAGTTTTAATCTGGTTTGAGCCACACTTGGGAGCATAGTGAGCCATATGTGGTGTGCAGATCCTGAGTTTGATAACTCTGATGCAGACATATGGTTTCTGTGTATTTTTATGTAGAAAAAAGCATTTTAGAGTCCTATATAAAATAGCCAAATTTCCCAAAAATTACTATTAAAGAATGGTATGATCAGCTTATGACATGCAGTTCTGGGTATAAATTTCTCTGTGTAAAAATTGTATTGTGTATACATAAATACTTGATTGTATTACATATACATGTGTATATACCCTGTGTATACGTGCACATTCACATACATGCACGAAGTCAGGGACTGTCTTTTGCCTTTCTTTTAATTTTTAGCACTTAGCACAGTGTCAGACACATAATAAGCACTTAAGAAATGTTTAGAAACTGACTGACTGAAAAGGTGTGCCTTCATCCCTTCATGGTCCCACCAAAGATCATACAGTATACAAAGATTTATACATGGACATATAAGTGTGTAAATGATATGTGTTTAAATGTATACATTTATTACTTATATGTATAATATATGCTTTTGTGCATCTATATTAATGCCCTCCACCCATGTCCTATTTCAACCCTTTCTTCATCACATTATGAAAGTAGTTTTGAGCCTCTTAAAAGCTGCAAGGTCTGGAAAGTCTCACCAAATCATAAAAGTTTCAAGGATGGGCTCAGTGTCCAACTATTTATCTGGCACCCGAGGACGAGCCTAGAGAAGAGCAGTGACTCATAATTAGGTTGGTTGCTGGGTAAAAGATTTGGGGGTCATGACTTTCCAAACTATCAACAATTTGCTAATTTTTTTGTGGTAGACATTGAAGATTAGCAGCTAATATTTGCAGTTAGGAAGGGCAAAGAAAGTTGCTGAATCAAGGTCCTCTTCACATTTATAATGTAAAGAATAATTATTTGAGTTTTTTGGTTTTTCTATTTTTGTTTTGTTTTGAAGATAGGACCTGTGATTTCATTGGTAAAGACAAGTCTTAGTCATGAACACCCCCTACCAAGACAGACTGGCACAATTTATCCTCTTAGAGAGCTTCTTGGGTTAAATGACTTACCCAGAGTCACACAGCTAGTATGTATTAGAGGTGGGTCTTGAACTCATATCTTTATAACCCTGAAGCTGATTCTCTATTGACTATGCCATGCTCCCTCTCAAAACCATTTTTAGCTTAAATAAAACCTTGTACCTTGTCTGTAAGTAATAATCTGTGGAAAATATTACCTGAGCCTGATTCCTTTCTATAAATGATCATCACTAATGCCTTCAATTAAAGCTTCTCCTTTCACCACATAGAGATTAATGGGGTTGACAACAGAAGTATACGTAAGATTTAGATCGGTAAATCTGTTCATTGCTCTTTCTTCCTATAGACATTAGTGTATGTTCAGTTTTAGTTACTCTGTATATGTCTGTACAATGTATTGCACTTATAATGAACACATCCAGTAATGTTAAACTGTGTTTACATACAGACATATGGCAACACAAACATAGATCAAGGAAATGAAATTTTCTCTGTAAAGCACAGCACATATTTGAAAGCATCTCAAAATTGCTATCGGCTTCTAATAGGAAATGAAACAAACGCTTCTAGATATGTGCAGATATAACTACAGATATCTTCGTTTCTTATTACAAAGTCACAGAATCACAGTTATCCTAGTTAGAAGGAACCACAAAAGCAGTTTTATCCAACTCTTCCCTGAACATAATTTTCTCTGTTCAATAACCTTAAAAAGTCTTCATCTTTACTTAAAGACTTCCAGAGTGGTAGATCCCACTATTTTCCATGGTAGCCCATTCCACTTTTGGATAGCTATAATGGTTAAGAGTTTTTCTACCACTGCTCCTAATTTTGCGCTTGGGAACCAAACAGCACAAGTCTAATCCTTCTTAATAAAACTAATTAATATTCTCTCATAAATCCTGCCTTCTGTAGCCTAAGAATGCCAGGTTCTTTCAAAGGATCCTCATATGACTTGATTTGGGATTGCTTTCACCATTCCAGATACCTTCCTCTAGGTATTCTCCAGTTTATCCAAGTCTTTTTTAAAGGTGATGCCCTGAACTAAACATAATACTTTAGATATGGTCTGTCGAGGGTAGGGCTGTAATGGAACTAATCAAAAAAGGGGCAGCAATGAAAAATGGAAAGAGCAGTGAATTTGGATTCAAGAGACCTAGGTCTGAATCCCAGCTCTACTATTGGCTACCTGTATGACGCTGGGAAAGTCAAAGAACTTGAGGCTTCATTTCCCTCATATGTAAAATGACACCTGCTAGAATCCAAGATTGTTTGATGCTCTGACCTCCCCTTCCCCCCAAACTTGGATATCATCCAACCCTTATTGTGATCTAAGATTGCCTTAGATTCCTTGTCTGCCATATCACCTTGTCTGACAAGATTTAGAATTATAGACCACGGTGCATCAAAAATGGTATGAAGAGGAATCATCCACTGGATTCCAAATATTAATTTGAGAAAAACAGTATTCTTATGCTTTAGGTTATCTTTTTTTATTAGTTGGCCACACATCAGCTTCAAGCTACTCATTTTCTTCAGAAACTGAGACCATCCTTAGCTCTGATCCCAGTATTCATTAATTTTAGATATCCTAAGTGTACATCTACCTTTTCTCCACAGATCAACAAGCAAGGCATCAGGATCAGAAAGCCTGAAGCAGCTTGCCACCTTACTGGGGAAATGGTAAACCTAACAGCTAGACCCAAAGTGAAGAAGAAAACAAGATAAAGACCTTGTAGCCTCGAGGACCAGACTTAGGGATCAGGAAAACATATCCCTCAGCTAAAATTAAGCAGATGGCAATGCTACCTCATTACCAGCCCCGTCTGGATTACACTCTGAGCCTTGGTTTATGAAGAGATGGTTGTCATGACAATAAGCATTGGAGAAGGGTTGGGGGGGGGAGAAGCTGATGGATACAGGAGTGTCTCTTCTCCTGCTGTTCTTCCTGCTCCCAAACAATACAAAAATGGCACTGTACCCCTAAGGACAGAGCATTTCATCATTTCAGAAAGCGAAATTCATCTAAGCAGGGCAGAGAATCCATTAGCTGCAAGCAGTTCCACATGAAGGTAAACTAGTCTTTATTTTGAAGTCCACAAAACCAGTCTAATAACTGCAATGTAACTTTCTTTTACATGCCCGGAGGGGAAATCACCATTGGCTAAATGGGAAGGGACAAAAGGGAAAGAAATGACCTTCCCCCGCCAAGTTCTCAGAGTAAGTTGCAAGCCTAAACAGAGCGGAAAAAATTAATAAACTATAAAAACATATTTATAACTGTCCTTTTTAAGTGTTTGTCAAATGGACAGAAAGGGCTTGCAACCCCAGGGCAATTCTGAGCCTTCTGACAAAGGGCACTGACTGCTTGTATTCTAAAAGTCAACAAGCACTTGTACCTTGGAACAGCATTTATTCCTTCCTACAATCCTAGTGACATGAACGCATGGACACACACACACACACACACACACACACACACAGTTCACTTATTGTCAGCAGATATTTTCTCATACTATGTGCTCCCTATAAACCTTAGGAACCCTGTTCACACAAAAACTGTGAGGGACAAAGTTGACAAACCAAATGAATGGAAATCCTCACCACCCTCCTCACTGTCCCTACAAAGATTCTCTGAGCAACAGATAACTAATGGCCTAATTGTCTCATAGTCTGGGGGTTCTGGTATCCAGGGAAAACATCTGATTTGAAAGGAAGGGTCTATTCCAGAAGGATATCTGTTGTCAGTGGTGTGGGGGAAATCCAACTGTATGTAGGGAAAATGAGAGGGGAGAAAGACCTTGTTCTGTTCTGCCATAATCTTCCTTAAATATTAAAATGCTGCAGTTGGGATTTTTTTTTAAATAAGGCAAGTGGGGACCAAGAGGTTTCACTCAAGCAACCAAAATGCTCAGGGCTAAATCAGATAACAAAACTCATGCAGGTAGTTGAGAGAACAGCCTGTGCAGTTTTGTGGTGGGGGGTCTGTGGAGGGAGACTGCAGCTGGCTGACCCATAAGCTTCTTTCCATATAGGCTGGGGCACATCAAGAGTTTTCCCTTAGTGCTACCTCTTCATGTCTGTCTTCCCTACCATCATTCACTTTGTTCTGCAAAACTGACTTTAGCATTGGAAAGAGATTCCATTGAAAGAATTCTCAAGAATTACTTTGTAATTCGCCCCACCCATACCTACCAATTTAATATGATCTTTGTGGTAAAACAGAGGCCATGGGTTCAAATCCTACCTCTGACACCATCTGTGGGATTCTGAGTACGTCACAAACTCTCTGGCTCTCAGTACAACAACAATAACATTTATATCATGGTTTAAGATTTATAAAACATCTTTACTTGATTATCTCATCTGACATTCACCCTCCTCTATGAGGTAGAGGCTTTTCTTATGCCCATATTACAGATATGGAAACTAAGTCTGAGAAAGATTATGTGACCTGCCCAGGTCCAGAAAGCTAATAAATGTCTGGGGCATGATTTGTACTCATATTCGTTGACTCCAAGTCTGGCATTCTATCCACTGTGCCATGGTCTCTTCCAGTTTAAGATCTATGAGTCAATGATTCTATTATAGGCATAAGAACCCCTCAGAAATCATGAGGCGGTACATTCTAATATGGAATAAAGATCTAATTCTAATTGTAATTCTATTCTAATCATCTATTCTAATATGGAATAAAAATAATAAAATGTGGAATAAAGAGTACCAAGAAAGAAAGGGTGGACAACAAGGTAAAATAGTACAGGAATTTTTTTAAAAGATCTAAAATTAGGTAAGTATATAGTTATCCAATGATAATCTTGAAGAGAGCTATAGAGTGGTAGGGGTGGAATCCCTATCACAAAAGGTTAAGAAATGGGGGCATGGAGTACAAATAACTTTATATACTGCGTGCTTTACACATTTTACTTTTTTTCCAATTACATATGAACTATTTTAACATTCATTTTAAAAAAATTTGAGTTCCAAGTTTTCTCCTTCCCTCTCTTCCCCCCTCATTGAGAAGGCAAGCAGCTTAATATAGATTACACATGTATAGTCATGTAAAATATTACCATATTAGTCATGTTGTAAAAGAAAACAGACTAAAAAAAAACAAGAAAAATAAAGTAAAAAAAAAAGTATGGTTCAATCTTCATTCAGACTCCATCAGTTCTATCTCTGGAAACGCATAGCATTTTTCAAAGTCCTTTAGAATTGTCTTGGATCTTTGTGTTGATCAGAATAGCTAAGTTGGGGTGGCTAGGTGACATAGTAAATAGGGCACTGGCCCTGGAATCAGGAGGACCTGAGTCCAAGTCTGGCCTCAGACACAAACAAAAAAAAAATTTGAGCTGTGTGACCTTGGGCAAGTCACTTAACCCCAATTGCCTTACCTTGCCCCCTCCAAAAAAGAAAAAAAAATACAGAATAGCTAAGTCATTTACAATTGATCATCATACAGTATTGCTATTACTATGCACAATATTCTCCTGATTCTATTCATTTCTCTTTGCATCAATTCATGTAAGTCAATTCAGGTTTTTCTAAATGCATTCAATGTATCATTTCTCATAGCACAATAATATTCCATCAAAATCATTTACCATAACTTATTGAACCATTACCTAATTGATGGGCATCTCCTTGATTTACAATCCTTTAAAAAGAGCTCCTATATATATTTTTGTCCTTTTGGGTCCTTTCCCCTTCTTTATGATATCTTTGGAATACAGATTTAGCAGTGGTACTGCTGGATCAAAGAGTATGCACAATTTGATTACTCTTTGGGCATAGTTTCAAATTGTTCTTCAGAATGGCTGGATCAATTGACAACTCCACCAACAGTACATTAATGTCCAAATTTTCCCACATCCTCTCCAACATTTATCATTTACCATTTATGTTACATTAGACAATTTGATAGGGTTGAGGTGGTACTTCAGAATTGTTTTAATTTGAATTTCTCTAACCAATAGTAATTTAGAGCATTTTTCCTAAGACTACAGATAGCTTTGATTTCTTCATATGAAAACTGTCTGTTCACATCCTTTGACTACTCAACAATTGGGGAATGATTTGTATTCTTATAAATTAGACTCAGTCCTCTATATATTTGAGAAATTAAGCCTTTATTGGAGAAATTTACTATAAAATTTTTAATTTTATAATTAAATTATAAATAAATTTTTAAATTTTATAATGAAACTAATAAAATCAGTTATGATTACCACATAGAAGAAATACCCTTTTTTAAAAAGAGTTTGGTCATAAAATCAGAGACAGGGTTTAAGAGGATTAAAGGTCTAGGGAAGTCTGAACATTTTTGTAGGCAGATAGTACAGATTCAGAGGAAGAGAAGAGATTAAAAATTTCTGAAAGAGGAAGATTGTTAGAGTAAATTCTTGGAGCAGGTGGATCAGGCCATAGGCAGGTGAACCTTACAGGTCAGAATAAATCTTACTCAGAGGAATAAGGAGAGAGAGAATGACTGATGATAATGGGAAGTTCAAGAAGAGAAGGGAACTCTTCATAAGCTTCAGTCTTCTCAATGGAATAGAAATATAAGTAAAGTCTCTGTAAGAGGAGGAATAATGAGGAAGTTGAACAGTTGCTGTGGGGAATGCAATTGTTTCGTTGCTCAGTCGTGTCCAAGCCTATGTGACCTCATGAACTTTGACCATGGGATTTTCTTGGCAAAGATAATGGAGTGGTTTGCTATTTCCTTCTTCAGTGTGTCCCCATTTCATAGATGAGGAACTCAGGCAAATATGGGTTAAGTGACTTGCCCAGGGCCACACAGCTAGTTAGTATCTGAGACCAGATTTTAATTCAGATCTTCCTGCCTCCAAGGCAGATGCTCTATCCATTGAACCACCTTGCTATCACCAGGGGGATGCAATAAGGAGTCATTAATTTAAAAGAAAAAGTAACATTGAGGACCCAACTGAATTTGTATAGCATAAAGCAATTACTATTGAGTTCTAGCATGGTGGTTAGAGTCCCTTACTGTCTTGATAGGGGAAAATCCAAATTCTCTTAATGAAGAGCAAACTAGGAATACTTCATATTTTATTAATTATCATTGTCATATTCTCCAAATACCCACTGTAAGCAAGGCAAAATGTGTATTCAAAAAGACACAGCACTCAAGGACCCTATGGTTAGCTATGATACCTGTAATAACACATATTTGTAGGCACTTAAAGGTTTACAAAATGAGTTTTTGCAATTATCTCATGTATTATTATTCCCATATATTTTTATAATTATCTCTATATTATTTTTTCCATTTCACAGATGAGGTTCAGAGAAATTAAGTAACTTCCCTATAACCACATAATGAGCAACTGACATATGTTGGGTTTGAACACACTTCCTCTATCTTCAAACTTTTGCTATTAATCACTTGGGGGACCTTGGAAAATGCACTTGACTATCAAGGCCTCACCTTGCTCATGGAAAATGAGGAACTGGGTCAAATATCTCTAACTTCTTTTCTAGTTCTAAATTTCATAATCTTAAAAATCTGTGAGCAATATTTACATGAGGCTTATACTTTTTCTTTTTTTAAGAAGGCACGTTTAATTGCAAAAAACCTTACAGTCTATAGCAATCCTGGTGTTGCTGTCATGGCAAACAAAGCGCTCTTGTCTTCGCAATAGTCTGAAGTAGGGGACAGCCCAGTTGTAACAAATGCATAGGTGACTCCCCAGTACAGAGTGTCATGAGAGGTGATGACAAGTCACTCAGATTGTATGGGTCAAAAAATAAACGAAGCATTAGGCTAGGTGTGTAGTGGGAGGCAGGGTGAGAGAAGTTAGTTCCTCCTCCTTCCCCCTACCAGAGCCCAGTCTATATAATCACAGAAAATAAGGGGAAGATAGCAATGAGGTACGTGTGTGTTAAAGGAAGTATAGAAGTGTCTTCAAGATTATCATTTCTTTATCAAGTGTAAAAATTAGATAAAATAAGAGAATGCCTAGCTATTGGCTGCCTAAGAATAGGTCATACCCCTGGTCTTTACAAAAATTGGGCCCTCCCTGGGAGTGTACATACTGAGTTGAGAGAGGGCAAGAAGTAGTTTCAAGAAGCATGACCTTTGGTAAAAGAGAGCTACCAGACCACGTATTCAAGAAGGAATTTGTCCTGGTCATTGAGAATGAGCTATAGAGAAGAGAATAGGGAAATTCAGCCAAAAGTTCAGGGATACTGTGAGGATGATGACACAAGAGAAAGGCCACTGGGGTCCTGCAATACTAGAGGTATGAGTTGCTCAACCGTGTTCTTTCTAGGTGCCTTGTTACCAGTGTACTCTTTTCTTTTTTTGGTTTTTTGGAGGGGCAATTGGGGTTAAGTGACTTGCCCAAAGTCACACTGCTAGTGTTACGTGTCTGAGGCTGGATTTGAACTCAGGTCCTCCTGACTTCAGGGCCAGTGTTCTATTCACTGCACCACCTAGTCTCTCTACCAATGTACTCTTAAGTTTGGATCCACTCTTCCCATGGCTACTGTGAATATTTGGGAAAGAGTATGCCCCAGGGTCATGGCAGGAATGTTTTATAGCTACTGCTCTTACTATATAATCTAAAAAAATACTTATTTTGAGCAATTTTTCTTGTTGTCCAGTTGCTTTCAGTTATGTCTGATTCTTAATGATTCAACTTAGGGTCTTCTTGGCAAAAGTACTAGAGTGGTTTGCCATTTCCTTCTCTAGTTCATTTTACAGGGGAGGAAACTGAGGCAAACAGGGTTAAGTGACTTGCCCAAGGTCATACAGCTAGTAAGAGTCTAAGGCTGTATCTGAACTCATCTCCACCTGACTCCAGGCCTAATGGTCTAACCACTGTACCACCCAGATGCCCTAACTGTGTCTATTGGCTGATTATTGAGAGTAAAGGTACCAGCATGGGGCTTGTGGGCTGTGGTTTTAAGAATGTGTATATACAAATTACCTTTGAACCTAAATGTGCTATTATACCTTCAGTGGACCCAACTCATGAGTGAAAGTTGGTATTAGGGGCTAGCTCTCAGAGAGATGATGTAGATACAAGAGGTGTTGGAGATACTATTGAAAAGAATTAATAATTGATTGAATATGGGGCTTGAGAGAGGAGCTTATTCTAATAGCTTAATTCAAATGAAGTAAAAGATAAACATTTTTCTCCCTTATAAAAAGAATCAAACTATCTCAAAATGGTGGGGGAGGGGGGCATGAGTTTTGGCCAATAGAGTTAGGTGAAGCATTAATACTAATAATGAATTTATTTGTTCTTTTTTTTTCCTTTTTTTTGGAGGGGGAAAGGTAGGGCAATTGGGGTTAAGTTACTTGCCCAAGGTCACAAGGCTAGTTTTTGTGTTAAGTGCCTGAGGCCAGATTTGAACTCAGGTCCTTCTGACTCCAGGGCTGGTTCTCCATTCACTGCCCTACCTAGCTGCCCCATAATGAATTTATTTATAAAAAAAAAAAAACAACTAGGTGCTGCAGAGGATAGAGCAGTGGCTCTGGAGTCAGGAGGATCTGAGTTCAAATCTAGTCTCAGACATTTTACTCTTAGTAGCTGTAAGACTACTACGCAAGTCACTTAATGCTGATTACCTTGCCCCCCCCCCAAAAGAAAGAAAATATTGACCTTAAGTCCTTTTTATCAGGATTATTTGTATTTCACTTATTCAACAACTTTCCTGTGATTAGTCCTGTAAGGTTTCATGCTTTAGTCTCAGGTGCAGTTTCTCTGTATTAAGATACTGGGATACATATAGGAACAGCAGCAACCTGGACCATGGTAGATAGAACCAGCCTCAGAGTAACTTCATCTCATTTTATGCATCAGAAGCAAAACTAAAAAGCTTTGTGTTGTGCTGAAATAGCATATTCCTATGGGTTTCCTTTATCATTTTAGAAATAAATTCTAGTGAGGAGGAAAAACTCACAGCATACTGCCACACTCAAGACATTTAACAATCTATGTGTGGTTTATAGTCATTTAATTCTCCCCCTTTGCACAGCCTTCTGACACACACACACACACACACACACACACACACACACACACTTTGGAAAGAAATAGTATTTTTATTGATGACCTATTTTTTTTAAAGTATTACCTCAACATATGTTTTAAAATGGAAAAAGCAATTGCTGACAACAACTAATTGACTGATTGTCAAGGTTCCCTGGCAGTAACTAGGAAAGGTAAAGTTTCCTCTGTGTTACACTGACCTGTAGAAAAAAGCAGGGTGACTAGGTGACATTTGTCAGGTAATTGAATCAGAAAATCCAGAGCTAGGGAAGTGGTGGGAAACATGGTCTGGTAGCAATGGGGACCTGCACAATCTCTTTATTTTCAGCATTAAGATCAGGCAGAAAAAAAGTCACAAAAAGTGGAATAAGATGAGAGGGACATTTTTCATGTTATTTTTAAGTAGGTAGGTTTGATTTGGAATCAGTGGGTATTACTGGGAGAAAAAGAAAGTCCATCTACAGCAATGCCAAAGAAAATAACTTTGCTTAAAGACAGAAACAATGAATTACTGAATTTGGGAGGCAGACCTTTATGTAAAGTGTGAATCCTGTCTACTATATCCCTAAAAGGGAATTTTCCAGAGTCTTCTTGCATCTCTAGTAATGGTAGCAAGGACAGGCAAGCTTTAGGAGATCGTTAGAGAGCTAAGCCATGAGCAAGAACAGCTCAGCTTAATAAATTATAATAGCTGGAGATCTATGAGTATTACCCTAAACTGATTCTTATTAATTCAATTCAATAACATTTATCAAATAGCTATTATGTGTATGGGGAGATTAAAAGAATTTTTAAAAAGATGTGGTCCCTGTTCTCATTGGAACTAAGAGTCTATTGGGGGGGGGGGAGTGTGCCGCCAGGTGGCACAGTGAGTAAGAGCACAGGCCCCAGATTCGGGATGACCTGGGGGATCGAATCCGGGCTCAGATACTTAGCACCACACCCAGAAATAACTGGCCATGTAACTTTGAGCAAGTTACTTAATCCCAATTGCTTAAAAAAAACAAAAGAGTCTATTGGGGAGACATCTAAGGCATTTACAAATGACTAGAACACCAAATAAATGATAGCTAGAAGCTGTGTTGCAATGAGAGTAATGCCATATCTGAAGCTCTGAGTTCAAATCCCAAGTCTGTAATTTGCTAATTATATAACCTTAGTACCCTCTCTGTAAAATTAGTAGATTAGATTAGATGATGTATAAGATTCCTTCCAACTCTACATTGTAGAAGAGATACAAGCAAAATACTACATGGGTTCCCATCTAATTTTTAAAATACATTTAGTAAGTTTCTACTATTCTGAGGGCATTAGGGATATAAAAAGAAAAATTTTAAACAGTCCCTGCCCTCAATGTCTTGCCCAGAAGATGACTTCTAGGATTGAACTTGTGTTTGGGAGAATGGTAGTCCCATTGAGTAAAGCAAGAAATCAAAAGGGGGAGCTAGATTGGTGAGGAAAAATGATGACTAGAAAATCTATGGGCATACTTTTCTCATAAATAAAAAATAATAAACACTTGTTCACGGAACTACTATTAGTTCTAATTAAAATTTGAGGACATATTAATTAAGTTGCTACTAATTCAGAGAGGTACAATAATAGGCATTAAACGATGCCACTAGATAGTCTCAAAATCATTTTGTTTTTTTTTTTATCTTCTGGGTTTTCTTTTGGGTTTAGCTCAGAGACTGGTGATAACATGATCTGAATACTATATTATTATTTTCATTCATTTTTTAATTTCATATTCACAATGACAGGAAGCTCTGTATATAAATAGCAAACCTTATTTCAGAGTTGAAAATAATAACTAAAAATGAACATCTTTTTTTTCAGTACAAAATTCTAAGATAAATAATATATAGCATGGAGCTGTACTAGGGACTAAAAAAAAATCTCTGTACTCCCACATTATTTGCCAAACATAAAAGAAAAGAAAAAGATTAGCATCTGTTACTTAACAATGACCTCCTACCTGTCACATCCAATGGCCTTTTCACAATCCTCATCCTTCCTGACCTCTGCATCATTTGACACTGTTGATCACTCTGTCTTCCTGGATACCACCTCCTCTCTGGGTTTTCAGGACCGTGTCCTTTCTTAGCTCTTCTCTGACCTGTCTGTTTACTCTGTCTCAACTTCCTTTGCTACATCATCATCTTTGTCCCACTACCTATGCAAAGGTGAGTCTCTGTCTCAGCAAACTTTTTAACTCCCATGAGTTCAATTATCATTTCTAATCATATCATTCCCAGATCTATATATCCAACCCTAGTCTCTCTCCTGAACTCCATTCTCACATCACCAACTACTTCCTAGAATTTCCAACTCGATATTCCATAGGCACTCAAACTCAATCTATACAAAATAGAATTCATTATTTTTTGTCCCTACACCCATTTATCTTCCTAATTTTACTATTTTTGTTGACGGTACCACTATTTGTCAAGTCATTGGGGTTTGCCACCCTGATGTCATCTTTAACCCTTTACTCTCCCTCATTCCTCACAGCAATTAATTACTAAAGTTTGTCTATCCTATCTCAACAACATAACTTGCAGTTATGCCATTCTCTCTACTCACATGACTACCACCCCTGGTTCTGGTCCTTGAGGACTCTTGACCTCCTACTGCAATGACCTCCTAACTGGCCTGACTGCCTCTAGTCTGGACCTTTCACGATCAGTCCTCCACACTTACCAAAGTGATATTCCAGAAGCATGGATCTAACTAGGTTATTCCCCTGCTCAAAAACCACAAGGGGTTTCCTATTTCCTCTAGGATAAAATGCAATCCATTCTGAAAGTTTAAAGTACTTATCAATCTGGCTCCAGTCTATCTTTCCAAGCTTATTGCATATATGTGTATGTATATGTGTGTGTATGAATATATACATAACTTCCTTTCATACTCTGAACTCCAAGTTCAGGTCATACTAGACTGCTTCCTATGTACTTTTCATCTTTCACCTTTTGCATAGGCTTTCCTCCATGATTTTAAGGCATCACACTCATTTTTAGCTCTTAGAATCTCTAGCTTCCTTTGAAGCGTAGATGAAATACCCTCTCCTCCTTCCAGTTCTTCCTGATTCCCAAAGCTGCTAGAACACTCCTTTACTCCATAGTATTGTCCAACATATATATGTATATATACACACAACATGTGTGACATATATCGACATATAAATATAGGCATGTCATATAATCTACATATATAATGTATATATTCTAAAGCAACATGAACATGGCAATAATACATACTACATACTATACATATACATTTATATTTATACTATATAAAATATGAACACATATCAGTAACTATATGTAGTTATATATGCAACATATATTACAATAGTATATTACATATATAGCTACATATGTATGTTAACATGTGTACACACAGCAGTAACTATATGTAGTGACAGAGAATAACTATACATAATCACTGATGTGTGTACATATTGTATACACATATTTAACTATATATGGTATATATATGCATACACTTATATATAATAATTATTTATTATATATAATTGTTATTATATATTATATAATTATATATACACACACTTATATATAATATATATAATTATTATATATAAATCAGTATATAATATACATATGTATCAGTGTGTATACATTGTATATACACATATGTATCTATTCATGTACACATCTCTCCCTCTAGAGCAGTGGGCAGAGCTGGATGGAAAATATTCTTCTTACAAAACTGGCAAGCAAGGTGCCAGTCTGGAACCAAATTTAAGGACAATGAAACAAAAAGTCATTTTGTCCATTTTGAATATACTATGTTAGTTACTGGTGTGTGTACATATTGCTTCTCCTAATAGAATGCAAGCTCCTTGAGGGCAATGACAGTTCATTTTTGGTCTTTGTATTCCTAAAGCTTAGCAAAATGTTTGGGACATAATCGGTGCTTAGTTAGTAATTAATATACTTTAACAAAGAAATTTTCAATAGAAATAATTCATTTAGCAGAAGAAATTAAAATGCATCCCTGATTAAAAAACAAACAGCAACAAAAAGTCACTGGTTGAGGTTTGTATCCCTCCTACTTTTTCTTGCTTTGGAGGATTAAACAAACCAACCAAATCAGTTCAATTCTTCCTCTAAGCATCAAGGAAAGACTCTGAGGGAGGGAAAGGTCCTAGCTGCCAAAAAGCATAGCACAGCTGCAGGCAGGAGCATTGTTACTCCCAACACAGGGGGCGAACAAACAACCCTGTCAGGTAGTAAATCAGCAGGCTCCACAAAGAATTCCCTTAACCATATAGCCACTACCCCTCCCTCCATACACCTTGAGCTATGCCTTCCCCTCCCCACCTCTTTAGGGACAAAGCAGGGAGTACCAGACTGAGCCTCTCCACCTGTGCGTGGGCCTTGGGAACTTTCCAGAAGCTCCCTCCACCTACAGCAGTGGGCAGAGTTGGATGGAAAATATTCTTCTTACAAAACTGGCAAGCAAGGTGCCAGCCTGGAACCAAATTTAAGGAAATGAAACAAAAAATCACTTTGTCCATTTTGAATGCTTAGAGTTTTTTTTCCAAAACAGAAATATTTTGGGGGTTTGGGTGTTCCAAAAAATGCTTATGTTTCTTCATAGTACATTAAAATTATTTCTAGCTCTTAAATTGGGAGAGGAAGGACAGTTGACTGTTAGGAAGGCAGAATTTTAATTCTGGGAACACTAATCCAGTTGCCACAAACCCCCACAGCTGAAAGCTCTCTTGGAATGTATGCAGAAGAGATGATAAGAGAGAAGGCCAACAAAGGATTTGTCTCCCCCAGGAAAAAGTAGAGTAGTTTTTATTAGGGCCATTTTGCAAGCATGGCTGCCCTAAGAATTCCTCCAGGAAAGGATCACTGGCCTAAATCTCCCTATATCACTTTCCCAAAGGCTGTCCTGACATTTGGAAACAGTCAAAATAGGCTTCCAAGTGTGAGAGCAGAGACTGTGCTGGAAGGAATGGGGGGAAGTGGAGAGAGACTGGGGGAAGGACTCTTCAACACCCCTCCAAATCAAAGAATGTGCTTTTCTCCACCAACTGTTCATAATGAAGTCAATGAATGGTCCTGGCATTTGGAAAATAGAGTGAGCTCAGGTTTTCTTACAGTAGAGAGAAGGGAAGTGTAGTACCAATAACTTCTAACTTCTAGAAAGGCTAAACTGAAATCTTTTAGACCTATTGACTGCCTGGTTGGCATTCCACCCTCTCTCTAGAACCCAAAAGATTTGATGGCCTTGCCAACGTGTGGCCAATTATTGGCATTGTTAATATTAGCCCCGTTATAGGATTCAAAATGTACCAGGCGCTATACAGATCTGAAGGCACTGGGAAGAGCGCTAAATTTTAAGTAAAACTTTCACTTGTTGCTCCTAGTTCTGCTCTCAGGGAGCAGAGAAGACTCTCTCTCATCCCTCTAACTCATGACAGTCCTACAAATAAGTGATAGCTATTTTGTCTCCCCTAAGTCTTTTCTTCTCCAGACTAAATATACAGAGTTCAGACAATAACAGATTTAGACCTGGATAGGATTGAAGAGGTCATCTAGTCCAACCCTCTCAATTTACAGATGAATCTATGAAGCCCAGAAAGGTTAAATGACCTGCTTATCACATGGACATCAAGTGGCAGAGGTAAGATTCAAATTCATATCCTTTGATTGCAAATCCTGTACTTTTTCCTCTGTGTCATATGACTTCCAACCAGTTCTTACACAGAATAATTTTGAAGCCATTCACCATTCTGGTAGTCTTCCTCTTGATATCCTCTAAATTAGTAATATTCTTCCTAAAATGGGCCTCTCAGAAATTAACATAATATTCCAGGTCTGACTTGAACATGAAGTAATGTAGTACTATGAAGTCATGAGAAGGTAGAACTGATCATTCCTGAACCTCAACAAAAATATGTTAGAAAAATGTGGCTTAATTTAGCATGAAGTAATAGGCAGAGCTCCAAGACATAGGATTTCTGGGTCTTCCTCTTGGCTTTGCTCTCTCCTCTCTCCCAATTGATCATGGAAATAATCTCTGTTCTACCTACCCCACCCCCAAACCTATTTGGTGGCCAGGAAAAGATATTTGGGGCTTTGCTCTTTGTTCTACCTGCCTCTATTCCCTTTTGATGTACAAGGGAAGCAGACACCTTTCTCTGCCTCTTCTATCTTTTTGTCCTCATGACTTTGCCTCTTTCAATCTTCTCAGGTGACTGTTGACAGGTGCCTATTTGCAATCCCTCCCAAGTCTAGTTTTTAGGAATAATTATGTATGTTATATTTTATACTTATTGCTACAATTCTATTTTTATTATTCAAGAATGATTTTTGTATAGGTTTGTATGTTTGTAGCCAGTTATGAATTTCCCCTAATAGTATACATCCTAGATGGGTCTTAATTTATAATGGGTTTGAATAATCATTCGTGATAGATTTGCATGTTTATGCTGTGTCACCAATCAATATGACCAATAGTTTCTATGAAATGTCTTTCTTCTTAACTGCCCTCTTCCTTCCTCTCTCTTCTTAAAATTGTGTCTGTTTTATGGGGTTCAGCTCTCCAGGTTCTCTATTGGCTAATACCTCAAACATATTAAGAATTCTGGTCCTAGGGTATGGCAGGCTTGTAAGAAATTATAAGGGTTGTGAACATTAAGTTTATTACTTATCTCCCCTTTTTTCACACTAACAACTTGGAAAGATGATTTTCTGAACCCAAGGGCAAGACCTTACAGTTATGCAAATTAAATTTCATCTTATCAAATTTGCCTCATAATTCTTGCCTATCTCATTAGTTCTATGATTTTGACCAAGTCACTTCTTCACCCTAGATCTCAGTTTCTTACTTTAAACTGAGGGATTCTGGTGTCTATACCAACTCAAAATTGTATGATCCATCTGAAGTTAGGCAGACCCCTGACTTGCTTTGTCTCAAATAGCAAGATGATAGAGTTGCAGGTGCATTAAGTGCCCTGTCTGCCTATAAGTCTAACCAGTTATATTTGATAGGCAGGATATACTTTGAGGAAAGATAGGTGTCAATCTCTTCCTAAAGTAATGAAAAGTTGCTGGTAAATTGTGTGATGAAAATAAGATGTTCTTGTCAGGACAGTGTGAGAAATATTCAAATCATCGAATAGTTTGGCAAACTAAATATTTCCCTTAGTTTATATCACAGACCTAAAAACAACTATCAGACAAATTGTAAAAATGGTGACACCAGTTTTGCTTGGAATTCCTCCATCAAATTGCTGAAGAGCAAAAGGGGCTGTCATCAATGACTGAGAATGCTTCATATGTATAAAGCCAGGGGTATTCATGAGGCACATAAAGAACTGGTCTAAGTAACTGCAGGAGCTGTTTCAGGAAATGACTAACAAGCTCATCTCAGGAATGCGTGGGAAGTACTTTGCAAATTTTAAAACAAATCTTATGAATATGAGCAATGATTATCATCATCATTTTGGAAAAATTACTAGGTATTTAAGTTAGAATGGACAGACAACATGAAGGAAAAACGAATGTAGAAGTTAAGAGAATTAAATTCAAAAGGTATCAAGAACAAAGTTTACTTGTCAAAGTTGACTCTTTTGCTAGTATGCAGTTTCAACCAATTCAGAGGATGGTAACAAGTTAAAATGTTGATGTAAAGCCTCAGAAAATATATGCCTCTCTTTCTTTAAATCTTCGAAGGTTTCGCTCCTTCCATTAATTCTTCTTTAGATTTCCATAGAGTAGTCTTTGAAGCTAGGCTCACCATTGGATCTACCGAGTCAAGTCTTCAAAATGATCAGTATAGTAAAATTACTAGATAGAAAGGGTTGGGGAATAATTATTCTGAGGTGGTAGCATTGTTATGAAAAAAATACTGGTTGGTAGGGAGTTTTCTGATTTAAAAATCAGGGCTAACATAAATGGTTGTGGGTAAGGAAAGCAATGCTTAGTGTCCAAAGTGCAAAGATGGAAGGAGAGTGTATTAATCATAGCATCCCTAAAACCCAGGAATGCTAGCAGGATCCTGATGACCTCAACACCAAGTTGAGAAAATTTGGAGCAGTTCCCTAGCCTCCTTCAAAAGACTTCAGCAGAAATCCATGAAACACTGGGCATGGAATGCTAAGTTTTTACCACTGGGCATGGAAAGCTAAGTTTTTACCATCGGTCCATAGTGTCAGAGATAACTAGGCCACATCATCAACAGTCTGAGGCACTATTAGAAAGTTAGGTACAATCTGCTTATAATTGTCTTAGAGCCTGAGAAAAGATGCACCTGTCCTTGATGGGGGAAGAGAGTCTTTCATTCTTGCTATTTACAATACTTACATGCCTAAATTAAATGTTTTTGATATCAGATTTGTGGCTCTTTCACAATCTATAAATAGGACATTAAGAATTGGTCAGGGTTCTGACTATGATTGTAAAAATGGATTATCCCAATCTCCACTGAAATTGATGTATGGATCAAATCCCACTGGCAACAAAGCCAAGAAGGGCATTTAGTTTGAAGAAAGGAATATGGAAACTGAAATGATGCTATAATGAGCACAGAAAATGCAATTAGGGGAAAGAACACTAGAAAAAGACTTTAAAAATGCCAAAACTAGACTAGGGACTGGGCTGATAAAGCCTACAGAAATAGAACCAGAACTAGCATTTCTCTTTTGATCAGTCCTAGAAGATTTTATCATCATTCTCATTATTCTATTAATATTATAATTACTGCTACTACTATTTAATTGATTATTATTATTGTTGCTGTTGTTTTTATAGTTGCAGAATTTCAGTCAGTGACAGAGTTTAAGATAGAACTGCTATCTATCTGAGTTGCTTACAAATTAATGATGATAATAGTCAAAATATATACAACACTATGTCTTCAAAAAGCTGCTAACAAATTTAATTTAATCCTGACAATAATTCTGAGATAGATGGTGAAAATATCATCATTCTTATTTTTACATGTGAGAAAACTAATTCACAGATCATTTAGTTTGTCCAAGGTCACCTAAACTGCAAGAAGTGCATGTAAGGAATATCTTAGTGACTCTTCCCTCTCAGCTTTCTGTGGCATGCCTATTACTTTTTTTTGTATTCTGGCATCTCTATCATCCTTCTGGTCTTTTCATCTATCCATCCCTTCCTCTGTCCTCCTCCTCTCTTATGACATCTTGTCAGCTCTGAGTGAGTTGAATGTGATTTGAAACTCTGGCCCAAAGGGACATTTTCATTCATTTTGACCCATCTTGAAAGCATAGCCAATGCCAAGAAAGCTGAAGAAAATGGAAAGGCAGGTTGTTGAAAGATAACATAGGTCTTTAGACCTCCCTGGCTTTCAGCAATCAGAGCCATTCTACACGGTGCTTCTCAGAATAGAGTTTTCCTTGCTGTATCAGTATTAACAACTCTCTGCTGGAAATTGACTATACTTGTCCATTTGAAGCTCCTGCAGCTATATTGTTAACTGTCTGGGACAAAAGCTTGATGTAATATTCCTAGACCTCATTTTGCCACAAAGTAGAGGGGAGCATTTTTTTTCTTTTTCCTTTAATAGAACTATAAAAAAGTGTGGTTGTTCCATCTTTCATAAAATCCCCGGGAAAAGATTATTTAACTCTAAGAATAGCATATGCAGATGCATATGCACTTAAAGGCATGTGTTGCAGGAAGATCCAAAAACCACTCACATGCAGATTACATATCTTCTAGTGTTATCCTCCAGTAGCATGAAAATCAGGATTTTAATATTCATGCAACAACTTGGGACAAACCTAACAGACAGAACTGGGGAATTTTACCCATAAAAGAGAATAGGACATATGCTTTTTGCCAACTCCACTCCTTGGCAATGCAACTATAGTTGAGATGGATACCACAAGCATCATTCCATTCTATACATGGAAAGCAAAGAGAAACTGTGTGAGAGATGTTTTGAGGCAGTTTGGTAGACTGGAAAGGGTACTTGTTTGTTTTGATACTTGATTGATCTTGCAATTTGGTACAAGATATTTCACCTCTCTAGGTTTTTTTTCTTATTTGTAAAATGAAGAGTAAGATTATATGATCTTTAAGATCTCTCCCAGCTCTACATCTATGATATATATCACAAAAGGGGGATTACTATCAGGGATAGTATTCACTTGAAGCATTCCTAAGTTCTGCCAGAATTGACACTCTTCTGGTATAGCCTTTGATAACAAAGGAGTTAACTCTTTATCATAATGAGACATCACATGAGGCAATCAGCCAGCCTAGCTGAGGTAACAAGGCATACTGAAGGAGAAACAGGAGGCAACAAGTCCCAGGTGGGTCAAAACACTGCCAACCTCAACCACAACCTCTTTTCAGACTTTGGTGCTGAAGGCCCAGTACTCAGAGCCCAAGAACCCAGGGGACAAAAAAAAACCCCTGTGAAAAAAAGCCCACACCCAACAGTCATCAATGAAAAGGGAAAATCTAGTAACTAAAAGACTAGCTATCTCTACCACCACTACCACCAACATAGACTGCTACTGACAGGCAGGTAATGTCCAAGGGCTCTGGGAAGAGCAGTGACCTCCATCCATAGTTGTTCCTCCATTCTGGCTCCCATGAATATCATCCATGGGAGCAACCTTTGTAGAGATGCCACCTGTCAACTATCTCTGTAAGTACTACAGTCCCCAAACTTCTTAGCTGCCAAAACCACTAGAGACCTAGAAAAGAAAGTTCTTACCACCAAAGTCCTTGGTACTTTAAAAGAATTCAACAGGGGCAGCCAGGTGGCTCAGTGAGTAAGAGTACCGGCTCCAGTGTTGGGACGACCTGGAGATCGAATCCCGGGCTCGGACACTCAGCACCACACCCAGAAATAACTGGCCGTGTAACCTTGAGCAAGTTACTTAACCCTGATTGCTTTAAAAAAAAAAATTCAACAGCAGAAATGTGTGTGTGTATAAATACACACATGTGTATATACATACACATATGCATGTATATAATAGTTTTTATATATGGAAACTGGGTTAAAGAAATTGGATGATCCTGCTTTGCTATTGAACCCTAAGTTCTTTTCATATGACTTACAGTTGAAACTTCCCATATATGTTGTCTTTCCCCATAAGCTCCTTGAGTACAGGTATGGCCATGCCCTTTTATTTGTATACCAAACAGAGTGCTTTGCATATAGTAAGTGCCTAATAGATGCTTTTCTTTCATTCATTCACTCATGATGGAAATACACACACATATACACATACATTTCTGTTTACACATACACGTAACACACTCATATTTATGTATGGACATATGTAAATGTGTACATTATATATATATATATATATATATATATATATATATATATTAAACTGGAATAGTTGATAAGAGTACAGTCCTTGGAATTAGGAGACCTGGGCATATGTCCCATGGCCAAATCACAACTTCTACTTGCCCCCCAGGAAACTCTGTAAGACTTTAAGCTGCAAACAATTTGTTGGTTTATAGCAATGGAGAGTTTTTACATGGAAGGTATTCAACACATCAATGAAATTACGAGTCTAGATATTCCTCCCTCCCCCACAAAAAAAGGATATGCATATACTTAGTGTGTATTTCCAATTATCCAGCACTAAGATAAATTTACATTCACTTTTGCCTCCATATCAGCATAATCACTGACAAGAAGGGAGAAAATAGAAAGATAATTTCTTGGAAGGTAACATTTTTTAATTTCCCCAGACTTCATCAACAATTGTCATTCTCCAGAGTGGTTCTCATAGGTAATTATTTTCTCATAAGATCCTAAATGGAATACACTCACACACCCAGTCACTAATTAATTGATTCTATAAATAGTACGTGTTGGGTCTGCTAAGTTGAGTGCTGCTTAAGATCATACAAAGAAATTTAAGACAATCCAAGCACTTATTTTGCTACAAAATAGAACAGAAAGTAAAACAAAAACACATGAAACAGTTAAGTAACAACACAAAAGAAGTATATGATTTGTGCAAATGCATAGTAGAGTTTTATTAAGTGATGTGAAAATTCAGAAGAGAGATTAAAAATATGAGCTGGGATCATCAGAGAAAGTCCCATGGAAAAAGATGAACTTTCACTAGACTCTGAACAAAGGTTAGACTTTAGATGGGTAGAAAGGCCATTACAAGAGATAGGGAAAATATATATTCTTGGGGTAATGAGGACAACTAGGCTGAAGTTTTCATTTATGATATGTAAAAGGACATAATTTTATATTACAAAGTACATTTATCTTGACCATTACAAATTTATTTGATATGATTTCAAAGTACTTAATGTGTAGATTCTTTAGGAGCATCAAATGTTTTATTTTTGTCTTTTTGTCTCCAGCTCTTAGCACAATAAGTTGCTTAATAAATGCCTGTTGATTGACTGATTGATTGTTAGATAAGGTGGGGCTAGATTGCATGGGGTTTGGAATGCCAGATGGAGTGGTTCAGACTTGATGCTGAACTTTTTGAGGCTTTCAAGCAGGAGACTGACTTGATAAAAATGAATGATTTAGAGAAATAATGTGGCAGCAGTGTATATCATGACATTGGGGAGGAAGAGGTATAGGCTGAGGGTAAGGAGACCAATTAGGAGAAGCTTATAGTAAGTAATCTAAGAATAAAGTAACAAGCTCTTGGTGCTAAAAATGATAATAATAAAATTATTCTTTCATCATACTGTACCTAGCAAAAAAATAGTGCTTTTGAAAAGTCAGCAATATGCTCTATAGATGAAGGTCTTTCATGAAAGGAAATCCCTAAATTTGATAGCAGATTGTTGTAGTGAAGTAAAAATTCAGCGTCATAAGAATTTTGATATTTTTTTATGTTGAATGGCTTCTGCAGCCATTCATACCTACATGGATTAAGAAAAGAATATGGCAGAATAATTATAATTCCATTCATGAAGTAGAAATTAAGAATTATAACTCTAGGTTCTTATTGAAAAATCAGAAATACTGGTCAAACATACTAGTCGATATCCCCTTGTAAATAACTGAACCTCATTCAGTGAAACCATGTTTTAAGTTAAAATCTCTCCTGTAAGTTCAGAAGATGTTTAACAAACTTTCTCCCTGTATTTCAGAGGCTCAGCTTTGTTTCATGTGCCCACTGACATTCTAGCCAACTCTTCACAGAATAAAGTTTTTGAATGTATCAAATAATGCAATGTAGGATTACAAAGAGTAGGGATTTATTAAGTGATGTGAAAATTCAGAAGAAAGATATTAATATAAGCTAGGATCATTATTAGAGAAATTTCCATGGAAAAAGATGAACTTTCACTAAGCTCTTTTTTTTTCTTTTTGGAGGAGGGAAGGCAAGGCAGTTGGGGTTAAGTGACTTGCTCAAGGTCACACAGCTAGTAAGTCTTAAGTGTCTGAAACCAGATTTGAACTCAGGTCCTCCTGACTTCAGGGTTGATGCTCTAGCTGTCCTAGCTTCTTCTTACTATTTATTTATTATTATTAATTATATTGTAATACAGCTATGCACGTATTTTTAAAAAGACATTCATAGATTCTGTGTTGAGAACCCATGTTTTATATAGAAGGAATTGGCTTTTTTTATTTATTATCTTCATTGTCAAGAAGGAAGGACTTGTGATTATAAATCCTCCCTACTTTGATATTTCATGCAAACTCAAAAAGAAAGAAATAAGTTTGACATGTTTTTTTAAATGAAAGATGTATTTTAAGTGAAAGTAGAGGACCTGCACTGAAATATGGATCAATTAATCTTTCCACTTATAAACTCACACATGTAAGCAACCCAACTAAACAGAAAAATGAATTCACTTAACTAGGCCTTTTTTATCAGCATCTCTGGAAGTGTTATGTTGTGAAGAGTTATTTGTAAATGAGGGTGTACTTTAATAGGCTGTCTGATAGTCTGGTAGAATACTTTATGTCTGCTAAAGAAAAAGAAGGATAAAAACCTATTTCCTTACCATGTCAATTTCACCTCTGTAATGACTGTTATACTCTCCTTTCTTCCATTGCCAGCACTATAGTTCAAGACCTCATTGCTTCTTGCTTGGATTATTGTGCAGAAATGGCCTTATAACTTGCACCTAACCTCTGCCTTCTCCAATCTACCCTTCTGACAGTTGTCAAAGTCATCTTCCTAATGCACAGGACTGAATGCAAAAAACCTTCAATGGCTCCCCATTACCTATGCACAGCATTTAAGGTCTTCCATCAGCTGTACCCAGCCCACTTTTCCAGGTAATTCCCTATTAATAAACTTTATATTTCAAAGAACTCAATTTGTCCTCAAGTGTATCCCAAACAACTCTGTCAAAGGTCTTGTTAATAATCAAAAAGTATAGTATGTGTGCTCTACAGCATGTTCTGGATCTACTAGCCTAATAACTCTTCCTATATCATATCGTGTGGGCAATGGAGAATCATTATAGGTTCCTTGGCAAGGAAATGACAGGATAAAACCAGTTTATTCAAGATATCTTGAAATTTGTGGGAAAGATTTATTGGAGAGGGGAGACTTCAAGGAAACTATTTAAAAGGCTACTACAAAGGTCCTATGAGTGATGGACATAGCAATATGAGTGAGGAGGAGACAATGAATGTAAGAGGCATTACCAAAGGTGAACCAAAAGACCTTGGTCAGCATTTACATACTAAAGGTGAATCAAAAGACCTTGGTCAGCAATTAGATATGGGAGGGGGGGGAATAGAAGGAGTGAAAAGTTCAAGATAATGAAATTATTAAAGCTAATGTAGAGAAAGATGATATTAACAAAAATGGAGAAATTGGGAAGAAGTAAACTATGAGGGGGGAGGAGGATTCATTGTTGAATTAAAGGTGCTGGTCAAGACAGGCATAGACAAAAAGATGTTGCAGATTGAGATTAGAAGTCAGAGAAGAAACTGGGACTGGATATATAGGTTAGAGGTGGTCATTGAAGCCATGGTTGTGAATGAGATAATCAAGGGAGAGCATAGGGCAAAAAAAGAACATAACAGGAATGATGACTAGAGCAAGGTCCCCCAGAGATGGAATTAAAAGTGAAAATGGAAAAATTAAACTTGCCATGTTGGAAGGTCATACTTATTTAGGAAAAGGTGGGTGAAAACATAGTAGGGTTTTGAGATTTGGAAGGAAGAGAAATGGGGGAGTTCAGAGTCAGCTTACCTGCTTTTCATTCCCTTCCAGATTTTCTTTACCATGCCATGTAAATCTCTCCCTCTTGGAATCTTACTCCACCCCTGGACTTCACACATTGGAAATACCCCCTACTCCCACATACCTCCTCTGGACTTATGAGGTTTAGTTAAAACATTACCCTGAAATATATGGTGAAAAAGTTAGATTGAGCTGCGATGGTGAATGGCAGTGAATGGAGGTAAGGTGTGAAAACTAAAGCTGGCCAAGTCCCCTCCAGCCTTGGAAAGAATAAAGGAAGGAAAAAAACATTCATTTAAACAACTACTAAGTGTCAGGCACTGTGCTAGGCAATTTGCAAATATCTCCTTTGACACTATGAGGTAAGTGCTATTATTTTCTCCAGTTTACAGTTGAAGAAACTTAGGCAGGAATTAGTGATGTGTCCAGAGTCACAGAGCTAGTAAGCATCTGAGGCTAGAGTTGTACTTGTTGTTGTCTTCATAACTCCAGGCTGAGACTCCAAGCTCTATCCTCCTAGGGACCTCTCTTTATCTAGATCTCTCTTACATAAAGATTACCTAACCCAGTATAAAAGTAGTGTTCTGAGTTCAAGGAAAACAAAGAGTTCATGTTATTCACAGGATCCATGTTTTATGATTACCTAAAAAATTTGCTTTGGGGGATATGTAATTCTATTAATATAGTGTACAGAAACTTCCTTTGGCATTAAAAATTGTTACCTTCTCTTTAGTTTAGAGAGTTGCCTGGGGCACTTAAAGTTATTTTTATTATTACATACTTAGCTATCAAGTCATTTAAGTTTTAATAGCAGAACTAACATCTAAATACATATATTATACATGGTTATAAAAAAAGCTTGTAAACAAATTTAAATAAAGTTAGTGTGATCTCTGGTTATATGCACAAAATCATTTATTTATACATTCTGTGCAAAATCCTGGTGAGTCTAGGACAGAGGTAGGGAGCCTGTGGCTTTGAATCCACAAAGGACTGCACTTGAGGACCTAGAGGGCCACATGTGACCTTGAAACTGCAGGTTCCCCATCCCTGGTCTAAGATAGTAGGCTCATAATATAAGAAAGAAGTAAAATTACAGGGCAGCTAGGTGGCACAGTGAATAGAACACAGGCCCTGGAGTCAGGAGGACCTGAGTTCAAATCCGACCTCAGACACTTAACACAAAAACTAGCCGAGTGACGCTGGGCAAGTCACTTAATCCCAACTGCCCTCCAAAAAAAGCAAAAAAAAAAATTTAAAAAATAAGAAGAATGAAGTAAAATTAAAGGCTAGCATAATTTCATATCTGTCGATAGTGGGCCTAAACCAGACAGTCTACAAAAATCAGCAGCATTAGAAAAATGTTGATAGTCCAAAAACCAAGAGCTAATTCTACATTCACTTCTGGCTTATTCTGTTGCCCTCTTAAACTCATTTCAACCCCACTGAATCTCTATTTCCTCATCTTTACAATGAGGTAAATATAATGATTTTACAAGAACATTGAAGGAATTAATTAATGTTTTTCAGGTGCACAAGAACTTGAAATGCCAGTCACAATATGAGCATTACTATTATATTTTTCCAATCAATGCAAGAAAAACATGTTGGAACATCATAGGAAAACAATAGTAAAGAAAATTGCATAGTCTGCTTTATCATGAAAAACATTCATTAAAATTGAACTACCTCATCTATGTTTCTTCCCAAATAAAACAAATCATTAAAATATGTTAATTAAAGAGGCAATATTTGCAGAGGAAAGAGATAATTGAATATTGATGCTAAATCTGCTGGGTGGACCTCAACTCCAAAGAACTTGAGACACTGGGATAATTAGCAATCAAAGGCAGTTAGGTGCCATAGTGGATAGACTGCTGAGCCTGTGTTCAGGAAGACCTGAATTCAAAACAGACCTCTGGCATTTCAATTTTTCCATTCAAAAAACATTTATTCAGCACTTGTTCTGTGCCAGGCACTGTGCTAAGTGTTGGGGATCCAAATAAGAAAGAAAAAAAGGACAGTCCCTGCCCTCAAGGAGTTTACAATCGACTGGGAGAAGATAACATAAGATAAAAGGAAGCTGGAAAAGGTGGGAGAAGGAGACTCAATATATTGATCTGTAGAATTGAAACCAAGCAAAACTTGCAGATGGCATGACCCTGAGCTAGTCACTTAATCTGTCTGCCTCAGTTTCCTCACCTGCAAAATGGGAATAATAATAGCACTTACCTCCTAGGAGAGTTGTGAGGCAAATGAAGTTATGAGCACAGTGCCTGTTAACAATTATCATTAAATAAAAACCGCATGCTTTGAGTTCACAATTATTATTTTCACATTTAATCTGCTAATTATTAAAATGAAGGATTCTTAATTCATAAAAACATACCTTATAGATTTCTTTATTCTAAAATTCCAGCAAAGTATGTATGTTAGGATAGTAGGGAATAAATTTTTGGGGGGAGACAGTATATCAGAGCATTAGAAATCATAAGACGGGTTCTATTCTCCGCTCTGTAGTAGTAGAACCTGAACAAAACTATCAGTTGTGACCCCCAAATCAGATATATGGGTACATATGTGTACATGTATATATGCATAGATATATGAAATTATATTATATACAGGGTGTCCCCAAAGTCTTAATGCAGTTTTATTCTTATCCCCATTTTACAATTGAGGAAACTGAGTCTGAGAGAGGTAAAAGGACTTGCCCAGGATCATACACCTAAGTATTTGTGGTGGGATTTGAACTCAGGTCTTCCTGACTCCAAATCTAGCACTTTATTTACTATACCGCCTAGCAGCAAATACATGCATATTTAAAATACAGTATTTGCATTAACATGAGAAAGAAAGTGCATCTGAGCAACAAGAAAAGCAAAGCATTAGCTATGGCCAACAGCCCCAAAGAATACTGCCTTCAGCCAATATACAGAAGCTAAAAGGATGTGTTTACTGCTGATGTTTGTAGGCAGGCCCTTCACCACTCTGCAAGGGCATAGTTGATCATACTTAAGGTATGAAGGTGAAGGAAATGGGTTTTCTGATCATATTGTCTGCCCTTTCCTGGGTGTGGCAGTATGCTCTGTTGTTACCCTGCACATCACAGGAAGGCAGCCAGGAAATGAAGGGACAAGTAGGTTATGTCTCTGCCCTCCCTCCCTATTCCTGTCCCAGTGTGTTTTGCTTGCCTGTGGTTTGGCTGAAACATTGCTCCAGCATTTGGAAGGGCCAGCACCAGTTTGAAGTAGATTGTGATGATGTATATTCATGTTTAACAGATGCTATGTACCTCTTCACCCTGTCTTAGAGTCTTACTACAGACCAATATTCGCTGAATTCTGACCTACAGATCTACACTAATCTGTGTCAATTTTTTACTAGTCAATAAAAGTTTTACTAACAGAGGTACTTCTTAAAATCTTGTCAAATTTAAAAACTGATTCATTTTCCTTCTGCTTTCTGCATCTCACTTCTGGCTAATCCCTGACCTATAAGCTACTAAGAGGCAATGTATTGTGTCTGTAGAAGATGGAGCCATCCACAGTATTTAGACTAGTTTAATGTTCTCCAGGGGGGCTTTGAATGTCCACTGCCTTAGACCATAACAGTGGGTTTGTTTTGTTTTGTTTTTTTTGCCAAAGACATGCCTCATTTTTTCTTAAGATAATATTTTAATCAATGTTTTTCTTCCTCACACACACATGCAGTTATTGTTTTTTTTTTTTAATTTCATCATCTTCAATCTCTCTCAACTCTGTACTCTTTCTGTTCCTACTAATACCACACTAGTTCAGGCTTTCATTAATATCTATTTGAACAATTGCAATAGCTTTTCTTTTCTCTTATTCCCCAATTCAGAATTTATACTGCTGTCAGATCAGCTCAGAAACACTCCTCAAAAATCTTATAATGGCTCCCTACTACTTAGCTCAGTTCCATCTTATTTTTCCAGCTTTATCTTGTAATCCCTTCCACATGCAATATGCCTTAGCCAAATTGAATTATTTTCCATGTTCTTTGCTCTCATTGTTACCTCACCCCCTTGTGTCAGTCTGTCAAGCATTTCAGTCAACAAGTATTTGCTGTGTTTATTATATGCCAAGCATTATGCTAAGTCCTTGGGGTAAAAAGAAAGGCAAAAATGTGGACCTTGCCCTCAAGGAGCTCATATTATAAAGGAGGAGATAGCATGCAAGTAACCAGGTCCATTCAAGATATATCCAGAGGAAACAGAGGGTAGCAAAGGGGAGGAATGAGAAAGCCTTCCTGCAGAAGATAGGCTTTAACCTGTCTTGAGGGAAATCAGGATGTAACAGTGAGGAGGGCAAAAACACATAGTAGGGAGAGGCAGTATCCTGTGCAAAGAACAGTAAGAAGACCTGTGTCAATGGATTGTATACTACAGGGAGAGCAGTCAAATATAAGAAAAAGTAGGAAGAGGCTAGGCTATAAAGGGCTCTAAATACTAGAGGATTTTATATTTGATCCTGGAGGTAATAGGGAGTTACCAAAGAGTTTTGAGTATGGGGATAATAAGCCTGTGGTTTAGTAACATCATTTTAGCAGCAGAGCAGAGGATGGACAGGAGTAGAGAAAGACTTTCAGCAGGGAGAATATGAGTGTTGCAATGGTCTAGGTGTGAGTGGAAAGAAGGGAATATATGAGAGATATCATGAAGGTACAAACAACAGGACATATGGAAGCATGGACTAGGAAAGAGGAGTCAAGGATGTACCAAGGTTAGGAGCCTGAATGACTGGGAGGGTGCTGGTGCTCTCAAGCTTAATAGAGACATTTGGAAAATGGGGAGGGTTTTTTTTTGTTTTGTTTTGTTTTTTTTAAGCAATCGGGGTTAATTAACTTGCTCAAGATTACACGGCCAGTTATTTCTGGATGTGGTGCTAAGTATCGGAGCTCGGATTTGATCCCCAGGTCATTCCGACACTGGAGCTGGTGCTCTTACTTGCTGAGCCACCTGGCCGCCCCTAAGCAATTGAGGTTAAGTAACTTGCTCAAGGTTACACGGCCAGGTGTTTCTGGGTGGATGCTAAGTGTCTGAGCCCGGATCCGATCCCCAGGTCGTCCCGACACTGGAGCCGGTGCTCTTACTCGCTGTGCTACCTGGCTGCCCCAAATGGAAAGGTTTTGAGGAAAATATAATGTTTTAGCTATGTTCAGTTTGAGATACCTGTAGGACATCCAATTTGAGATGTCAAAGAGACAATTGTTATTGTGAGATTAGAAGTCATAAGAGCTATTAGGGACATATGTGTGTGACATGTGTGTGTGAGAGAAAGAGAGAGAGAGAGAGAGGGAGAGCTGAATCCACAGAAACTGATGAAATCACCAAATGGATAAAGTAAGTATAAGTATAAAGTAAGAGAAGAAGAGCACCCAGGACAGAGTTTTGGTTAGGGGCCAAACTTGTGGTTAGGGGCCAAAATCTGGATAAAGATTCAGCAAAGGAGACAGAGAAGGACTGGTTAAGCAGAAAGAAGGAGAAAGCATTGTCATGAAAGCCTAGAGAGAAGAGAGTAATCAACAAAGTCAAAGGCTCAAGAAGTCATGGATGAGGTTTGAGAAAATACCATGAGATCATTTGGTGACTTTGGAGTGAACAGTTTCAGTTGAATGATGAGGTCAGAAGCCAGATAGGAGAGGGTTTAGAAAAGATTGAGAGGAGAGGATATGGAAGCAGCAAGTACTTTCTCAAGGAGTTTAGTCAAGAATGAGAGAGATCTAGGATCAGGTGAAGTTTGATTGGTTGGTTGGTTAGTTTTTAAAGGATGATGGAGAAACATGGACATGTCTGTAGGATTTAGGGAAGGGACAATTAGAGAAGGGGAGATTGAAGATTAGAGAGAGTGTGATTGACTGGGAACAACTGCTGGGAAAGATAGAATGGAATGCGGACAAGGATGGCTTTATAGAGGGCTTTGCTTTGCCAAGTATAAGGGTCACCTATTCCCATGAGATGCAATTGAAGGAAAAAATAGTAAAGATACCTGATTTTTTGGAGTGGGGAAGGTAGGGCATTTGGGGTTAAGTGACTTACTCAAGGTCACACAGCTAGTTTTTGTGTTAAGTATCTGAGGCTGGATTTGAACTCAGGTCCTCCTGACTCCAGGGCTGCTGCTCTCTTCACTGTGCCTAACCACCCCAAGTAAAGATATTTAAATGTTGTGAGATGAGAAGGAAAGCAGATGGAACACTTGGGAAATCACCCCAATATTTTTCATAACGTATGAAGGGGGATGGTAGAAAAAGCTTGAGAAGGGATGAAATGGCTTGAAATAGTTACTCTGTGGTAAGTGTGAGGTTGACTTTATTAGGTAAGTGTAAAAGGGTTGCCTTGCTACAGTGAGAGCTCAGTTGAAATTATGTGACATAAACTTTTAGTTGACCCAGTCAGTGTGGTTTCATGACTTTCTCCAGCTTCATTCAGCATCATGTGAGTAAGAGCAACGGTAGAAGATAATGGCAATAATCTAAGGGTGAAGATAGGTGATAGGACAAGGGGGCAAAAGATTCAAATACAGACAATAGTGAAGAGTTCAACTAAATCACCAAGGCAGGAATGGGGACTGTGGCCTTGTGGCCAGATGTGGCCCTCTAGGTCCTCAAGTGTGGCCCTTGGACAGAATTCAAACTTCAGTCAAAGGGTAGCACTTGAGGACCTAGAGGGCCACATCTGACCTCAAGGCTGCAGGTTCCCCATTCCTTCACCAAGGGATCAAGACAGGAAAACAATGAAAGTGCAGCCTCTTGTAAGAGTGGTAACCAGGGAAAGAAATGAGAGGTGAGAGAATTTGAGATCATCGTGAGGATCAGCGTTAGGAATCTACTACACAAACTAATATTACCAATATTTCTAGGTATTAAATACCAATATTTCAAAGCCAATATTTCAATGTGTAATTTCCTCCATGAAACATTTCCTGACACCCATTACCATTAGTTAGCATATCTTCCCCCTCATCCTTCATATGGTAAGCACTTAATTTGCACTACTCTCATATACTTAGCATGGATTGTTTTGTATTTTAGTTATTTATTTAAAATGTGTTGTGGTTCTGTATTCAATTGTTAGCTCCATCAGGGTTGTGCCCAGATCTTACTTTATCTCCATGACTCTATTAATATTGTACACGATAGACAAAAATGTTTTCTAAAGTTAAATATAAAAATTTTAATATTAGCTCGAATTTCCCTAAACAAAATAAACTAACCATAAAAAGCACTCATGAATTTGTTAAGTAATAGTGGGAAGTCTGTGATTTTAAATTGACTAGTAATGACCCAGAAATGATTAATTTTTACACAGCAAGAACTAACCATAATGAAGTATTCAGGAACAGTTAGCGAATGAATAACTTTATCTTAGGATAGTTGCAAATACCTATCAGCATCATAAAAACCATAGCAGTCGCTGAAAATGATAGCTATGTTTGCTGGATATACCTTAAAGAAATACTTCAGGTCAGCCTAGAGATCAAAGGTGGGGGAAGGAGAGAATTGCAAAGATGACAGTGCAATTTTCTGTATTGGCACACCAGTATGAAGCTTGGCAATTCCATGGAATTGATTGGAGAATTTGTCAATACTAATTTTTTCTTAATCTGGATTCTTCTGAGAAATATTATTTCTCTACAAATGGCTTTACTAGACTTTGAGAATTTTCAGGTACCTATATTGTCTTTGGTTCTGCCCTCCCTGATACTTTTTAGTAGATAAAAAGGAAAAATCGTGTGAGTAATGTAGAACAGGGGTTTTGCATTTCCACTGAGGACATGGAAAGAGTGTACAAACTTGTGCTGCACCACGAAGGATTCAGTTTAGATCAGAGGTGGGCCTTGAGGCCATAGATTCCTCACCCCTGGTTTAGATATTAGTAAGAACCATTATGAAATAGTAGAAAATGCAAGATAAAGTGAAAACCCAAAGAAAATTATAAAATTTCCTCAGATATCTTTAAGAATAGAATATTAAGGGGGGAAATACCTTTCAAATATTGATTGAATTTAGGCCTGTCTGAAGGCTGAAAACTAACTTGAGATCCCTATTAGCTTTATCAGTTTATGCTTTTCATGGTTCTTTACAGAATTCTCTGGAACAACTGGAGGAAAAAAAAAGGAAAATATGTGTGATACAAAAAGATCGTAGGGCTAATTGAATAAGCACTAACAATTGTGAAACTTATATGAGCCTTGCAAGAAAAACTCAGAACCACTACATAACTGCCCTGACAGAGGGAGGGTTTCATCCGGATCTAGTTGATGGGACTTGAGAATATAAATAATTCTGAACTTGCCCCAGGAGCAAGGCCAACTGTCCAGAGGAATGGCATAAGGATGAACAACTCCATCAATTAATGAAGAGTTGGGTATGGCTGTACAGGTATTCAAAGAGAAGAAAGGAAGGCAGACATGGAGTTGGCTCCACAAAGAGTAGAATGTCACCGATAAAACAGGCATGTTCCATGAACAAGTCATTCCATCTCTTGGTTCCAGGCATTTTCTCTAGCTGTTTCTCATGCCTAAAACACTCTCCCTCCTCCACTCTGAATACTGATCTCCTTGGCTTCCTTTAAGCCCCAATTAAAATCCTAACTTCTAGAGGAAGTCTTCCCCAATCTCTTTTAATTGTATTGCCTCCCATCACTTATTTGCCTCCAATGTATGCTGTATACAGCTTGTTTGTAGTTATTTGTTGGCTTCCTAGAAGGTAAGTGGCATTAGTTGACAAAAAGGCCATTAGAGCCATTTTTACCTTGAGGAGACCTGCCCCTTTTGATCAATGAAAGACTTTAAGAAGGATACACATGATGCAAGGAGAAAAGACTTTCACACTTTTTGCTGAATGAATCCTGGTGATCAATTAAGAGCCAGATGTAGCAACCAGATTGCCTGGTATGAACCCAATTTGTGTGAGTGTGCATGTGTGTGTTGTACAATGCCTACATCATTATAAGTGCTCTAACATTAAGAGTGACTTTTCCAAACAAATTATATTTTTGGACATTTGTGCATGCTATAAACCCAACAGTATTCTAAGCCCTGTACTCAATCCATCTCATTGGAGGTTGTCCTTGTGGCAAACAATTTCCCCTGGCCATTCATTGACCTTTAAATATGGTTTTCAAATACACACACACACACACACACACAAACTGGAGAAGAGGGAGGAAAAGTGGACAATCCATCAAAAGGGGAATGCAGAAAAGTTTACCTTTGATCTTTCCCTTGGTTAAAATATGTTATTTCACACATCAGGAACAGAGGCGAAAAAAAATCCTTGCAGATATAAAATTTAGTAGCATCTTTCTTACTTGTCTCTGAAAATAAGCCATTCCTTCAAGAATGACAATATAAGAGGGACTAAAACATGCTTATAGAGAATTGTGGGAAAAGAAATTATCTAAACTTGAAAAAATATCACAAGCATAGATTGAGCATGAAACCTACAGCTACATCATAACTACAAATAGAAACTGCTCAGAACATACCGTGCTGCCCATGAGAAATGAAGCATAACCCTAGAGTTCATGGTCTGGTCATTCTTTATAGTCATTAGAAAATAAATTAGTCTCCTACCAAGACACCTGCAGCCATGTTAAATCTTCAGCTGGCTTAAATATGGAAAGCTCTACTTTCTGAGCTTCTTTTGGGCAAGATAACCTAGACATCCTGGTTGTGAAGTATTGCCATGTCTAGGTCTTCCCTTAAAAGTGTGCATCCTATCACCAAATCCAAGAAATACCTTGATTTTAGATCACTGAGACTTAGATGCCAATTAGATGTCTTTCATTCACCTATTCAGAAAAAAACCTCCTTTTTTTCTTAGCTTATTTCCCTTCCCCCAGCCCTGCACAATCAAACAACTACCCTTGAAAAAATGCCAGATACAAAATTATTCGAGGCCTCAGATGACACATCAAAGGGAGAGTAGACAGCAAAATTAATTGCTACAATTTCCTGCGAGTACTATAATGACATGAGTGCTTTAGCTGTGGTGGGGGAGTGTCAGAATCCAGAACAGCAAAGGGGGTGGGTTTTTAGGGAGATAATCTTAAATTGGAATGTAGCTGATGATTTGAATTTATTTTCTTGTCTATTAGCAAGCGGTATGTTCCAAGAAAACCCATCTCCTAATGAATTAGAGGGTTTTTGTTTTCCCAGAATTAGTTTATTCTAAAATGTGAGACCTATTAACTTTATGCTCTTTGTCAATGTTCTGCCAAATTCAGACAATCAAATCTTTAATAAAATACATTCCAGATAGAGTAATTATGTGCCTACAGTCAGACTATGGTATTATGCTGGTACAATCTTCTTCCTGATTGTCCTGTACAGTACACATATCAATTCCATTATGCACGCACTGAACTAATTCCCTAACCATTTTAACAAAAATCAATTACTAGAATGTAACTGGGCTATCAGATCAGATATTACCATTATGCAATTCAATGAAATTCAACAAACTTTGTTAGGCTCCTTCTATGGGCAAGACCCTGATTTGAAATTGCATAGATAGCTGAATAAATAAGAGAATTCATGGACAGTTTTTTTTCCATTACCTATGATAAAGCAATCTGCTAAGAAAGTCAGTAGTGTAAACAAGATGGCAGAGGAAAATAAAGTTTACTATAATTCATAAAACATTGTTTGCAAATATTTTCATAACTGAAATAATAATTATTAGTCATTCTTATCTATTCATCAAAAGGAATAGTCTCATAATCTATTTGTATAAATAGTTATGATATATACTTTAAGTGTAATAAAATTCAATTTGGTGGGATGTCATTTGAGCAGAAATGTCAGTTTTACAAAATGAAAATCATAGGAAAAGATTGGAATACTGCTTATGACCCCTGTCCATTCTTATTTAGTTTTCATGTCTTTTAAATTACATTAGAAGGACAATATCTTTGTGTATGAAATGTTTCATCTCTCAATATTATGTTTTATTCACATTTTTACACAATTTTATGGTACATTTCCAGGTTATATTTGCTTAAAGTTACTTTGATCCCAACTCATTCTGTTTATAAAAACAAGATTTCACTGAAATGACATTTTTTTAATGTAAGAGTATGTGGCTAAACCTCTTTTAGAATTCAGACACATTTATATTATGAAGGTGCCAAAAATATAGCTAAACTAGTATCAGAAACAAGGACTTTCCTCTCTGGGTTTTGATCATGGTCTTTCTGTGCCTTTCTCCATCCATTCATCTATGTGTCAGAAGGAAAAGGATTAAGGTTTTTAAAAAATGGGGAATCCCAATCTCCAGAGCTATTTGGTAGTTAATAAAGCATTGCCTAATTTACAAACTAGCCATTAGAAAATGAAAATGGGGCATGGGGAGGGGAATGGTATGCTCACCATAACCTAGACAATTCTGACTGAAAGACCTAACTTCTCAGACTTAGAAAATGACTAAATGTAAGATAATAAGCTGGAAGGACCCTGCTTTTTTCTTTTCTTTTTTTTTTTTTTTAAAGCAATTGGGGTTAAGTAACTTGCTCAAGGTTACACAGCCAGGTGTTTCTGGGTGGGTGCTAAGTGTCTGAGCCCAGGATTAGATCTCCAGGTCTTCTCAACACTGGAGCCGGTGCTCTTACTCGCTGTGCTACCTGGCCACCCCACTTTTTTCTTTTTAAAAAAAAAGCAATTGGGGTTAAGTAACTTGCTCCAAGTTACACAGCCAGTTTTTTTTGTGTGTGGATGTTAAGTATCTGAGGCCTGAACCGATCCCAGGTCCTCCCCACTCCACAGCAGTCGCTCTTACTCACTGCGCTGCCTAGCCACCCCAACCCTGCTTTTTTCTAGAGAGCTTGGCACTTGGGGCTAAGAAGCTTCTGCTTGAGAGATGCTGGTTTTAGTAGCTTAGACTTCAAGGAAATAAGACAGGAGGAGTTTTGTGCTAACCCTAGGGCTAAGATTTTCTGCCTTTTTAAAAAGAGCTAGAAAAGGCATAAGCACACTCGGAAGAAGAGAGATTTCTAAAGATTTCAATCAAGTCAAACACTAAAAGTGATAGATCTAATGATCAATCTATCAACAAGTATTTATTAAGTATCTACAATGTGCTAGACACTAGAGTAGGCACCAAAGACAAAAGTACAAAGAATAAAACAATCTTTACTTCCCTATGAGTTTATTTTCTAAAGGATAAGACAACAGGTACTTATAAAACTATATACATAATAAATACATGGTTAACAAATAAAAATATATACAAAGAAGTTAAATAAAAGTAGTTTGGGAGGAGAAGGAGGAACTCTAGGGGAACCAGCTGTGTGACCCTGGACGAGTCACTTAACCTTTGCGCATTTCCTTATCTATAAAACAAAGCTAATAATAGCACCTACCTTGGTTCCTGAATATCTTTTTACTTTGTTCCTCTAGAAGTATTTCCCACAAGCTTTGTGTGTTAGACATGGAAGTCTTGGGAGCTAAGGTTCAGAGAACACCCAGAAGATTAAGTAGGAAAAGATTTTGAAAAGATGCCTATTTAGTTGCAGTTTAGACTAGATAACTTCTGGAGTCTCTTCTGCCTCTGAGATTCTAAACTACAAAATCCTTCTGAACTCTCCCCTCCCTCATTTTTCCTATTCTATCTTGAATACCATCCACATATTTACCCACTTTCTTTTTTTGCTCCAATCTCTGAGGTCATTCCTTTTGTCAAGGATAACCCCTTTATGTGTATCTTTGATCTGATGCCAGATACAAAATTATTCAAGGCCTCATATGACACATCCTTTGCTAATTCACCATCTACTTCCTACTTGTTACACATATCTGTAGCATACTTTGCTCTGATCCCTATCTTTTTTTTCCTTTACACTCTTTCCCTTAGTAACTTCATCATAATTCTTGTCCCAACCTCAACATAGGCTTAATTATTACCTCTACACAAATGACTCCCAAATCGATATATCCAGTCCTAATCTCTCCCCTGAACCCCACTCTCACAATATTAACTGCCTGATGAATATCTTCACCAAGATGTTCCCTATGAATTCAAGGGGAATTCATATTTCCCCTTGAAGCGTCTGTTCCTCCAAATTTCCTAGTTCTATTATTGCTTTTACCATTTTCCCAATCATCAGGGTTGGTAAACTCAAAGTTATCCTTGACTCTTTCCTCTGTTTACTCCTACTACTCCCACTACATTCAATCTGTTGCCACATCTTGTCAAATCTATTACCATAACACCTCTCACATTCATTCCCTTTTCTCCATTTCAGGTTTAAGGTGGACTCCTCACTATTTGCCCAGACCATCTTAATAGCCTTCTAATTAATTTCCCAGCTTCCAATCTCTTGACCTGCCAATACATTCTCTATGCAGCTGCCAAAGCAACCTTCCTAAGGCACAGGTATGATCAGAAATCTTTAATACCTCTCTATTGCCTCTAAAATGAAATACCAATTCCTCTATATGGCATTTAAGGATCCCAACAATTTGAGTCCAAAATATATACCTTTCCAGCTTTATTTTCTAGTGCTTCCCTTCATTAATTCTCTGTCCCGGGCCAACTGGATAATTAACTTTTCTCCAAACTTATTATTTTATCTCCAACTTCCATACTTTTGCATAAGTTATATCCCCTGCCTCAAATGCACTAATTTCCCATTGATGCTTTCCAAAATCCCCCTATTCATTCAAGGTTCAGCCTAGGTGCTACCTCCTCAGGTGAGACCTTCCAGAGCCTCTCAGCCCTTAATGCTCTTCCCCCCCCCCAATTCCCTTACATTTACTTATCTGTCAATAACATTGTGTATCCTCCTCCTTCCCCTGTGGTGGAATGTAAATTCTTTGAGTGCAGGACTATATATAATTTTTGGCTCTGTGTTCCCAGGCCCAAATACAACATCTTGCACGTGGTAAATACTTAATAAATGTTTGGTGAATTGAAATAAATGTCAGTGATAGAGATCTGGTACCCCTACAATCAGATGCTGTGGGACTCTGACATTTTTCAAATACGAGAAAGCTTATGATAAGTGCACAGGAGATATTCAGAATGCTTGATAGGTGAAAAGAGGAGAGGCCTTACAAATTTATACTTTCCAGCCCACTTCAGGCACCATGTCAGGAAAACAAGATCCTTATGCAAGTAAAACAGCATCTCTGGGCCAAAGACCAGGTTGGGAAGATAACAAAGATGCAATATATCAAATTATTTTAGACTTTTAAAAAATGTGATTCATGTCATTGATAAAAATTTTAGAAACAAACTAAAAGGAAAGTTCTCTCATGACTTAAACATTTCTGGTCAAAAAACATCCTCAGTTTTATGCATTTCTGACCTTCACTCTTAATCTTCAATTCATCAATTCAGGATTACATGCTTGGAACCATTTGCAGGAAATTCCTCATGTTGATCAGTGAATTGTAATTTCTTAAATACTGTCAAGAAATTTACAATGCTGCTTGACTTACTACTAAGCTAAAGGAGACTACTTGATTTCTTTATTGGAATTTTAAAATTAGATGTTTCTTTTTTTTTCAGTTCAAATTTTTAGATATTGGCTATGTATAAAGATTCTTCATATAGATTTAATTCCCCATTTAGTTGGTATTACCAAAAAATGAAAAGATCTTAGAAAAAAGTGGAAATTATTAGTATATTAATATAAGAAAATTGCCCAAGAGGGAAAGATCCACCAGCTTTTGATACACATGTATAACATATATTAAATAGCCTACCATTTTAAGAAGAGGGGAGGGGAGGAAAGGTTGAGAGAAAAAATTGAAATTCAAAATCTTGTAAAAATGAATACTAAATGTAATTGGGCAAAAAATAAAACTGTTAAATTTTTTAAAAAGAATTTGGCCATTAGTTTTCCTTTGACCACAGTAACTAATGAACATCATATATTAAAACGTGGAAAGGTGAAATTCTGTGTCGAAGGAAATCAAGGATTGCTTCTAATATTAAACTTTAATTTTGGCTGTTTTTTTTTAGCAACTTTTAGGATATTTGGAGGGCAAGCCTTTGAAGTGAATCTGTTTAAAAGCCCTTATTCTTCAGTGAAGATTTGGCCTCTAATTGTAGGGATTAATTTTCCTCATACATTAATTTCTTTGAATTCCCATAGGGCAACAAAGAATTTCTATTATGGTTTTGGTGGATTTTTCACTTCTGCTTTCAGAGACTTTTTGTCCTCACACTCCAAGAGACAACATTTATCTCATTCTGTAACGTTGTAAACAAATACTAGAGGTTTTTCATAGTAATTTTTAAGTCAGAGCTAGTATTTAACACTGATACACAGTAGCTTGCTATTAGAATGGAAATTAAACATAGCAGAAGCAGAGAAATCTGGTAATTCAATAAATGCTATTGTCTTGAGTGATTTTAGAAATTGGTCATTGTATTTGGTTGATTTTTTTAAATTGCCTTTCATCAGTGAGAACTCAAACTGCATTCTGCCTTCTAATAAGTTGATGTAAAATTGCATAACCACGAAAAAGACTAAAGGGAAAAAAATGCTTCGATCTGCATTCAGAGTCCATCAATTCTTTATTTAGATATGGATAGCATGTTCCTGAGTGAGTTCTTTGTACTTCTTTTGGATCATTGTGATGCTAAGGAAAACTGGCTGCTTCTGCTCATTTCACTTTACATCAGTCTTTCCAGGTTTTTCTGAAATCTACCTGCTCATCATTTCTTATTGCACAATAGTATTCCATTGCATTCATATACCAGAACTTGTTCAGTCATTCCCCAATTAATGGTCATCTCCTTGATTTCCAATATTTTACCACCACAAAAACAACCGCTATAAATATTTTTGCATGTGTAGGTCCTTTCCCCTTCTTTATGATCTCTTTAGGATACAGACCAAGTAGTGGTATTGTTAGATCAAAGGGTATTCACAGTTTGGTTGCCCTTTGGGCATAGTTTCAAACTGCTCTCCAGAATGGTGGGATTAGTTCACAACTCCACCAACAGTGCAACAGTGTCCCAATTTTCCTACATCCTCTCCAACATTTATCATTTGTCTTTTTTTGCCTTATTCATCCATCTAATAGGTGTGAGGTGGTACCTCAGAGATATTTTAATTCACATTTCTCTAATCAAAAGTGATTTTAGAGCACCTCATCACATGCCTTTAGGTAGCTTTGATTTTTTCATCTGAAAAATACCTTTTCATATCCTTTGACCATTTATCTATTGGGGAATGGTTTGCACCCTTATAAATTTGACTCAGTTCTCTATAAATTTGAGAAATAAGGCCATTATCAGAGATACTTGCTATAAAGATTGCTTCCCAGCTTTCTTCTTTCCTTCTGATCTTGGTTGCATAAATTTTGTTTATGCAAAAGCTTTTTAATTGAATATAATCAGAATTATCTATTTAACATTTTGTAATGCTCTCTATTTCTTGTTTTGGTCATGAATCTGCAATTCACTTAACTTCTCCTTAAAGACTTTGGATGCTATATCCTTTGGTGCATATATGTTTATTATTGATATTATTTCATTGTCTATGGTACCTTTTAACAAGATGTAGTTTCCTTCCTTATCTCTTTTAATTGGGTCTATTTTTGCTTTTGCTTTGTCTGAGAACAGGACTATTAACCCTGCTTTTTAAATATAATTTCAGCTGATGTATAATAGATTCTGTTCCAATTCCTTACCTTTTCTCTGTGTGTATCTCTCTGCTTCAAGTGTGTTTCTTGTAAACAACATATTTTAGGATTCTGGTTTTTTATCCCCTCTACTATCTACTCCCATTTTATGAGAGAGGCCATCCCACATTTCCACTTATGGTTACTGTGTATTTCCCTCATTTTATTTTTCTTTCTGTTTGTCTTCTCTTTTCACTCTTTCCCTCCTCAACAGTTTTGCTCCTGTCTACAGCTTCTCCCACCCCCATTCTGCTCTCTCTTCTGTCTGCCCCCTCCCTACTTTATGTAATTTCCTTCCTTCCTACTTTCCTGTTGGGTAAGTGAGATTTCTATATTCAACTGATTGTGTATATTACTCTCTTTGAGCCAATACTAAGAGAATAAGTTTCAAGTGATGCCCATTGTCTACCCTCATCTTTCCCTCCACTGTAATAAATTTTTTGATCCTCTTCATGTGAAATAACTTACTCCACTCTACCCCTCCCTTCCTCCTGCACCCAGGGCACTCCTCTTTCTCATCTTTTAATTAATTGTTATGTAACTCCCTCAAATTCTCCTTATATTCATATCCTCTGTTTATGTATATTCCTTCTAGTTGTACTATTAGTGGTACAATTACAAGATTCATCTTCCCATCTCGGGATGTAAACAGTGCAGCTCCATTGAATCCGTTATGTTTTCTTTTCCCCTTTTAACATTTAGGCTTCTCTTGTTGGAGATCAACGTTTTGTTCACTTCTGGTCTTCTCCTTATGAAAACCTAAAATCCTTCTATTTAATAGAATGACCATTTTTCTCTTGGATTATTATGCTTAATTTCACTGTATAGGTGATTCTTGGTTGTAGTTCTAGCTCCTTTGCCTTCTGGAATGTAATGTTCTATGACATCTGGTACTTTAATGTTGCAGCTACTAAGTCCTGTGTAATTCTGATGGTGGCTTTCCAATATTTGAATTATTTCTTTCTGGCCACTTGGAGTATTTTTACCTTGACCTGATAATTCTGAAATATGGTTATAATGTTCCTTGGAGTTTTTATTTGGGGATTTCTTTCTTGAGGTGATTGGTGGATTCTTTCAATGTCTATTTTGTCCTATTTTGTTCCAGGATATCAGGGCACTTTTCCTTGATGATTTCTTGAAATATGCTGTCCAAGTTCTCCTTTTGATTATGGCTTTCAGGTAATCCAGTGATGATGACGTCTCTCCTGGATCTATTTTCCAGGTCAGTTGTTTTTCTTCCATTGTTTCATTCTTTTTAATTTGTTTGATTGATTCCTGATCTCTCAAAGAGTCATTAGCTTCCACTTGCTCAATTCTAACTTTTAAGGGGTTGCTTTCCTTAGTTAGCTTTTGTACTTCCTTTTCCATTTGGGTAATTTTACTTTTATTTTTATTTATTTATTTATTCTTCAGTGGATTTTTGTATCTCCTTTTCCATTTGGACAATTCTACTTTTATTTTTATTTGTTTTTTTTTAAGCAATTGGGGTGAAGTAACTTGCTCAAGGTTACATGGCCAGGTGTTTCTGGGTGGGTGCTAAGTGTCTGAGCCTGGATTTGATCCCAGGTCATCCCGACTCTGGGGCTGGTGCTCTTGCTCCCTGTGCTACCTGGCCACCCCAACAATTCTATTTTTAAAGCAGTTGTTGGGGTGGCGAGGAGGCACAGTGAACAGAGCACTGGCCCTGTCATCAGGAGGACCTGAGTTCAAATCCAACCTTTGACACTTAACACTTACTAGCTGTGTGACCTTGGGTAAGTCACTTAATTCCAATTGCCCTCCCAAAAAAAGCAGTTGTTTTATTTTTCCATGCTATTGAATATTCCAAGCTATCTTTTTTTGTACTTCTCTTGCATCACTCTCATTTTTTTCCCAATTTTTCTTCTACCTCTCTTATATGATTTTTCAACTCTTTTTTGAGCTCTTCCATGAGTTCTTTATGGGCTTGAGAGCACTTCCCATTTTTCTTTGGGGTTTTGTTCACAGGTGTTTTGATATTGATTTCCTCTTCTGAGTTTGTGTCTTGATCCTCTCTGTCACCATAATAATATTCTATGGTCAGATTCTTTTTAAAAAAATGTTCATCTTTTTTGGCCTTTTTCCTTCCTTTTAAATTTAATCTCTGCTCTCAGAGTGGAAGGGGCACTGCCTTAGGCTTCTTGTTCCAGGGGCTACAGGCCCTGGCTTTTTACCTGATACTGCACCAATGTTACCCTGATGCCTACAGAGGACCCTCATGTCTGGTACTGCACTGAGGGGTGGAGTGAGGGGGTATTTGGAGTGTGCTGAGGCCAGTTGGGTTTCTCAGGGGCTATCCCTAAGCACATGGTGGTCTGGCCACAGGAGATTATCTCTTTGCCCAGGACTATGCTGAATCACTGGCAGTTCTCAGAGCTGGAATATTCCTTTCTCCTGGTTATGCTGAGGCAGATGGGGGGTCCTGGTGTTGGCATTTGCCTGCTCCACCACACTGGGGCTCAGGATCTCCTGATTTGCTGAGATGGGGCTTGCTGTTGGCTTGCAGGGAAACTTCCTCTTCTGGACCATACATCCCTTTTACCTGAGTGAGACAGACCTTTATTGCTGATCTTCCAAGTTTCTTGAGCTAAAAGATTATTTCACCCCATCTTTTGGCTGGTTTTGTTGTTCCTGGATTTGTTTAGGGGAGCTATTTTGTGGTTGTTTGGTGGTAAATATGGGAGAGTTATGCCAATTTGCCATTTATTCCACCATCTTTACTCTCAGAAGTCATCTCATGGCCAAACTTTTTGTGATGAGCTTCTCTAAACATGTGTAGGTAAGTTTCCAGGCATACAATAAGCATATAGTCCTTTGATGGGCCTCTATTTAGAGCTTAATTAGAACTATCAGAGCTAATACTCCAATATGACATGATTTTTAAGAACCCATAGTTACCTCCTATGATAAGATACCAGGAGAAAGATTTTTGACAAATAACCTAACGCGTACCAGAAAAGGTAAAGGCAAGGACAACCAAACTATGCAGTGGGGGACTAGTTGCTGCAACACCATCAACCTTCTTCGTATCCAGCCAGTCCTGAGAATGAATAGGTGGAAAGTCCAAGACCCTTATGCCCCTTGCCCTGAAACAATACCCTTTAAGACTGTGAGTATTATTTTTTATTTTTGTAGTAGCAAGCACCCTAACACACTCAGGAGGGCCTGCTAGCACAGGTTCTTTGATCTACTTTTCCAAAGGAAAGACAACTTTAAAGGAGTTAATCGTCTTACTTTAATTAACGGACAGATAAGTAGAAAGAAGTGAGTATCCAAGAAAGAATCCAACAGACAGGGCCCCAACTGTCTGAACAAATTAATACAACCACCTACACACACCACTAGACCAGAAGAGCACCAACATCTGATTAGTCAGGGATCTCTTAACAGTTACTCAGAGTCCCATCCAGGGAATCAAAAGGTCCTTCTCAAGAGTGAGCCCCCAAAGCAAAATCTTACATCAGAATATATATACACTTTTGGCTAATAGGCTCAGAGCCAGAAGGCATTACAACTCTCATGACTTAGTGCCTAATTAGCTTGGTACCAAAAGGTGTGAAAACCTTCTTACAAGCAAGCTTCCCCCTAAGCAAGCTCCTCCTTAGGCAAGTTCCTCCTCCAATGGGCTCTATGTGACTCAGGATATATCACAGCTGTGATTGAAATACCTGTGTACCTTCAGACCTGGGAACATGGCTCCTGTTCCAAGGAGAAAGGGAACCTATATGGTCACATAGGCCTATTAATGGATAGGGAAGATATTCATATTCCATTAACATTACAATTTGTCACCCACTAATACCTGTTTGGTAACAAACTATTCCTACCTATTTCTTTCCCCTCCCTGTATTGTTCAATCAATTGTCAGTCATCCAAGAGTATATTATCTCCAAATTCCATGTCCCATTCTCTCTCTCTTCTCCTTCTCAAACCTACACTTATCTATGCTCCTACTCCAACTTTTCTCAACCCTTCCACTGAACCCTTTTGGAGTTCCCATTCTATACTAAACAAACTTCCCTTCCTTTTATATTCCTTCTCTAAAACCTTGCTTCCCCAGATATTACTGTATCTCTAGCAATACTCTGCAGAATTGTATGTACCTTCACTCACACACCTGACTCTCTGGTCCTGGAGGGTGAGTTGAAATACTTCTAGCTCCCCACTGCCATTTTGAGACTCTTCCTTTGATACTTTGAATGAGCAAACTCTCCCCCTCTGAAGTTCACAGTATCAAAATTTTGCACCTTTTTTTCAAACCATGATGGCTATTGTCAACTGGTCTTCAGGTCATTCTCCCTTTTAGCACCAGATCCAGTTTTCCTCTGTACTCCAATTCCTGTCCTTGAAGCAGGAAACTTCAACATCCCTAATGATGTTTTTTTTTTCACATTTCCTAACTTCTGAATTCCTCAAAGTACTTAAATACCATTACCTATTCTTTTATTCTATATCAACCATACACAGCAATAGTCACACTCTGAATTTCAAAATTACACGTGTCCCACTTCCTTAACCAAAAACTGACATTCCTCTACCTGACTATATCCTCCCAACACATCATCTCTTTTGTTGCCTCATAAATCCTAAACCTAGTCTTTACCCTCCTTGCAACCTGCAATGTCTCTCCACTTCTCAGTATTTTCTCAGGCCATCACCCCTGCTATGACTTCACTTTGCTCCTTTCCCAATCTTAACCCTATAGTTAATTAATTCAACTCCATACCATTATTAACTAGCAAATGCCTTACCCTTCTGCCCTATCTTCATGCAACCCTTGCCAAACCACAGCCCTGGATACTCCTCTGCTTGTACTTACATGCTGCTGAATGTAGCTGGAAGAGGTCACAAAACTGTGCTAACTGGGTATACCATATTCATGTTATCTAACAAAGTTGGGTTTTGGCTGAAGCAAAACAATCTTTATATTCCTCTGTAACTGAGTCTCTATTTCAAAAGATATTCCAAAACTTCTCTCTCCAGGCCTCCCAACCCTCTCAGTTCTCTAAGTGATTCTTTAAGATTGCAAATTGCTGAGAAAATATAGAACTACTTTGGCAGAGGAAGTTTCTGCAATCAAGGGAATTCCCAGTATCATTGAAATCCCCACTTTTTTTGCTTTCCATTATGTTCCTTGAGGGTAGGGATAATTTCAATTTTTGTATTTATATCCCTAGTACCTAGCATAGTATCTAGTTAACATAAATACTTAATGTTCAACCAAGAATGCTTATTTCACTTAATTTCATTAGAGGCAGCATTGTCACTGACTCAGTCACTGGACTTCATGTCAGAAAATTTGTATTTTCTTCTGTCCTTTGCCCTTACCTTCAAACTATATCCCTTTAAGACTGATAGCATTGTTATTCATCTGTCACTCACAAATACCTCCATGGCTAACAAACTCTTACCACCTATTTTAGGAAGTCAAAAAGTGAAAGTGATTAGGGCAAGCACCAGAATTTGGGAATCATGTGGGGCCAAATCAGAATATAAGTTAACGTAGGCCAAACATCTAGTATAAATTGTTACCAAGGTTTGCTTGTTTATTTTAAAAGCTTCAAAATTCAAGAGGTTAAGATGGAAGATAGAATTTTATTTCAGGATGAGACACTAGGACTGAAGAGGTGAAGAGCAAATTAATGGTTAAGGTACAGGGGATACTATGAGAGTCAGAGTACCTGTAGGATTCAACCCTTCTGTCTATTGCTTTGACCTTTTATTCCAACAGTTTGTATTCCTTGTGTCCTTCCCTCATTGAGGCATACCAGTGTGGCCACATCCAAAGCTGCTGTTCCTTCTCCTAATTCAACCATGCCAGTGTGGGTAAGGTTTCAGATAGGCTTAAGTGTTGGCTTGGCCATTTTCTTGTGAGACATTAAGGAAGTTACTTAACTTCTTGGGGTCTCAATTTTCTCATATACAAAATGGTGATAAATAATAACCACATTAGGCACCTGGAAGGGATTTTAAGTGCAAATGACATGTGTGCATATAAAGTACTTTATAATATTACATATATACTACACAAATATTAGCTATTATTATTTCCCCAAGGTAAAGGTGTGAATTGGTGGTGAAATGGTAAAAGGTAATATATAGGAGGAAGAAGAAGTAAGTGGTTTAAAAAATCATGTCTAAATAATAGTCAACTGCAATTTGTAGTTTTAATTTAAAAAAAAAGAGCAAGACAGAACCAAATACCACTTAAAGACTGATGTAATGAAATATCTCTCGTGTATATATAAAAACTGTGAAAGAACTTTAAAAGGAGTTACAGAGATAAATGTTTGAAAATTCTGTGGTTATTAATTTCAAACAAAACACAATATAGGGAGCAGAGATGAGACTTGGAGACATAAGGAGAGAGGACTCAGAATTGCTGAAACTACCATTTATTGTGAATTCTGTTGGACTGGTGATCTAGTATTTGTATAAAGCTGGTTTTCCTCATCACATTTCCCATTTTCCCTTGGGTTTTGCCAGTTATGTATGGAAAGTAAATACCCTCCACATCATACTCTTCCATGAACTCTATGTGCATGTGCTTGGGAGTTTCCTTAACCAAATCTGAAGATCTTAGAGGACAACTGGGAGGAGGTTTAGGAGATGGCTATAGGAAAATGCCTCCATATGAGACTGCTTCATTCATATTGCTTTTCCATTGCAGGCAACATACAAAAAACTACATGATCTACATATGCTTTCTCTGAAGCTTTATATTCAGGGGATCTTGAATTGTCAAAGGTGAGCCCAGATGGGAGTAGGACTCATGAACAATATTTCAACCACAAATTTTATATTGAAGTATTTTGAGTAATATTCATTTGCCCCCTGGATTAATGTTGGACCTGGCCAGTGGGTTTTAATCCAAAGTATTTTATCACTACTACAGAAGCATGAACATGACTGTGGGAGTCTAGTCCATGTGTTTGTAGGCTGAGTGCCCTCTATTGGTGAGGCAGTATACTACAGTTTCTTGAGAAATCCATCCCATCCATGAACCAGAAAGAAATTAATAAATTCACTGGTCTGCTAATGCCAACATAATGCTTCTTAGTGAGCCATTTAGATATCATACTCCTTTGCTGGATAATTAATACGGTGAAAATCTATCTTGCTGAAAGCTTAATGAAGGCAGCACTAGAGCCATGTTACTCAAGGAACCAAGGTGGGGGGAGAAAAATGTTAAAATAGAGTCATATTTTTGTTTTGCCTAATCAAAAGCTAACCTCAGAGTTTCTTTCTTTAAGCAGCATCTATCAGAGACAAAAAAAAACTATACCAGACTGATGTTTTACCGCTGTTGCAATGAAACTATGGTACTACCTATTGAGACTTTGCAGCAAAATTCTCTTGGATGTTCAATGACAATGAAGATATAATATGCTAATTGTATAATATATCACAGCATCTGAGACCCAGTGGTTTTTATTTCTGAAGTATCATGATTTGCTCGACAGTATACTGGAGAAGAAATAAAGGCACTTGGATTCTATTTCTTATTCTGCTAAGTAGATTTGTGGTCAGAATTTCTTTGGCCCTCAATTTACTGGCCTGCAAAAATAGGCTAGCAATTCCTCCCTTGCTTAATTCACAGGGGTTGTTTGGGGGCTTTTTCAAAAAGAAAATACAGGGTTTTTTCCCCTAGTGAACAGAACTTGCTATAATTAATCAAAAGACTTCAGTGGGTCTTTATTGCACATAGGAAAGAATACAAACCATCAACTCTAGCATTTAAGGTCTTCCATAATCTGCCTACAATCTATTTTACTCTATTCTCACCAAACAAACTAGACTACTTGCTAGTCGTTCAAATTTCCCTACATTTGTTCACTTATTTGCATTCATGCAGAGTATCACTCCTTGCCACCCCTAACTCAATGCCTAGAGCTCCCTACATATTTTTACCTGGTGAAATCCTTCTATTCCTTCAGACCCAACTTTGATATTGCGTCTTCCATAAAGCTTTCCAGATCCCACCAGCTAGAAGTAATTCCTTTTTTCAAATTTCCCCTTTGTCTAACAATTAAGCAAAGGGTTAACTCTTCTGGATGGATGTCTCAGTATACCATTCATACTTGTAGAATTTGCTGATACTTTTTGAGTTTGCAAGAATAGCACTTAAGTAGCTATGTTCTCTCAGGAACTTTGCTTGAAATTAACATGCAGTCACCAATTGGAAAATGGTGGTAATGGCTAGAATTATGATCCAAACTTCCAGGTTTCCTACAGCCAGAGTGAAAAGAAGCAGCATAATTTTCTACATAATTATGTTTCCTTCCTTATGAAAAAAATAACTATTAAAATATCTAAGCATACATCTAAATAGGATCAATCACTTTTAAAGAATGTGTACCTATAGATTTAGATAGTAATAAAAATAAAGTTAGGTACAATTAAGTAACTTTCTCATGAGTCTTCAATTCTGATTCATCCTAATCCTTTCTCTTTTTTCCCTTCATGCTTTTAATGAGAGAAACATGATGTTCCAGCAGGTATGACTGAATCAGAGGTGGTAATAACTAGGTCCATCTCTCTTCATCACCTCTAAGCAATAATAAATGTGTAAAAAAAAAGGTGGGTCTAGGACCACAACTCCCCCTTCTCTCCCCAAAGGAAAAAAATTCACAGGGAAAATAATTTTGAAGAAAACGGAAGTGACAAAAATATTAGTAAAATCTTAGAAGTCTTAATTCAATAAGTAAATATGACTGAGTAAAGGAAACTGAGGAATCTTTAGAAGAAAGGAATAATTTACCAATGACTACCTGCCCACAATCTGACCTTTAGAACAAGAACCTTTAGAGAACATAATATGTCCAATATAAAAAATAAAAGAAGATATAAAGATATAAAAATGGATATAACATCAATGAAAGAATAGGAAAAAATAGTAGTACAAAATTCAACCACTTAACTGAAATGAGTGAATTCTCTGAGGAACAGAATGACCTTGTTCATGAAAAAAAGAGTTGAAAAAAGATCTTGAAAAAAAATAAAACACAGCACAACTAGAAGACAGAGATCCACAGAAATGAAGGCAAAAAGAATGGAGAACATAGATTAGTGAGGTAAACTGAGAATTATTGGTCTCCCAGAAAAGTAATATGAGGATCAAATAACATGAAAATAACATTTCAACTAGAGAAAATTTCCTAGAAGTACTAAAAACAGAAAACAAAGCAACTGAATTTGTTCACCAAATCCAGCTTCAGTGAGAGGGAGAAAATCTTATAAGGATCCAAAAGGAAATACACTTTTCAATGAGTATGATTTCAAGCACTGTAATATTTCTCATTAAGAATAATGAAAAGGGAGCCAAGATGGTGGAGTAGAAACACAACTTTCACACTGCTCCAGCTTCTACCTCCTCCAACACATATAAAAAATAACTCTAAACAAACTTTAGAGCTACAGAACCCACAAAGTGACAGAGAGAAACAAATCCCCTGCTGAAGGAAGCCTGGCAGGCTGTCAGGAAGGGTCCATCTCAGTGCACTGAGAGCCAAGAGCAGTCCCAACTGAGCCAGGGTTTTAGGCCCAGGGCAGCCTCACCACAGGTGGCTGTAGTGAACTTCAGGAGAGTCAATCACCAATAGCTGTGGCGGTTTCCAGACTTCTCAATCCACAAATTCCAAAGACAAAGTAAAAGGTCAGTGTAGAACTTTGTTCAAACATGGGGACTGTGGTCTGGCTGCTACCCCAGGAGCAAGAAGGAGAGGAGGCATAGTGGCTGCAGCCACTGCTGCATGGCTGCTTCAGAGCTCCTGCCTGCAGATTGTAGGGGGACCAAGTTAACATTCAGAAGCTAAGTGCTCTTGCTTTGACCTGCTTGGATCTGGATCACAGTCTTGGGTGGTGGTCCTGGGGTGTGTGACCAGTAAGCCAGAGCATGTAGGGGCTGTAGAGACACCACCCATCTAATAGTTCCAGCAGCTTCAAAAACCCCAATGATTTAGGACATAGCTCTCTCTATTTTGGAAGCAGAGTTCTACCATGGCAAAGAGTTCAAAAGTCAAGTAAGTGGCTGCCAATATGAGCAAGCAATGGAAGCATAAACAGCTGATAGAATACTTTTTTGGGGGCAAAAGGATCAAGGTATGGAGCAGGAGAAAAATGTTGAAGTCAGAACTCCTGCATCAAAAGGCTCCAAGAAAAATGTGAATTGGTTACAGGCCATGGCGGAGCTTAAGAAGGATTTTGAAAATCAAGTAAGAGAAGTGGAGGAAAAATTGGGAAAAGAAATGAGAATGATACAAGAAAATTATGAAAAGAGAGTCAACAGTCACTAAAGGAGACCCAAAAAATACTGAAGAAAATAACTCCTTAAAAAATGGACTAAATCAAATGGCAAAAGAGGCCCAAAAAGCCAATGAGGAGAAGAATGCTTTAAAAAGCCAAATTTGCCCAATGGAAAAGGAATTTCAAAAAGTCACTGAAAAGAATAACTCCTTCAAAATGAAATTGGACCAATTGGAAGCTAATGACCTTATGAGAAATCAAGATATTATAAAACAGATCTAAACAAATGAAAAAATAGAAAGCAATGTGAAATATCTCATTGGAAAAACCAGTGACCTGGAAAATAGATCCAGTAGAGATCATTTAAAAATTATTGGTTTACCTGAAAGCCATGATCAAAAAAAGTCTAGATACCATCTTTCAAGAAAATATCAAGCAATATTACCCTGATATTCTAGAACCAGAGGGCAAAATAGAAATTGAAAGAATTCACTGATCGCCTCTTGAAAAAGATCCCAAAAAGAAAACTCCTTGGAATATTATAGGCAAATTCCAGAGTTCCCATGTCAAGGAGAAAATACTGTAAGCAGTCAGGCAGAAACAATTTAAGTACTGTGTAAATGCAATCAGGATAACACAGGACCTAGCAGCTTCTACATTAAGGGATTGAAGGGCTTGGAATATGATATTACAGAGATCCAAGGAGCTAGGACTAAAACCAAGAATCACCTACTCAGAAAAACTGAGTATAATGTTTCAGGGGAAAATATGGTAATTCAATGAAATAGAGGATTTTCAAGCATTCTTGATGAAAAAAACTGAGCTAAACAGAAAATTTAACATTCAAATACAAGAAACAAGAGAAGCATGAGAAGGTAAACAAGAAAAAGAAATCATAAGGAACTTAGCAAAGTTGAACTTTTTACATTCTTACATGGAAAAACAATAATTGTAACTCATGAGCCTTTTCTCAGTATGAGGATAGCTGAAGGGAATAGATATATGTGTGTATATATATATATGTATATATATATATTTCTATATGTATGTATAGGAGGATGCATGTGTGTATAAATATATATATATATACATATGTGAGTGTGGGCATTTGTATGTTCATGTATACATAGAGGGCACAGGATGAGTTGAATATGAAGGGATGATATCTAAAAAATAAAATTCAGAGGTGAGAGAGGAACTTATTGAGAGAAGGAGAAAGGGAGAGATAGATTAGGGTAAATTATCTCATATAAAAGAGCAAGAGAAAACTGTTTCAATGGAGGGGAAGAGCAGGGAGGTGAAAGAGAATGGGACAACCTGATTCTCATTGAATTTTACCTAAGGAAGGAATGGAATACACATTCAATTGGGTATCTTACCCTACAAGAAAATAGGGGGTAGGAGATAAGAGGGGGAAAGATAGAAGGGAGAGCAGACTGGGGGAGAGGGTAGTTAGAAGCAAACATTTTTGAAAAGGGACAGGGTCAAAGTAGAAAATAGAATAAGTGGGGGGTGGGATAGGATGGAGGGAAATATAGTTAGTCTATAATAATATAACTACTATGGAAATGATTTGAGTAACTACACATGTACAATCTGTATTTAATTGCTTATCTTCCCAAGGGGGGTAGGTGAGGAGGGAAGAAGGGAAAAATATGGAACTCAAAGTTTTAAAAACAAATGTTTAAAAAATTGGGTTCTTCACATGCAACTGGGAAATAAGATATACAGGTACTGGGGTATTGGAACCCATCTTGCCCTACTAGAAAGTTAAGAGGGTGAAGAGGGAGGATATAAGAACAGATTGGGAGAAGGGGTATTCAGTAAGCTAGCTATTTTGGAGTGGGGTTAGGGGATGGGGAGAGAAGAAATGTAACTCAAAATCTTTGGAAAGCTAAAAAAATAAATAATAAAAAAAGAAATGATGAGTAGGCAGACTTCAGGAAAACCTGGAAAGACTTATATGAACTGATGATGCTGAGTGAGGGGAGCAGAACCAGGAGAACATTGTACATGGTTACAGCCATAGTATGCAATGACTAACTTTGATAGACTTGGTTCTTCTCAGCTATTCAAGGTTCTAAGACAACTCCAAAAGACTCATGATGGAAAATGCTATCCACATCCAGAAAAAGAATTACAGAGTCTGAATGCAGATCGAAGCATATTAGTTGCTCTCTCTTTTTTGTTTTGTTTCTTCTTTCTCATGATTAATTCCATTGGTTATAATTCTTCTTTGCAACATGACTAATATGAAAATATGTTTAATGTGAATGTATATGTAGAGCCTATAATGAATTGCATGCTCTCTTGGGGAGGGGGGAAAATTGGAACTCAAAAGCTTGTGGAACTGAATGTTGTAAACTAAAAATGAATGAATGAATACATAAATTAAAAAGGAATAATGAATAAAGATTGAAATACACTATAGCAAAAAGCAAGGGAAATCTTGACCATTTTAAAATTGTCAGCCTAGCAAAAATTACCATATCCCTTCCTGATATAGAAGGGGTTTTAAATGCAAACAAATAATTGCAACATCCTTCAGAAACAGGCAAATAAAAATGAAAGAAAAAAGCCAACTCTAAGCAAGACTTTTGACATTTAAATAGATGAAAAAGTAGGAATTTCAAAAGGTTTTTTAAAGCCTTTAAAACAAAAAATTACTAAGTGGTGACAATATTTACATGCTGAAAGGCTCTTGTTTCTTTGAAGTACTATTTTAGTGGAAAATTCATTTAGATGAATATTTTACACATTAGTAGTATATCAAAATAAATTCCAAATGGATAAATGGTTACTATCTAAAAATACTAAAATATGTAAGATTAAAATCTCACCAATCTTTCATCATAGGAACCTATCTTTCATAAGTGTGGAAAAGTGAAAAATTCATAACCAGCTGCACTATAAGAGAAATTATAAAAGACAAAATAGACTTTCTTTTTATAAAAATAAAGTTTTTGCACAAATAAAAATAATGAAGTTAAAAGAAGAAATTACACTGACCAGCAAAAAAAAAAAATCTTGTATCACACATCAGGGACACTATAGGATTCCACATCAAAGGCTATCATCTAGGCACCACACACCACTTATATTGTAGTATTATGCCATAAGGAATGATGAATATGAAGAATTCCAAGTAAAATGAGAGTGTTTATATGAACTGATAGGAGACAACAGATCCAAAAAAGAACACTATACATACTAACTACAACCACATAAATGAAGGCAAAATAGGTCAAATACAATGTATCTAATTGGTGCTACCTTGTTAATGGACACAATCAAATTTTCTTTCTTTTTTTAACCAAATATTAAATTATAAGGTATGCAGAGGGATGAGACAATCAATTACAATCACTCTTTTGCTTAGCTGATTAGTGGGAGTAAACTTTATTTGGAGTTTATCTGTGTGTTTGTTTATGCATGTCTGCTGTGTTAAAAACAGCATTTATTTATTTTTTTAAAACAGAAGAATTTGTATGTTGTAGTGTAAAGGATGGAGCAAAAGATGAAGAATTATTTGACCTGGGTTCAAATTCTCAGGATTTAAAGTTGGAAAAATCACTCCTCTTCTGTGAACCCCTCATTCCTAACCTGTCAAAATAGGGCACTTTACCACAGGTAATCTCTAAGTTCTCATTCAGCTCAAAGTCAGTCAGTCAACAAGGATTCATTAAGCATCTACTATGTGCCAAGCCTCGTTAATCCTATGAATCTCCTACCACCCACTTGCTTCAACGTCAGAATACCCCTAAGCATCCAATTCCCCGAATCTTGCAAGAAAAGTTACGTTACTTCCTTCACTCTGGCAGCTCTCCACTAGTACACAGAAGAAACTTCAAGAAAAAAAAAATGACCCAGAAACCTCCTCCCTTCCATAGCTCTCCAAGGGATTCTGTCCCTCAAAGCCAGCTACTAAAAACCCAGACCAGACTTTTAGATCCATTTTCTTCAGAATTTTCTTCTGTCACAAAACTTTGACAGATATCAGGAGAAAGAGATCAGGACATATGATGTACATTTAGCCCCCTTTGCTAGGGGAGCTAATTGTCTTTTTCTCAATCAGAAAGACATCTTGACCATTTTGGCTAACCTGTACCTGGCTCTCCCCTCCCTTTGTCAGATATGTGCTTAAAAATTGCAGCAATAAACACTTAAGTTTATCTATGGAACACTCTCTTCAGTAATACTGTAGCTCACGTGTAACTCTTGTAACCTTTCAACAGAGACTACTTACAAAAAAAATGTAATTAGATCATAGTTAAATTACATAAAAACTTTTTTTTAAAAAAACACACAGAATTTGATTGCTAAAAAGAGATAAAAAGCCCTTCTGGACTTTGACTTGTTGTTAGATTCACCCTGGTATCACATGATTCTTTCAATATTACTTCTATAGCTAATTGCTTTTTTTCTTTTTATATACTATTTTGTTTTTCCCCAATTACATGTTAAGACAGTTTTTAACATTTTTAAAAAAGTTTTGAGTTCTAAATTCTGAAATAGGTTATATATATATGCAAGCCTGTAAAAACATTTCCATATTAGTCATTTTATAACTAGCTATATTCTTAAATGAGCAAATTGTATTACTTTTTTTAATAAGAAGAAAATAAACTATAGATTAATGCAGAAGATACCAATGAATTGTTTCAGTGTTGCCACCTTTAGTACCACTGACCATTTTATCTGAATTGAGTTCCTCCACTTGAAGGAATTAAGGAAACCACATGACTAGTGGGGCTCCCAAAGCTCTATACCCAATTCAGAGGGGGCTTTCCCTAACCTGATTGCTGTTGTTTTCTTGCAATGGCATCAGCTAGATCTATTAACTCCTTATTTTGGTGGCCTACCCCACCACAAGAAATTAGCAAAATAAGGTGATCTGTACACACTTTTATTCTTGCTAATAGGCAAAAGTAAATCTCTGAGAGGGCATTCCCATCTCTCCATTTCTTCTCCTCCTCTACAAAAACACCATGTTACTTCATTTACATTAGTCAATTTGATATCACTTCTTATTCTCCATAATAACAGCTCCTTGTGGTCTGAAGTAGTTTCCTGCATAGAATGAGTGCTGATTTAAGGAGACAATAATTTAACATTCGTAACAGCCTGGATTCATGTAAGCACTGAGATCTTTATTTGTAAGAAAATTTAAGTGCTTCTCTTCACAAAATGGAGGACTCTCAGTCTCTTCCAGAGTACTTCAGGGGATCCTAGTAGTGGATAAGAACTTCATTTTTTTAATGGATAAAATTCGCCTTCTATTATCAGTGTTATTTTGCACAGAACAGACTCTAACTGAAGAATGACTACAATATCTGGGAACATCAAGAAGGATCTAATGACTTCAGGTACATGCTAAAGACCATGCAGTACTGTCATGGAAGATAAGAAAGGGATTGGATATTCCTGGCCTTCTTTGGCACTTCAGTCCCCGGAGGTCTCCCAGGTTGGGGGAGGCTTGTACCAGAATGGGTAGAAAACAGCCACTTTAGCCCACAATAGCCATTGATGAGTTTCTTCTAATGTAATTCCCCCACCAGCCATGCTGGATCTTCTACAAGATTCCAGTATGGCATAGAAGAAAAATCCCTAGACTAGGAATTAAGACAACCACCTTTGAGTCCCAATTTTGCTACTAAATTTTCAATGTGATCCTGGACAAATCATTTATATGGCTCTCATTGAACATCTATAAGATAAGGAAGCAGGATTATGTGATCTCTTTAGGTCCTTTTCAGCTTTAAAATTCTTCAATTATGACTCTTTTTAAAAAAATAGATTTTAATGAAATGTTTTATTTTTACATCATCTAGATTTCCCCCTGTACCCTTGAACCTCCCCCCAAAGAAAGCCATCCCTTTAACAGAGACTTTTGTTTTTAAAGAAAAAAAATGAGAAAAAAAATTAGTCTAATGAATCAATACATTGGAAAATTCTAATAAGGTTTTTTATATCCATAGACTCTATGCTCACCCCTTTACACATGCATACACACACACACACATATATACACACACAAATCACAAAGGCATGAGGGAAACTGTATGATTATGACTCAGTCATTCTGATAAGGTCCTAAAGTGTGCATGTTGAACTTGGGGCTCATAAGGGCTCCTGGGAGATCTCAGAGTTACCTGGTCCTGTTTCCTGTTCCACTTGGAAGTTAACCCTGCTCTCTGCCATGCTCGTAACAGATTTGGGCTCTCCAAAAGAATCCTTTACATAAAGCTATTCCCCATTTCCTCTTCTGAGTGTTCTCTCTCCCATACTGGGTACTCCAAAAACTTCCTGAAAGTACAGGCTTCTAGGCAGCCAGTTTAGGTTACTTTATACAATTGGACTTCAGTTCTGTAGATAATGGGGCTGACCCAGATGATCTTTGAAGGTCCTTCCAGTGCTAACAAGGAATGATTCTACAATTCTGACAGCATAAGCAATGTAAGTTGGAGTAGAATGTGAATACAGAGTAAAGAAAAATTCAGCAAGTGAAGGAGAAAACGGAAAAGCAGTCTAAATGTGTTCATCTATAGTAAAATCTTCACTGTGCCAGTGGTTCCTAATAATGAATAGTCTGCATAATTTGAAAAGGACTAAGTGCTCTTTCACTAAGGCTAATTAATGAAATTATTAAAACAATGATGAAATGAGCAGAGCTTTTAGTGCAACACCTACAGTTACTTTAAATGTAGAAGAAATTGAGTTGTCCCCTTGAGAGTTTCATCCCTGAAGAAATAGTTCATCTATTGGGTAAAACTGGCCATAACAACTTCAAATAGCAGTTGGCATGCTACTTTGGTAAACAAAACCTACTACCTTACAATAGTGGCATGGCCCTGCCCTTTGGGATACGATGAGAGGACTCATTTTCAAACTCACTACTTCTGAAGGTCAAGGAGAGACACAGGCTGGCAATCACTGCATAGCTTCAAGGCAAGATGGCTCACTGAGATCACCATTGATGGTAGACAGGATCTAAGGACAGTAGAACCTTTTGATGATTTCTACATATTGTTGATGTACCCCTGACTTAAATGATAGTTGCACATTCCCTATACTTAGAAAAAATTCTCTTACTGTTGCCAAAGGTCTACTTTCAGTGTGTTTGTGAATTTTGAATATTAGACATAAATATTCTTCACATGTTATCTCACCTTATCCTCATAATAATCCTGCAATTATTCCCATTTTGCAGATGAGAAAATCGAAGTTTAGAAATAGTAAATGACTTATCCATGGTGCTTAAGGTAAAATTCAGACCCAGGTCTTCCTGATGCTGAACCAATACTCTATCAAGTATACCACAATGCCAATTGAATACTGAATTCAATTCCATTTTTAAAAAATCAATGCAAAAGCAATTTGGTATAGTGGAGAGTGAGCCTTGGAGTCAAGAAGAACTGGGGTCAAATCCTATTTCTGATATGTATTATGTTACCATGGGCAAGTCATTTATCCTCTCAATGTTCTCAGCATCTAAAATAATAAATTGCAGACTTCTTTCCTATCTGTATCTGCGGAATGATTTTTCATACTAGGAGTTTCCTAGAGATATGACATTATGGACCTGAAAAAATAGGGAGTTATTTATGGCATAAATTCTCATAACTTTTTAGAATATTCAATTCAAAATACTCTTATTTCCCAAATAATATAGATAGATGGGATTTTAGTGTGTCTTAGAGAGAATAATGTTTGTTATACCTCAGATGCTGGGGTGTATCTCTACATTCTTATTTCTACATTCTCTACATTCTTCTTATTCCAATGAAACATTCTGATTTCAAATACTTTAACACACCAAAAAATTTTAAATTGCAGTCAAAACCTAGGTTCAATGCCAATCTGGAAAATTGGCAAGAGTTAATAAGCCTCAAGTTTTGTTTATTGTTGTAGCAACAAAGCAAAAAGAAAACAAATGTAGAGTAGAATCAAAACAAATGTTAAAGGAAAGATTGGAAAGTAGAAATTGTTCACATGACGGAAAATGAAACATAAAAGTATCAAATAGTAATAGAATCATGATATTTTAGACACATGGCAGGTGCTTAGCAATTGTTTGTTGAATTGCTGAATGTAATCTTCCTCTTATAAAAAGAGTTAACCTCACAAGAGCCAGCTTTACCAGATTTCATGGAAAGCCTGGGACATTCTCAAGACCTTTCAAGATATTGTAATTTAACAATAAAAATAAACATTTGAACAAAATGATTATGTAATTAACACTGTGTGTGTGGGGGCATATGTGTGTGTGTGCAGTTTAGCATGTCAGTTCCTCTAGGGTAGGGATTGCTTCATTCCTTGTACTTGTATCCCTAGCACCAAGTTCAATTATTGTTGATTTATTACTTCTGAGAGGACAAGGAAGTTAAAAAATAAAACTAATATAGAATAAGGATTCAATTATTCAGTCACTAAATATTTATAAAGCACCTAATATGTGCCAGGCACTTTACTAAGCCCTGGGAAAACAAAGGACAAAAACAGTCTCTACCTTCCAGCTCCTCACAGTCTAATGATGGAGACCACATTCCACAAACTATGTATAAACAAGCTATATACAGGAAAAAATGGGTGATAATTAAGTCACTAGAATTAAGAAGGATTGAGAAAGGCTTCCTGTAGACAGTGAGATATTAGCTGGGGATTTGAAAAAAAAGCCTCAAATAGGGCAGCTAGGTGGTGCAGTGAATAGAGCACCAGCCCTGGAGTCAGGACGACCTGAGTTCAAATCTGACCTTAGACACTTGACACTTATTAGCTGTGTGACCTTGGGCAAGTCACTTAACCCCAATTACCTTGCTTACTCCCTCAAAAAAAAGCCTCAAATATTCCTATTTGCTAGTCTAAAGTTTTTCTTTTCTTTCATAAAGTTCATATAGGAAAATGAACTATTGTTTCTTAGGACTTTGACATATGAATTTGCAGACATATCCCTTAAACTTTTTGTGCTTTAATTTCTTCATTAATAAAACTGGCATGATATATTATTATATTCATGTACCAGGTGGGTAGATGGGGTAGTACCTATGAAAATGTCTCCTACTCTTTCTCTGAAAGGTTCTATCTAAATAGAAGGGGTCACTATCACCACTGTTTACAGTTACACTATCAATTATAGGATCTTATAATGCATTGCTTGCACCTCCTTTATAGTACCACTTTTCATCTATTTAAATTTGTCCTCGAATAACAACTCTTGTTTCTTTCATGCACCTTAAATATTTTTTCTATCCATTACTTATTAGTGTAAGTTTTCAGACCATATCTATAAACATTCATACCACTTATCAAAACAGCCATGTGTATTCTAAATTTGAAGTTAGTTGTCTGGGAATATAATAACTATTTTCCAATATATAATTTGTATTGACTATTATAGAATCTGGAGAAATTACCTGTTATTTAGTGGGCAAGATAATAAAAACATTTGAAACAGAAGTGGCTAATTTCTTTGCCAGGGCCCTCATGCTTTAACATTAAGTTGTTAAATGCCAATTTGATTTAAAAAATTATTTGAGCTATACATATTTTAATTTTTCATTTGAAATCTTTCTTACTAATCTTAAAGGAGTTTTCCAGTATCCAAACTGAAAACTAAAGGCAAGAATACTGATTGGAAGGCATTCTTTATGGTACTATTATTTATATTTCATGTCCTGTCTCTGAAAGTACATAAAAAACAAAGTCTGGGGTCAGCATTGGAGAAAAATAGAATATGATTGCCTCCCACTTTCTGCCTCTCCCAGTACAAGGATAAAAAGGACTAACATGTGGAATGCATGCTTCAGAAAATTTCCCATCAATAACTCAAGGTCTCATAGTAGAAACAGATTGGAATTCATAGCACTTACCCCCTAGATTAAAAGCATGCATTGAAAATACCCAGAAAAATCTGAAGCAAGCATTTTGACCAAACAAGAAATGCATTTTAAATTCACAGAGTACACATGGTTTTAATTCCCTTCAGGAAAGATATAGGCCATCATTTTTCATATTATTTACAGATACATCCATTTGTATTTAACACAACTACAATTATCAAATCTTTGTTATCCCTTTCCCTCAGAATAGCATTCTATTTCTACAAGTCTATTGACATTTTATCTTATCTGTTTTCTGTGATAAAGTAACACCAAATTTCTATATTCTATTAATTTTTTTCTATAATTACCTCCTTTCCAAAGGAAGGGATTTGTTAACCAGAAGACCCTTGAAAATTATTAACTTTCCACACATCTAGACTTTTATCACTTTGAAAATGATGCAATGTTTAATGACTTTTTAATGTTAATACTTCACCTAAGTAGCCCTCAAATAATTAAAATAGTATCATTACAGAATCTTATTAAACTAATCTCTCTCAATCTCTCTCTCTCTTTCTCTCCTCTCTCTCACACACATTGTCAAATGACAAAGTTAGACTCTCAGTGATGATTCTAAATATCATCATTTGCTATTTCAGCATTATATTAGTACAGAAAAATTGGATTATTATCATCAGTCATCATTGGTAACAAACATTTTATTGAGTGCTCACTGAATCCTGCCTGGACATTATGCTAGGTATCTGAAAACTGAGTAATAAATTCTAATGTGAAATAATATCCACCTCCCTTTTGTTTTGAAAATTAGACCACAATGAATCTAATTTGTCCTGATTCAATCAGATATCATTCACCTCAAGTATTTTTAAATGTCTTTCTTGAATTTTAACATATCAAGCAGATTGTTCATAAGGGAAGATAGTTCCAAAGAGAACCCCCCCATTAAAAGTTCACTAAACTGCAGGGAAGAGCTTAGTATCCTAGGTAACCGAACTGAAACATTTAGATTCCCTGGAACCAAGGGTTCCTAACCAGAAACACTTAATTCAGTCACTCATCCTGAAGCCTATGAACAGAACACTAGGCAGGATGCTGTGACCTCAGGTGAGATTAAAAAAAAAGCCTCCCTCAACATAAACAACTCCAAGGCTGCATCTCCTTCATGGGAACATTACAAAATCTTAGTGAAGTTTTACCTTTATGCCTGATCTATGCTATTTCTTCCATTAGGTACAGTGGTAATACCTACCTACTGATATCTTTCCTTTCCAGCTGTGAATGGCCTTAAGGTAACTACACTCTTGACTCTAGTCAAGTAAAACATTTGAATTGGGAGAAGGAAACAATATTCCCATTGTATATTCAGCATAGCCATAACTAGGAAATGATGCATTTGGGGCAAGCACCAAGAACTCTGAACAGGAGGTATTGTACCTTCAGCTAAAAGGGGAGACCACCCAGTAGTATGGAAACAGTAAGTCTAGGACACTGGTCTGAGGCAGCTGCCTCAGGAAACCCATGTTTCTGACCATGGATCAGGGAAGAGAGTCACACCAATGCCAATCTCAAATAGCTTTATATTTTAACTAATTATACTTGCTAACCAGGTGCTAAGCTCTCCTGTTTCTATGCTGAGGACTACAAGGGTTTTTGGTACATTTGGTACCCTAGGGCACAACCCTGATTGTATGGCCTTGTTAATAGCTGTTTTGATCTTAGCCAAGATTCTTTCTCTTTCTAGGCTTCAATTGCCTCAAATGTAAAAAGAGGAATGGATTTTTAAAGCCCATTTTAATGCTAAATCCTATCATCTGTGCTATAATCTTCTTTCCCACTGTTTTTTTTTTCTTCAAGCAATAGCCTGATGCAGCCTGTGATGGTCACTTGAAACACAAGCAGCTACATTTTCACGCAGCCTAGAAAGATACTTGAAATGGCATTTTGGTAGTTGTGTCAGTATTATGCATTATTCTTCCAATGCTTCTGATAGTAATTACAAATATGAACCAATTTTCATAGAAGGCTCAAGGATAATCTGAAATTAATTCTATCACATAAACCCCTCTAATTAACTAATGGTATTCTTTGGTTCAAATCCTCCTGTCCTTGAGAGAAAAGATACCACCACAATCCTAGTATTAACTAAATTTGAATCATTTTGTGAGTTTTCTCCAATATATCAACTCTACCTATATCTACCTATCCATGATGCATTGGATGGAGTGATATTACTTCTGTTTATTTTTTTGCAGAGGGGAAGATGGGGCAATTGGGATTAAGTGACTTACCCAGGGTCACACAATTAGTAAGTGTTAAGTGTCTGAGGCCAGATTTGAACTCAGATCCTCCTGACTCCAGGGCCAGTGCTCAATTCACTGTGCCACCTAGCCACCCCATGGAGTGATATCGCTTAGGGAGGTAACAGGAAAGAGGACAGATTTTCATCCTGTCTTCTAATTCAATTTAAGTTATAGCAATTCTTTTTTATTTTCCAAATACCAAAGTTCTCACCAGGAGCTCACTGTTCCTAAGTGCTCCCAAATGCTTCTCTTTCTTTGATCTCATTAACTGTTAATGATTTCTTCTCTCTGCACTTCACCACATAAAAATGGTAGTTCTCTCAGTTACCCATAAAAGTAGCATTATATCCTATGACATGATGGAAACCTAAATCTGACACAACTAGTTCTAGGTCACTGAGGTAGAATACTCTTAATAATCAACAATTCTGCTAAGGTTTCCTAGTGCTTGTTTATATATTAAGTAAATTTAAGGGAAGAAAATTCAAATATTTTTAAAAGACTGGAAGGTCAGATTATTCATTTTACCAAATGCTTATTCAATTAATAACCATTTTCACAGGATTTCCTCAAATAGATATATTTTATATATTTTAAAAAATATTTGGTTTGCACATTTTTAAATTTATATAATTTTTAGGAACATACATATTCCTTAACACAAGGAAGACCTATTGCTAGAGACTTTCCTGATGACCAAGCGCCCTATGGAAAACACAGACCCTATCACCTAACATTTTTCTATTTTGTAGAGAAAAAAAGGTTCCTAAGAATAGAAAAGAAAGCACCCAATGGCAAAGTTAATATTCTATGATAAGGACATAACACAAAAATAGCTGTCCTGAATCAGATCCATGGTCAAATCAGCCTACCATAGCACTAAGAAAAATGCAGAAAGCTTTGTTTGCCCACTATGAAGTCAATTTCAGATATAAGATCATTTGAAGCCAAAGTAGTACAAGACAACTTCCTAAGGGAGGAAAGACTTGAGACAGATCTTAAGTGTAGGATTTATTCAAACAAAGGAGGAGAGAATTATAAAAATGTAAGCTTTTTGAGGTCAAGGACCATTTATTTTTATTTTTGTATCACCAGTTCCTAGCATAGTGCTTGCAATGTTGGAAGTGCTTAATAAATATTTATTAAAAGTAATTAAAGTTGGACGGCTAGTTGGAGCAATGAATAGAGCAACGGCCCTGGAGTCAAGAGGACCTGAGTTCAAATCTGGCCTCAGACACTCAACACTTACTAACCATATGACCTTGGGCAAGTCACTTAACCCCAATTGCCCTGCTTCCCCCCCCCCCAACAAATAAAAGGCAAAAATAATAATAAAGTAATGACATTCCAAATACAGGGACATATCATGAGCAAAAGTCCTCCAACATGAATGAGAATGGTTTTGGCAGGGGGTGAATGGGGAAGATCAAAGACACTAGTATGCACAAAATGAACTATTTGTATTGGACATTAAAGCCAGAAAGGCTGGAGAGAAGGCTTATTTAATGTAGCATCTTAAAACTTAGTATGAGAGATTAACACCTGAGAGCAAATACTTATTGCTTGTCCTGTGTTAAAAAATGAGGGACTAACATGCTGGGAGTGGCATGTGAAAATGGGATTTAGGAAGATTCATCTGGCAATAATATGCTGAATGGACTAGAAGAAGATGTAACTGTAGTCAGAAAGTCCAAGCAGAGAACTATGGCAGTAGGAACATAGGAGTAAAGATTCAGAGCAAGAAGGAATTCTAGAAACCAAATTGTCTACCTGATTTTACATATATGAAAACTGAGACCCAGTAAGGACTCACAACCTATCAAAGGCCACAAAAAGAATGAGTAAGAGAGCCAAGACGTATAGGCAAGTCCTTAGATTCCAAATCCACTATTCCTTCTGTAATACTACACACTATATCCCACTAATTCAAAGCAGGTGGAGATAAAAGTGATGTTAGTCAATAAATATTTATTAAATGCCTACCATATGCAAGGCACTGTGCTAAGTGATATCAGTGAGTATCAAGAGTAAACAACAAAGCTAGAAATACTTCAAAGAAAGAACTTGCAGAAGGAATTTAGGTGACCCTATTTGAAGGACAAAGAAGAATGAGGCAATGAAGATGACTCTAAAGTTCGAATATTCAAGAATGAAAAAAGTCATGGAGGCACTGACAGGGATAAGCAAATTTGGCTGGAGAAATCCTTTGGGGGAGTAGAGAGATATTTTAACTATATTGGTATTGCAATACTCAAGCCATGGTGCCCTTCTAGAATTTGAAAACAAGGCAAAAATTTAGTTGAAGAAGTAAATGAGGGGAGAGGGAGAGAAATGGGAGGAAATCAGTAATATAGAAGCAATAATTTATACGAGACTGTATTAACTCTTCACGAGATTCCTTACCCTCTTGGGAAGGTTAAACAGCTCATGCATCCCTTCTTAGAATAATGTTCTAAATGCACAGGATTATAAAGGAAACCAATAAAATCAAAATTCTCTCTCTCACTCTCTCTCTCTTTCTCTCCCTCTCCCTCTCTTCTCCTCCTCCTCCCCCTCTTCTCTCTCTCTTCCTCCCTCCCTCCTTTTCTTCCCACTCCCTCTACGTATAGATAAGGATATACATATACATGTATGTATATATGTGTTCATGTGTTTGTATTTGTAAAACAAGTTCACAGACCCTTGGTTAAGAACCCCTAACGTAGAAGAATTGTTCAAGGCCAACAACCAGTGTATTAGAGATATCTGCAGCTAGACAGAAGGAAGAAGAAAGAGAACACTTATAAGACTTAACACTTTTTTGGCTGCATTAAGGCTAAGATGCATTTTGTAAATGATGAAGTACCCAATGATATCTCAGCTAGCACTGATCATATGTATGGTATACCACATGACATGATCTTTCTTCTCATTTTTGCAATTAACCAAAAGTTGGATCAATAAACACTACTACACATGGTTATGCAGTAGTAGCCATTCTATATAAGTCATAACTTGAAACTAAAATAATAAAGGAAACTAAAAGTTTTTCAAATAAATAATAAGTCACTTTTCATTTCTGATTTCAGGGTTAGAAAGAAGAACCATGAAATGATGGATTTCACAACCCTTCACAAAATGTTCTTAATAAGCAGTCAAGTTTGGAAGGTCAACTAGAGAAAACAGCCTAAAGAAAATCCTCCTGGAACTTCAAAGAATCTTGTACAGAATATTTACCTTCTAGTTTCATGAAACTGTTAAATGTTCTACACATTGTGAATGATCTAAAAACTTCAAAGCAAGTTGGCCTAATGTATTATTTTCAGAAAAGAAAACTATTAAGGAGTGAATTATTAGCTAAGCTTATATTGGATGACCCCCAAACTCCTCTTTAGATTTAAAAAAAAAATCCTCCAAACTGCCTTTCTTCACGTCCCTTTAAAATGCAAGACTTAGAAACACTACTCATGATACCAAAGAATCAAGTCCACAAGGATATCCTGACTCATTAGACTGCCTTATTAAAATTCAATCAGCCTCTTCTAAACATTGAAGAGATTAAAGTTACAACAAAGCCATTCAAAAATGTATCAGATCTTCTAATTTTAACAGAATAAACCTCCTAAAAATATTCAGGCAATTCATTTTTTCCCATCAATCTAATCATCAATTAACCAAGAATTTTATCAAAAACTTGTTGAGTACTGTGTTAAGCACCAGGGTTACAAAGACAAAAATGAAAGTCTGTCTTCAAGGAGATTCTATGACAAGAGTCAATATGTGTACCATGTTCCCATATAGATGTATAAAAATAAATGTAAAGTAATACTGGAGAGGAGGAACTCAAAGAAAGGGAGGTAGGTTAAGAAAGGCCTCTTGTAAGGGGTGTCAATCTGTCTTTTTTTTATTTTTTGCTTTTTTTTGGAGGGGGGAGGGCAGGGCAATTGGGGTTAAGTGACTTGCCCAAAGTCACATGGCTAATAAGTGTTAAGTGTCTGAGGCTGTATTTGAACTCAGGTCCTCTTGACTCCAGGGCCAGTGCTCTATTCACTGCATCACCTAAGCACCCCATAGGGGGTGTCAATTTGGATTAACTTTCAAAAACAACTAGGGAATCTAAGAGGCAGAGGAGAGAAGCTAGTGTATTCCATACGTTGGAGTTAGCTTGCACAAAGTCATGGAGATGGAAGGCAAAAAACTCAAACATGAAATGGCAAAGAAGGCTAACTTGACTGGACCAACAAAGGTGTGAAGAGAAGTAATATGTAATAAAATCTGAAGGGTAGGTTGAAGCCAGATTTTAAAATCCTTAAATGCCAAGGACAGGAGTTTGTATTGATTCTACAGGTCATAGGGGAATTTATTGAGCAGGGACATGATAGCACCAAGCATGTGCTTAAAATATACACATTGAGAATTAATTATCTATATGTTCCCTGGATGATTTCATGATCATTCATCCAATTCAGAGGTTCCTGTAAGCATCCCATCATACTCCAAGAAGTAGACTGCCCAAGTTTACCTTAGGTTGGAGTATTATCTATTATTTGATAATTTGGGTCAATGGTCCCCTTCATGAGCACAGAAAATTATAATTTTGTTACATTGAAATTTTCAGGATGGGAAAAAGCTGTTGCTTTAAATGGAGACAGATGACATTCAGGCAGGAAGATGTTTTCAGAATTTTGCCTTTGTAAATCCTTCTCAAAAACTTGTAAACCAAAGTCAAATACTTTTTCCTTCCTCAGAAAACTTCATTTCTTCGCCTTTTTTATGTCCATAGCTATTTTTATTTTCTGCATGGTCAGACAAGTATACTTCTGATTTTTAACAGCTGTGGGGATGAAATTTCATAAAAATACATTTCATTTGGATCTGGTTTTTTTTTAATTCAAGTAAAAAGATATATTTTGGTCTCAGTTTTAAAGAATTGTTTGGGTCTTAAAATAGCAATCAAGTCACAGATCAGATAGTTACAGACCGTAGATATTTCATTAATATAAACTTATGTAGTTATGGGTAAAACAGCTAAGAGAGGGTATAATATTTTTCAGCTACATTTAATACATTCTCAATTTCTGGGTTGAAATATTTATATATGACTCATATATGATTATCAATAAGAGCTGAGTTTTATATCAGTTCTTTTAAATATTTTTCAAATTTCCTTTCCTCTTAGAAAATGTAATGATATTTACTTTAAAATATAAGAGAAAGAAATGCATTGGATTCTTCAAGTTACTCCAGAATTTATTAAGTAGAGGGGAAATATTTTAATGGATCAAAGGACAATATCTTAAAACCCAATAGTGGTTCAAGTTCACAGATGGAAGAAATAAGCATTCAGTAATATTGATATCATCTTTTTTCACCTTTCAAATTGAGGAAAGAAATAGCTTTAGATACAAAGGGAAGCAAAGCCAACCATCATACTACTTTGGGTTTCACTGCCTGTAAAAAAGCTTAGATATGTAGAAACCCAAAATAAAACACCCACTCCCAGGTGGCCTATCCTAGAGGCAAGAACCTGGACAATCTAAATCCCCTTTACAGAGATATGACAAGTATCTAAGGGATATGCCTCTAAAATTACATCCCTTCTTGTCTTAAAACTGACTGTAGACATGATGCCAGAGAGAGTAGCCAAGCTTCTGTTTTCCTCTAACTTCTTTCTATATGATATAAATTATTGGGAATATATAAAAAAAAGAAAAGGCAATATGTGTAGAGCTAGAAACTGAAAGGTCCTAAAATTTTACTCTGTCCTCAGCTGGATTAAACATGTGAGGACCAACCTCTTTGACTAATGCTTTCAAGTGGTACTGTAAAAATTTCAGTATTACACAAGTATATTATTTATGGGGAGGCTTAAATGGATCTACAACAAGAAGAGAGGTTTGGATTAGTTAGTGATGACTTCTCAAGATTATTTCAAGTGTTATAACTCTATTATACAATTCTGAATTCTTTAATTCAAGACTTTTATGTTGTGTAGATCATAGTGTTATTGAGGTAGTACTTTCTATTTACAAATGCTCCAAAATCCATTAACTTATGTCAAGCAACTAACACATATTCGGGGCCTACAAAGAAAGGAAAAGAAAAATTAAAAACTCAGTCCCTGATCTCAAGGAGCTCACTGTCCAATGGGGGAGACAATATGCAAAGTTACAAACAAGATATATACAGGATCAATTGGGGACAGTATCAGAGGAAAAGCACTAAGATTAAGGAAGACTGGGAAAGGCTTCCTGTAGAAAGTAGTACTTCAGCTGAGACTAGAAGGAAACTGGAGAAGCCAAGAGGCTAAAATGAGGGCAGAGAGAATTCCAACAAGGGGGAACAGCCAGTGAAAATACTGAGTCAGGAGATGAAATAGTGTGCTCAAGGAACAAGGAAGTGGTGAGGAGAAAATGGATGAAGATTGGGAAGGGAGGTGCCAAGTTATGAATGGCTTCAAAAAGTGAAACAGAAGATTTTACATTTGATCCTAGCAAGTAATAGGGAGCCACAGGGGTTTATTTAATAAAGGAATGATATGGTCAAACCTTTGTCTTAGAAAGATCAATTTGACTGATGAGTAGAAAATGGATCAGAAAGGGGAGAGACGAGGTAGGAAGAAAAACCTGCAGGCTATAACAAGTCTAAGCACAATGTGACAACAGCCTGTACCAGAGAGTAGTGACAGTGCTGGAGAAGAGAAGGGGTCGTATATGAGAGATGTTTAAAAGGCAGAAATGACAGGATATAACAACTGGCTGAATATGGTGAAGGGAAGGGGGCTATTGAACTGAATATACATTCCAAAAATCTTGGTGTCTGCAGCAGGGAAAAGCAATTAGCCACTTCATGTAAGGGAGTTTTAGTCATAGAAGTATTAAGAAGAAGAACCATGTCTTATTCGAAGACCTTAATTTTTGTCAGTATGAAAATGAACTGACTGAAGCTTGGTTCCAGTCAGAAAAGATATGCGAAATTCAAACACATTTCTTGAATTTCAAATGCATTATTATTCAGTGATAGACATAGCTAACTAACAAGGACATAGAAGCTCAAACAAGCAACATTACCACTAAAAATGTAAATAGGACCATCATACAGGAATCTGTTCATTGTACTTCTATATAAACATTAATCTATAGTTGCTAGTTCAACTAATTAGACATGATGCTAATTAGCACAAATTCATAAATTTGATTCTGAAATGGGCCAGTTAGACTCTTTCTGTTCCATGGCTACAGATTACACTTAACCCTAGCCATCTTACAAATGAATTCTGCAGGTCTTTTTTTGAAACCAACTTTAAAGTGACAGGGAACTAAGGCAAGAAGAAATAATGGAAATTGTGTGATTAAATCGGTACAAATCCAATAATTAAAAAATAATAATAAAATAAAGCCTTAACTTAAGGTCTATTGAATGTGAGTCATGTTCACATTTTCTTCATATTAAGAGGACAATTATCTTTACTTGTTAATATATAGATAATATATGTAATATTTTCTAAACATAGTACAACTGTATTTCATGGGGAGGAAATAAGATTTTAGGTCAAGTATAGAACTACAAATAAACACAAGTTTGTATTACATAAAAATTAATTTTACTTAGGTAATAGCTTCTTATCTAATAAAAAAGGCAAAAAGTAGAGCATCTCTATACAGTTCCACCGGTGACTTTATGTGTCACTTCAGAGAACAAAAGTTTCATGTCTTTTTGTCTTAATCTGCATTAGATCATGAATGTTGATATAAATGGGGTGGCACAAAGAATTACAATAAAACTTGCTTCTTGGGATTAGCACGCCAATTTTGATATAAATAGGCCAACCATGTGGTTAAAGAGCATGATTTAGTCCTTGATTCTCTTTTTTAACATCTGTCTTCTTGGAAAACTCTTTGAAGGCAGGGATACTGCTTTACACTTGTCCTGCATACCTATCCACCACAACTTTAGACAGCATTGGAAAAAAAAAAAAACACTTAGTAAATAATTGTTGATTTATAATCATCTTTTGGGATCTTACTAGTCTACTGAGTACAGCAACATGAGAAGCTTTTTTTAAAAGCAGAGGCTTTTGGGGTGGCCAGGTAGCACAGCAAGTAAGAGCACTGGCTCCAGTGTCGGGATGACCTGGGGATCAAATCTGGGCTCAGATACTTAGCACCACACCCAGAAATAACTGGCTGTGTAACCTTGAGCAAGTTACTTAACCTCAATTGCTTTAAAAAAAAAAAGCAGAGGCATTTACTAATAATAGAAGGGTTTTAATAATAATCTTGAACATAAAGGATTTCATAGCACATCAGTCTTTTTTTTTAATGCTTAGCCTTTTCCTCCTCCATTATTGTTCAGTGAATTTGTTAAAAGAATTTTATTTTCTCAACAGCACTTTAAAATCTGTGCCTAATTTTCTAGGGAATTCCAATGTGTTAATCCTGAAACTTTAGGAGAAATATCTATCAGTTAATATCAATTATTTTGGAGATTATCTGGAAACTAAGTAAATGGAGAGTTGTTTTCATTGATTTTCCTATCCATCTGCAAAAACCTTTATGCTGTCACCACAAAGGCTCAGACTCAGCATCCTTACCTGGCACCCTCTTGGCCCAGTTGATCATGTGAACGAGTTCCCTGTCCGCCAGGTTGGTCAATAAAGTCATCATTGAAGCTTCACTGAATGGTCTATTTGGATCATATTCAGAGTAGAGTATTGGCGGCTCAGCTTCCAGCAAAGCACTGACCATTTGGTCAGCTGTCAAGGACAAGGCCGGGCTATTCTTCTTGGTGTGTTTCATCAAGAGAGAGCTTTGCCAAAGGGTAGAAGCTGTCATGTCAGTTGAGGGACCTGCTTCATTTCTCCCATCCTGATCATCTCTTTGGCGTTTATGCTTCAACATACGCCCACCTCGGCGATCCTTTCGTATTCCTGGGAGGGCAAAAACAAACTAGTTAGTTGCCTCTGCCTTAACTTTACACTTCCAAATCACTACTGTGGGTCCATTTATTTTTTTTTATTCCATTATGGATACTAGAAAGATAATAAAATATTAAACTGGCCAATAATAAATTATTCCTAGGAATCAACTAAATATCAAAATAGCAATAATTTTAAAAATAGAGATGACCTTGTTCTTGGACAAAAACACTCAATCCTCCATACTTTCAAAGCAAACCACTTCGTAGAGATGACTAAAGTACAATGACTTCCCCAGGGTGACTGCTAACTATGTCCCATGGGACACAGAAGGTCTGACTAAATCTTTCATTATTACCACAAAACTGACACTTCACTATTCGTGATGTTTTCTCCTTTGCTGAATGTATAGTTATCACTCAGGTTCAAGAATTTTGCCAAGATCTTGTTTTTCACAAGTGTTCTTCCATTTTCCCAGCACAAGAGTTTCCAAACAGTTTACTATTATTTTCTGGCCAAGCCTATACCCAGCTGTGTTTCTCACTCACAAAATTATGGGGACATATTCCATCTCTTTCAAACTGCCTTTTTGGGTTATATCTTAGTCCACAAAAGGCAACATTACTAAGCAAAGACCAGGCTTGCAATTAAGTAAGAACAAATGAAAGATGAAAATTATGGCCACTAAAAAGCTGTTAACTTCACCATATCTAACCATATTGTAAGTGTTATTAAAGCTTGGCTTACAAGAGTGTTTGAATTAGTGAAAAAATTAGTGCATATCCAGATCTTCCTTGATCCATGTCCAGCAGGCTTTAGAGCCTGTCACAACATGCTCTGGAAAGAGCACAGATTCTAGAGATAGAGGGCCTGGCTTTCTTTCCTGCCTCTGATGCTTACTACGTGTGGAACTTGGTTAAATCACTTAAAGCTCTCTGCTTAGCGTCCTGAATGTAAAATGCATTCAGACTAAATGACAACTACAATCCCTTTCAGTTAGTATAAAGTATATAATGCTAGACTTGGAGACCAAAAGACCTGAGTTAAAATCTTGCCTCAGTTACCATGATCTTTGGCAAATCATTTAACATCCATCATTCTCAGTTTCCTCATCTATAGAAAAGGGATACTAACAAAACCAGCAACCCTAGAGTTGTAGTGAGAATCAAATGAGGTCATATGTGTGCATTACTTCGCAAACCTGAAAGCACTATACATGTTGGCTAACATTACTTCTACTGTTTTTACTATTATTATTGTTCTGACTCTAGATTTGTAATCCTATGAGGTTATAATTAGACAAACCTTTACTTAATAGTCAAATTAACCAGATAATTTTCAATTGGTAATTTAAACTTTAGCCATCATATAATGCAGAGAGTTGGTATGCTTGCAGAAAATGTTTGTAAAATAATTTGCAAAGACTGGCAATAGTATCTGTGTCCAAACTGAGTCTGCTCTTATCCCTTCACCTGAACCATCATGATAATCTCCTAATTGATCTTCCTCCCTCAAATCTCTACCTACTCCAAGTCATTCTCCAAAGAGACATGTGAGTGATTTTTCTAAACTGTTCCCTTGCTCAACAAATTCCAGTGATTCCCCTAGAACCGAATTTCAGCTCCTCTATTTGACATTTAAAGTTCCTTAAAATTTAGTCTTTCTTGTCTCATTACACATTACTTCCCTCCAAACACAGTTCAGTTCAACCAAAATGACATCTTTATAGTTCTTCACACATAACATTCAATCAACTCTCTTTGTATCTTTGCACACTGGCTCTCCCCTATGCCTGGACATAATATGTCCTCATCTCTGCCTCCTGGAATCCTCCATTTCTTTCAATATTTAGTAAAAGCATCATCCTTTACGCAAATCTAGTTTCCCCAAGCTGTAACATACACACAGGGTGCTAGACTTGGGATCTGGAAGACCTTCAAACCCTGCCCTCAAACATTTACTAGACTCCAGGTAAGTCATTTAATCTCTTTCAGTCTTAGTTTCCTCATCTGTTAAATGGAGACAATGACAACATCTACCTTGGAGGGTTGTTATCAGCCTCAAATGATAGTATACAAGTAAAGCACTTGGTAAAATTTAAAGTACTACACAAATCCTACCCACTATTACTATTATTAATTGCTTTACCTCCTTCCTGCCCCCCTTACCTTATATCTACTTTTATGTATTTATATGTGTATTACCCTTGCTTCCATTAAAATGTGAGTTCCTTGAGAGCAAAAACTGTTTCACTTTTGTCTCTGTATCCATCCTCAGCACCTTTCAAAGTCTCTATCACATGTTGGGTGTTTAATAAATGTTTTTTTAATGCTCCAAATCAGTGTTAATTAGAGAAATTAAAATTAAAACAGCTCTGAAGTACCACCTCATACCTATCAAATTGGCTAATATGACAGAAAAGGAAAATGATAAATGTTGGAGAATATGTGGGAAAATTAGGACCTTAATGTATTGTTGGTAGAGTTGTGAACTTATCCCACCATTCTAGAGAGTAATTTGGAACTATGCCCAAAGGGTAACCAAACTGTACATACACTTTGATCCAGCAACACCACTACTAGGTCTGTATCCCAAAAAAGATTATAAAACAGGGAAAAGGACCCACATATACAAAAATATTTATATCAGCTCTTTTTGTGGTGGCAAGGAACTGGAAATTGGGAGAATGCCCATCAATTGGGGAATGACTAAACAAGTTGTGGTATATAAATATAATGGAATACTTTTGTGCTATAAGAAATGGTGGGCAGGCGGATCTCAGAAAAACCTGGGGAAACTTACATGAACTGTTGCTGAGTGAAATGAGCAGAACCAGGAGAACATTGCATACAGTAACAGCAACATTTTGTGATAATCAACTATAATTTACTTAGCTCTTCTCAGCAATACAATGATACAAGACAATTACAAAAAACTCACGATGGAAAATGTTATCTACACCCAGAGAAAGAATTATGGAGTCTGAATGCAGATCCAAGCATACTATTTTCACTTTTTTTGTTTTTTTTTTCTTTTATGGGTTTTTCCTTTTTGTTCTATTTCTGCTTTCACAACATGACTAATTTTTAAATATGTTTACATGACTGCATATGTATAACCTATATCAGATTGTTTACCAACTTGGGGAGGGAAGGAGAGAGAAGAAAAATCCAAAACTCAAAATCTTATAAAAAATGAATGTTCAAAACTATCTACACATGTAATTGGAAAAAATAAAATGCTATTTACAAAAAAAAGTTAGTTTATTTTGGTATTTCAAGATAAATTACTTCATTGCCAAATGTCTTGAACAAGAACAGTAGAATATGTGAGAATATGATAAGCCTCCAGAACAGAAGATTTTTTAGAGAATATTGAAAACTGATATTTTTAAGGGCAATCCATATCTAGATGCTTGGGTCTTGTAGTAGTAGACAAAATTCAATTACAATATCACTTGAATTGATGGGGATGAAATTTTTCTCAGTGTTATTAAGCCTCTTTCTGAAATATTGTTTAGCCCTGGAGTCTACAACTTCAGAGGGTTAGTAAGGTAATTAAAATTTAGAAAATAGGACCTATCAGGAATGAAGAAGTGATTCAATTAAAGAAAAAGAGGTTGAAGGATGTCATTAACTTCACTAAAGTCAAAGTAAGCGCTAATTGACTTCAACTAAAGAATAAGAGATTTAGATTATACCCAAGGACTGACGCTGATGATTGCTAAATTCTGGCATAGTTATAATGTAGACTATGAACTCTTGTTCCTTGGAAGTATTTGAAATTAGTGTAGTTATTCATACAAATCAGATGGTTTTGAGAGTACTGTGTAACATAGTGGAATTGACTCACCCTTCCCTTAAAGTCTCAAGAAGGTGTGAATCGCTAGGTAACTTCTAAGCCAAAATGAATTGAATTTGGTTGTGAAGTAGAAAAGCAGGCAGTCTAAAACTTATTAAATTGCCTACCAGCTAAAAAAAGTGATGGGTAAAAGCAATCAATATTATTTCAGTTTATTGCCACCTCTTAAGCTTTCTAAATAAGTTGAAATTTAGTTTGAGAAGGAAAATAAGCAACGCTCTAAATCATTAGTAATGAGAAAAATGCAAATGTAATAAACTCTTAACTTTCACCTCATATCCAGAAAATTGACAAAGATGACAAAAGATAGAAATAGTCAATTGGAATTATGGAAAGACAGACACAGTAAAATCTAATTGATGGATCTGTCATTTGGTTCTGGAGAGTTCTGGAAAGTAATTTTCTGCTTTGCTTTTGTTTTTTGAAAAGTGGTCAATATGACTATGTCCTTTGACCCAGGAATACCACTGCTAAGGATACCCCAAGGATGTCAAGTACAGAAAGGTCTACCTTAGACTAAAATATTTATAACAGCACTTTTTAAAAAAAATATCGAAGAATTAGAAATAAAGTGAATTCCATCAACTGAGAGAATGACTAATCACATTGTGGTATAATGCTATAATACATTGTTAGTGTACCATAAGAGATAGTAAATATAAAGAATTTATTGAAATATATGAAAACAATCACTGATAGGAAGAAGTAAAACAAATCAAGAATACAATATACATAATAACTACAACAATTCAGTGACAAAGAAGAGGAGGATGGTGAAAACTACATAATTATAATGAGCACAGTTAGCACCAGAGAAAAGATGAGAAAATATATCTCCTTTCCTTCTTAGAAGATATGCAGGAGAATGGGTATAGAATGTTTCTTTTATTGTTAGATTTTGTTGATGTGTTGGTTAGTTTTGCAATCTCAAAAGAATAAAAAATACAGATGACCCAAAGGCCAGTAGAAAAATTAATGATGGGTATAAATAGGCTGCAAGACATGTCTAATGATGCCCTATGCCTTACAAACAAGAAGTAACATAAGGGATATCACACAGAAAAATGCATAACTGCTGAGGGGACTTGAAATCATGTTATAAGAAAAAGAGTTGAAAGAACTACAAATATTTAGATGGGGGGGGGGGGCGTAGTGTTGTATAAGTCTTCCCACTGTGGGGAAAAGATACAGGAGTACTATCTTTCAATATTTTATGGGCTGCCATGTGGAAAAGGGGTGAGATCTATTCTACTTGGGCCCATAAAATAGATTTAATACCAAATTGAAGAAATTAAAGAGAGGTTGATTTTACACTCAAAATAAGGAAGAACTTCCTAAGAGTTAGAACTGTTATTGTTGCTGTTGTTGCTGCTATTTTAATGGAACAGGCAGTTTGGGAAGTCCTCCAGCCCTCACTGAAGCTATTCAGTGAAAAGTTGGATGGCTATTTACTAGAGATGGAATAAATTCTTCAAGTAGGACTTGGACTAGGTATTCCATTTCTAAGATTCTATGATTTAAGTGCTTGTGACAGACTCTTATGACACTACTCAGAGAGGCAAACATATCTGCCACTAAGAATACTACACATTCACATAACAATATGGCACAGGAATTCTAACATTATTCTCATTTTAATGGGAATTGAATGGGAAAAGATGGAGTTCTAAACTCCATTTGTAGATCAACCTTTTTTATAATAAAGTCTATAGAAGCAGCATAATTTAGCGGCTGGAACTGGAGGCAAGAGATCTGGGTTCAAATCCCACTTCAGAAACTAATTGGTTGTATGGATCATAAGTAAATCACTGAACTTCTCAGAGTTACTTTCCTCAGTTGTAAAATGGGGATAATAATGTTTGTACTTATACCTCAGCATTGTAGTCTGTCTACAAGCATTTATTAAGTGTGACAATGTCCAAGATACTATGTTAAACACTTGGGCTATCAAAAAAAAAAAAGGCAAAAGACAGTCCTTGTTCTCAAGCTTCTCACAGTCTAATGGGGGAGTTGTTTTGAGTTAAACACTTTACAAACTTTAAGGTGCTCTACAAATATTAGTTGCTGTTATTATGACTTAGAATTAGGACTAAAATAATAGGGACTCTATCTAACTTACAATCAATTCTTCATTATTCATGGTTGTGGAAAATAGGAATAGCACGGATAAATGAAATTCACAGATTTTTAAAAAAATATACTCTCTTCTCCTTCACAAAGACATTTTAAGAACTATTTCTAAATAGAAAAAAAATTCAGTTTAGTAAAATGGCCAGATGATCAATATTCCAGACAGCAGAAATTAGAAAGATAAACAATTAGTTTGCATAACAAAAAAAAAAACTAGATATGACAATAAAAATTGTCTGTACAATACATAGTGCTTAGTATTTTGCAAACATTGTACACAATTTTAATAACACAAATAAGATTTGCCATCCTCTAATTTAAAATAGATGCTACTCAAAATGATTAAGGATAACAAAGAAAAATATTTCAATAACATAATGAAAAGTTTCCACGGCTATTATGCTGGTGCACTTGCCCTCATTTATCCAAGGTTATGGACCTCTCCTATTAAGAAGAAAGAGGTTTGAAATGAGAGGCCTTATAAGAAGAAGCTCCCATTGGATGGTGCAGACAGGCCAGGGGCATGCTAAAGATATTTGCTAGGGCAAGAGTAGGAGAATGAAATGTGAAGTGGAGAGGTTGAAAGGGGAAAGGGAGATAGAATATGGGAGAACAGAAAATCATAGAAGATAAACTACTTTAAAATACAGTCCATAGCATTATGTTATCAGAGATTTGTCTCAGAGACCTCTTATGGCAAGCCTGCAATTTTGAAAGCCTATCCCCCCCAATAGTATTTTTTCTAATCTCATGTTAAAGGTAGTTTTAAACATTCACTTTTATAAAATTTTTATTTGTAAATTTTTCTCCCTCCTTTCCTCATTCAACCCCCCCCAAGACAGCAATCTGACATAGGTCATACATGTACAATCATATTAAATATATTTTCACTTTAGTCATGTTGTGAAAGAAGAATCAGAACAAAAGGGGAAAGCCATAAGAAACAATGGAAAAAAAAGTAAAAATGGTATGCTTCGATCTGCATTCAGTCTCTATAGCTCTTTCTCTGGATATGAATGGGATTTTCCATCATGAGTCTTTTGGAAGTATCTTGGATCACTGTATTGGGAAGCCTATTATACAAGGTTGTCATTAACTGTTCATTTTTCATTCTTCATTGAATTCCTTAACTTGCCATTTGTGTCTCAATGAAAGCTAAAGAATTAGCTGAAAATTAGCTAATGATAGAATTCAATCTATTATTATTATTATTATTATTATTCCATTTTATTTCAGGATCTGGTGGGGTTTGTTTTTTTTTAAATGATCTAATCTTTACTTAATATTGTATACTTCCAGTGAAATCTTATATGTAAGGGTAGTCTCACAGCTGCCTAAAGACTGCTTTGAAATGTAATCAAATACATAAAATATGATAACTTCCCTTATGTTTCTTAATAAGTCCACATTAATCACTTTAATTTAAAAGACAAAGAAAAAGAGTAAAAGGAGGTTTTTTTAATTATTTAATATGTTGGGGAAATGTGAAGTGTTAAGTAATGTTTAAAATCCTTTTAACTAACAGTTAATTAGACAGAGTCCTTCTGAATTGAGTTTTATTATTTCCTTCCAAATACCCAGACTGTACCAACTTCCAGTCCACAGCCCAAAGTCCCAAATTCCAGTAGTCCCTTTAAATGGCAATGAACAGAGGGGATTATTAGTGCGAGGGCAGTGAGCCAGGAAAAATCCATTTCATGTGCCAACATGAAGCTACCCAAACTAAAACTATTAAAATATCCACCCAAATGAATTGGATAAAAAATAAGATTTTATTCCAGGATTAAAATGTGAACTTTGAAAACAAACCCATTGGTGTTTATGGAAAAGGTGCTCTTGAAAGAGACCTTTGAGAGATGTTTACCCAAACGTGATAGAGTTATGATGATAACTAGGTAGTACTAGAAAGATCTGAGTTTAAATCCTATCTCAGACAATTACTGTGTGACTCTAGACAATTCACTTAACCTCTCTGTTGCATCAGCTTCTTTATCTATAAAAAGAGGGAATTGAACTCAATAGCAATTGAAACCCCGTCCTGTTCTAAATCAACAACCCTAGTAAGTAGGATAGGACCAACATGGCCAGGGTATTTTAGAAAGAGCAGAATAATGAAATACCTAATAATCTCTGCTATGATTAACCCACAGGATTGCTGTGAGGAGAAGTCATATGACATAGGAGGGTAGAATAGATGCCAGACCATTGTTGGTGGAGTTGTGAACTGATTACACCATTATGGAGAACAATTTAGAAGTATTCCCAAAGGGGTAGAAAACTGTGCATATCCTTTGATCCATCAATACGGCTACTAGGTCTGTATTCCAAAGAGATCATAAAAAAGGGGAAAGGACCCATATGTACAAAAATATTTATAGTAGCTCTTTTTATGGTGGTAAAGAATTAGAAATTGAGGGGATACCCATCAATTGAGAAATGGCTGAACAGGTTGTGGTATATGAATGTAATGTAATACTACTATTCCAGAAGAAATTTTGAGCAGGTGGATGTCAGAAAGATTTAGAAAGAATTGCATGAACTGATGCTGAATAAAGTGAGTGGAACCAGGAGAACACTGTACAGAGTAACAGCAACATTGTGTGATGACCAGCTTGGTTACACTTAGCTCTTCTGAGCAATGCCATGGTCTAAGAAAATTCCAAAATATTCATGATGGAAAATGCTATCCACATGCTGAGAAAGATTTATAGAGTGTGAATACAGATTGAAGCATACCAATTTTTTCCTTTTTATTATTTTTTTTATTTTTCATAGTTTTTCTCTCTTGTTCTGATTCTTTTTTCACAACATATCTAATGTGGAAATGTATTTAATATGATCATACATGTATAGCTGTAAAGCCACACATGAGCAGCTTTCCAGAGGACTGCTTCTGTGAAAAGCTTTCAAGTTTGATTACATAGTATAGGGGACTCTCTATTCAGTAACAAATCAGAGCAAAACATTCACAGAAAATCAAGGCACATAATTCACAATGTTACAACTCAACAACTTATCACCAAAATGGCCAGATAGTTTTCAACAAAGTGGTCACATAGCTTTCAACAAAGTACAATCATTTAGTAACTCATTCAATCATCCTTAAGGCACACAAAGTACAAAAGTCAAAGCCCTCCACCCATGGGGTGCAATTAAATTACAATTTCATCAATCACTACTCAGTACCCTCTTAAGGGGTAGTGCAAAGTACAAAAGCCATACACCCCTAGGTCACAAGTAAATTACAATTTCATCAGTCACTACTCAGACAATTTCATTAGTCACTACTCAGTATCCACAGAGAGGTCTTTTAATTTTGACTCAGGGCAGGCTTTCAGCTTCCATGGTTCCTCTTCCATGGTCCCAGCTCCTGCTCAAATCTAACCAACTGCCACCTGAGTTCAAAGGTAGAGAGCTCTCAGTTCCTTTTCCAGCTCTCCATGCAGTTCCTGCTCCATATTGAAGCTCACAGTGTCCAATACACCTCAAATCTCTCACAGTCTCTGTTCCTGGGAAGACAAAGCTTAACAAAGCCACAATAACATTCATTCACATTAACAAAGTCACAACAAAATTTGTCTAAAGTACCAGCACCACAGTCATGTTTCCTCAGTATTCAGCAGCTCCAGCTGGCCCTTGGAAGTCTTGCCACCACAAGTTTGAGTTTTGACACAAGTCTGAGTTCTGTGTCAGTTCTCAGTTCTCATTTCTCTTCTCAGTTCTTCTCAATTCTCAGTTCAGTCCAGCAGTAGCAGTCCAGCCTTCAGATGCTCACTGAGAAAAAATTCTCTCTCTCCCTCTCTCCAGCAGCAGCTGCTCTGCCTCTACTCCACAATGCTTACCCCAGGAAATTCTGACTGTCCAGCTTGTGCTCTTACTTACATAGGTATTAGCTCTTCCCTCCTCAGCCCCTTCCTGTTAAGTCAACAACAAGTGTTCATACCTTCTGTTTCTTTAACAGAGGCTTGATATAATTAGCTTGACACTAAGTGCTAAGTGCCTGTTAGCTTTCCAATACAAAAGGATCTTCGAATTTCATTACCATTACAATAGCCTATGTCAGATTGCATGCCATCTTGGGGAGGGGGGAGTGGAAGGAGAAGGGAAAAAATTAGAACTTAAAATTTTATAAAAGCAAATGGTGAAAAACAAAAAATAATTAATTAGTTAATTTAAAAAGAAAAAGAAATAGTGCCAGACCTAGAATCAGGAGACCTGAATTCAAATCCTGCCTCAGATATTTATGAGCTCTGTGAACTTGAGTAAGTCACAAAACCATTCTCAACCTCATTTTCCTCTGCTTTAAATAGGCATCATGACACTCAGATTACAAAGGAATTTGCAGGTCACGTCAGGTCCCTCATTTTGCAAATGAGGAAACTAAAGCCCAGAAAGGCTAAGTTATGTGCCCAGGGTTATTCAGTCAGTGTGTGAGGTAGAAATGTGACTCAGGGCTTCCTGATTCCAAGTTCAGCCCCCTTCCCACTACACTCTGTTGCCTTCATGGGACATAAATGACAAAGCTATTGCCAGTAAAATGCTTTTGAAGCTTTCAGGTGTCGTATAAATGCAAATTGTTATCAGGAAATGAATTTTTTTCAAATGAAAGCTCTTTGCAAACTATCAAGTTTACAAGATGTTATTATGACCTCATCCTCAAAAATAGCATATTGAGTGTGGGTTTATTTTAACATTGATCCTGGTCAGCTTTGGCAGGATAGAAATAGATAATCTATTATAGATTATAATAGATAATAAATAGAAAATCTGTATTAGAAGTATTTGAAATACCAGGGTTTTTGTTGTTGTTTTGGTTTGGTTTGGTTTTTGCTTTTCAGCTGACCAAATAATGTAAGTCTTACCCTAATGGACCCAAGAAGCAAATGGTTTTATTAAATATTGCTCTTTTCCCTTGCCCTTTTATCCAGTGATACAAGTACTATTCTTATGGTTATATTTATCCATTAATACTGAAGTAATTGCAGTAGCCCTGAAACTGGTTCTCTGTCATCCCTTCTCCAATTTTTTCTGCACTACCCCTGCCCAGTCAATCTTCCTAAAACACATATTGTACCAATATTCCTATAATCAAGATCTTTAATCAGCTCTCCATGATCCACAGGATGCAATTGTTCAATCATTCAATAAATGTTTATTGAGCATTTATGTGTAAGATAATCTGATAGCTGATATTAAGATGCAAAGATAGAAAAAAGCACAGTTCCTTCCCTACCTGAAATAAAGTAATATTCTCATACATTAAGCAGCAATGGAATTTTCCCTTTTTTAAGTCATATCAAAGTTCAAACTAATTCGGAAACATAGTTCATTTTTATAAACTTCACAGTTTACAAAGTGCCTCTTCAAAAATGTACACATAACACTTTTCTTCCTCAAAAATGAGCATATAATATAATCTAAAAGAACAAGTAAAAAATATATTAATCGCTAATATTACCATCTTAGCATAAATATTCTCTCAAATTACCATAAAAAATTAACCATCAAGCATGCCTGCCTAAATGGTCTTATTCAAAGATCATTTAGATACTTTGTTTTCCTTCTGAAATCCGAAATGTCAGATTGGGGCAGGGGTGGGAGGGAGTCCAACACAGAAGAATTAGAATGCCATATTAACAATAATTTAACACTGGTTTGTTACAGCAAAAACAAAAATTAATGCAAAATTAGAAGAAAGAATTGTGATTTTAAAAGTTGTCATGTAAATAGAACAATTCCATCTTATCTATTTAAACAAGTTATTGATGTCAAAAAATGGGAAGCAGATGGAGGAAAGGATATTAACATGGATTGTAAGCTTCATAGAAGTTTAACCAATGTAAACCAATTGCCATAATGAGGATCACAGGAGACCAAAGGAGGCAAAAAAATTGCCTTAGTCAGGAAACACTTTATCTCCTTGCCAAGGGAAGGGATGAAGCCGCCAAGGGCAACACTGGTTTAAAATATAAACTTGTTTGTAAAATCTTACAGAGAAGAATGGTGGAAGGTTATGAGCAATATCTGCTCATAAAACAGTGAAAAGCAGTGGAAGAATAAACAAGTTTAAAGAAACTTTGGCGAGGCATTCAACTAAGCAAAGTCAGCCCAAGGTCATTTAAACATGAAAATGGAAGGAGGATTGCAAGTAGACAAAAGAAGGAAAATATCTGTAAAGGTTTTATAACGAGCTCTTTTCAACAAGGATGGAGGATCTACCACATTTGCACTGTATCATCATAGCTCTGGAGATGCTACTTACAGAAATAGAAACAACACTCAAGAAAACAAGACATGGAAAAGCATCTAGAGTAGACCACATATAGACAGAGGATGTCTCTACTGAAGCTGACAGTTTAGAGGGTGTTGGGGGATTGTGATAGTAATGGAATGTGGAGATTCCCCTGTATTGGGCTTGGTTTTCAAATTGATTGTATTAAAACCCAGAGCTTGTTAATCCCACCTGTGGGATGGACTTTTTGATGTGAAAAGAAAGTCCTGAACTGGGAGGAGCTGGTGACGTAGATTTGGAGAGACAAGAGAGAGGCAGAAGATCTTTTTGCAAGCAGCACTTCCGTGGAGAGAGAGAGGCTAAGAGAATTGCTGGTTGCTGCTTTGAATTGCCCTGGACTTTTGAGACCTGCCCCCTGAGCTGCCAAGGACTGAGGAGACATGGCTGTTTTGCTGGTACTTTGTCTGTCTGTTTTGATGTTGTTTTGCCAGATTTGTCCACTGGTGAAAGACAGTCCTTTTGTTGAAGAAGTCCTGGAACCTGGCTGTTCACTAAGAAGCCCTGAGACTGTCCTGCAGACAGAGAGTGAATACTGTCCACTGGTGAAGGACAGTGCTGTTGTTGCAGGGGTCTGGAGACTGTCCTGCAGACAGAATGAATACTGTCCACTGGTGAAGGACAGTGCTGTTGTTGCAGGGGTCTGGAGACTGTCCTGCAGACAGAGTGAATACTGTCCACTGGTGAAGGACAGTGCTGTTGTTGCAGGGGTCTGG